>NC_060149.1:650245434-650572252 GCF_021461385.2 Schistocerca piceifrons
CTCAAGCTGTGTGACAGAAGCCAACACAGCCTGGAGCTGTGAGTGAAGGGTCACCAGCTTAGCTCTCATCTGTACACAGCAATCTCTGTTCCTGTCCATTACTTAAGTTGCTCCTGTTTGAAGCTCGTAAAAAATATGTAACAAATGAATGGTGTACTCAGCTTATTAGCAGCAGGAATTCAAAGTGCTCTCTCACTGGTGACCTAATCAACACTGAGATACACTAACCAAAACAAACAAAAGCCTGTATGATACGAGGGACGATAACAACAGCGGTACTGTACATTACACTGTTATTAAAATAAAAGTTTGTGCCTAGTAAGCACTCAAACATGGAAGAAATTACAAAAATAAACTAGTAACTACACAGGTACACTATGTGATCAAAAGTATCCAGATACCCCGAAAAACACACGTATTTCATATTAGGTGCATTGTGCTGCCGCCTTCTGCCAGGTACTCCAGATCAGCAACCTCAGTACTCATTACGCATTGTGAGAGAGCAGAATGGGGCACTCCAGGGAACTCACGGACTTAAAACATGGTCATGTGATTGGGTGTCACTTGTGTCATATGTCTGTATGCAAGATTTCCACACTCCTAAACAGCCCTAGGTCCAGCGTTTCTGGTGTGATAGTGAAGTGGTAACGTGAAGGGACACATACAGCACAAAAGCGTACAAACTGACCTCGTCTGATGACTGACAGAGACCTCCAACAGTTGAAGAGGGTCATAATGTGTAATAGGCTGACATCTACGCAGACCGTCACACAGGAATTCCAAACTGCATCGGGATCCACTGCATGTACTATGACAGTTAGGCGGTAGGTGAGAAAACTGGGATTTCATGTTTCAGCGGCTGCTCATAAGTCACACATCATGACAGTAAATGCCAAATGACACCTCACATGGTGTAAGAAGTGTAAACATTGGATGACTGAACACTGGAAAAACATTGTGTGGAGTGATGAGTCATGGTACACAATGTGGCAATCCGATGGCAGGGTGTTGGTATGGCGAATGTTATCTGCCAGCGTGTGTGGTGCCAACAGTAAAATTTGGAGGTGAAGGTGTTATGATGCGGTCGTGTTTTTAATGGAGGGGGCTTGCAGTCCTTGTTGTTGTGTGTGGCACTATCACAGCACAGGCCTACATTGATGTTTTAAGCACCTTCTTGCTTCCCACTGTTGAAGCGCAATTCAAGGATGGTGACTGCATCTTTCAACATGATTGAGCACCTGTTCATAACGCATGGCCTGTGTCAGAGTGGTTACATGACAATAACATCCCTGTAATGGACTGGCCTGAGTCGAAACAAGGCCCCGGGAGTAGACAACATTCCATTAGAATTACTGGTGGCCTTGGGAGAGCCAGTCATGACAAAACTCTACCATCTGGTGAGCAAGATGTATGAGACAGGCGAAATACCCTCAGACTTCAAGAAGAATCCCAAAGAAAGCAGGTGCTGACAGATGTGAAAATTACCGAACTGTCAGTTTAATAAGTCACAGCTGCAAAATACTAACGTGAATTCCTTACAGACGAATGGAAAAACTGGTAGAAGCGGACCTCGGGGAAGATCAGTTTGGATTCCGTAGAAATGTTGTAACACGTGAGGCAATACTAACCTTACGACTTATCTTAGAAGAAAGATTAAGAAAAGGCAAACCTACATTTCTAGCATTTGTAGACTTAGAGAAAGCTTTTGACAATGTTAACTGGAATACTCTCTTTCAAATTCTGAAGGTGGCAGGGGTAAAATACAGGGAGCGAAAGGCTATTTACAATTTGTACAGAAACCAGATGGCAGTTATAAGAGTCGAGGGGTATGAAAGGGAAGCAGTGGTTGGGAAAGGAGTGAGACAGGGTTGTAGCCTCTCCCCGATGTTATTCAATCTGTATATTGAGCAAGCAGTAAAGGAAACAAAAGAAAAATTTGGAGTAGGTATTAAAATTCATGGAGAAGAAATAAAAACTTTGAGGTTCGCCGATGACATGGTAATTCTGTCAGAGACAGCAAAGGACTTGGAAGAACAGTTGAACGGAATGGACAGTGTCTTGAAAGGAGGATATAAGATGAACATCAACAAAAGCAAAACGAGGATTATGGAATGTAGTCAAATTAAATTGGGTGATGCTGAGGGAATTAGATTAGGAAATGAGACACTTAAAGTAGTAAAGGAGTTTTGCTATTTAGGGAGTAAAATAACTGATGATGGTCGAAGTAGAGAGGATATGAAATGTAGACTGGCAATGGCAAGGAAATCGTTTCTGAACAAGAGAAATTTGTTAACATCGAGTATAGATTTAAGTGTCAGGAAGTTGTTTCTGAAAGTATTTGTATGGAGTGTAGCCATGTATGGAAGTGAAACATGGACGATAACTAGTTTGGACAAGAAGAGAATAGAAGCTTTCGAAATGTGGTGCTACAGAAGAATGCTGAAGGTAAGGTGGGTAGATCACGTAACTAATGAGGAGGTATTGAACAGGATTGGGGAGAAGAGAAGTTTGTGGCACAACTTGACTAGAAGAAGGGATCGGTTGGTAGGACATGTTTTGAGGCATCAAGGGATCGCCAATTTAGTATTGGAGGGCAGCGTGGAGGGTAAAAATCATAGAGGGAGTCCAAGAGATGAAAACACTAAGCAGATTCAGAAGGATGTAGGTTGCAGTAGGTACTGGGAGATGAAGAAGCTTGCACAGGATAGAGTAGCATGGAGAGCTGCATCAAACCAGTCTCAGGACTGAAGACCACAACAACAACAACAATGGACTGGCCTGCACAGAGTCCTGACCTGAATCCTATAGAACACCTTTGGGATGTTTTGGAACACCGACTTCATGCTAGGCCTCACCGACCAACATCGATACATTTCCTCAGTACAGCACTCCATGAAGAATGGGCTGCCATTCCCCAAGAAAGCTTCCGGCACCTGACTGAATGTATGCCTTCGAGAGTGGGAGCTGTCATCAAGGCTAAGGGTGGACCAACACGATATTGAATTCCACCATTACTGATGGAGGGGCCACAAACTTGTAAGTCATTTTCAGTCAGGTGTCCAGATACTTTTGATCACATAGTTTATCTGTAAATAAGTCACTCCTGTTGGAAGCTTGTAAAAATATATAACAAACGAATGGTGTACTCACCTTATTGGCAGCAGGAACATGAGGTGCTCTGTCACTGATGGTCTGTCTGACATCTTATTATGTCTGCACCTAAGAAGTAACCACCTGGGGTCAAGGCTCAGAGCAGAAGCTTAGTATGGGGCTTGTTCTAAAGGCTCCAGGGGCCAGTCTTAGTTTGTTCACAGTCCACCACATCCAACATTTTTAAATAGGAGGGTCTTGCAGACCCATACACAATGCACCCATCAATCACAATTACAGCGGGAAGTAACTTGCTGTATGGTGGCATTAAACAATGTTCCTGTTTACATGAGAATATCACAGTTCTCATTTACCACAACGCAGTTCAAATTCTACATAGTCTTTTAGTAATTTGTTAAATACAATTTCACTTCAGTGTTTCACTCATGACGGTCCAGAACACAAATCACTGAGTATAACAATATTTTAATGTGATGACAATGATAGTTCATAGTTCTTTTTGATCACATCACAATTCAGTCAAAATGTTAGTTAATTAGAGGTACCATAATCCTGCAAAAGTTTTTACACATTAAAGTTCTTGACTTTCATGATGAACAGAGTGCATATTCTCACATACAGAACATACATAATACTGGTTTGAGTCAAACAATGGGCGTGCCTCTTATATAGATGTTAACTTTTAACTTGCAAGCTGCAAACTGACTATTTTGGGTAATGTCTGACTACTTATAGATTAGACTAAGAACAAGCTGCTATTTTGAAAAGTACACAATGCTTTGAAATATGGCTAGGTCAGAATTTACTGTTATTGTTGACCTACAAACAGTAATATAATTTTGGTTCATATAAAATGATGCTAATCAGAAATTTATAAAATTACATAGACACTATTTTTCTTCTGCAATGTGATTCCCCTCATTTACATGAATGAGTGCCACATTGTAAGTCAAAATGAATTACAATAAATTATTAATTAGTAAATTGAATAATCAATGCTGTATGTTAGATGGTGCAAAACAATTAAGGTTACTAAAGTATGTAGTCAATGTTCAGAATCTAACAGTTGTTGTGACAAAATCTGAGACAGAAATTGGTAAGGATGGTAATGAGTTGTAGGTAATTTAAAATAATTTACAGGAAAGCTGGACTGCTTAACTTCCAAGTGGTGTAGATCATATTCTCTGAGTGTAAGTATTAGCTCATGGGTTTTTGTTTGTAGTGAACTGTTGTGCTAACTTCAGTTCAACTTATTTCTCTCCAGGAGTTGGGAAAATGCCCTGATGTCCAAATCAAATTAAAAAAATAATGAGGACTTATTTGTTTCACCCTGTGAGGTGCAATAACATGGCGTAATAGATCCTATTATGATTAGGTGATGTGCCACAAGGTGCAGATAACGCTGAATCCAGCTCTCACGTGAAAAATGGGCAGTTCCATTCCTCATCATTGGTGGGACTTAAGTCCCAACTGCCCCTCTCAGTGCACACTCTGTAGTGCCGGAAAGCTGACTAATGACTGGTAACTCTGACAAAATATTCCACCATTGTCTGAACAGTGTCTAATTGGGTGGTCTGGACACTTGTGTTTTGCATTACAGCAGTCACTGGGCATCTCCCACCCCTCCAGGAAATCCTCCTGATTGTCACCCATATGACTGTATTTTAAGTAGAATGGTTTCTGGTATTCAATAATGTCAGTTTCAAGAAAAATCAGTCAGGAATTATTAGAACTCATCCACACCTTACGGAGCTGGAGTATTACATCATACAGAAGTTTAAAAATAAATTTTTAAAATTTCATACACATACAGAAAATTTCAACTTAATCAGATAACAGAAAGTGGAAAATATATATGGTGCATCAAAAAATGTATACACACTTTGAACTGTCATAGACAATTTATTTCCCATTCTACAAGGTTAAATATCTGTGAGAAAGTAGTGTTATGTGTCTTCAACAGGTGGCAGCAGTGGCAAGGAAGTAACAGCAACATGGCAGATGTCCGTTTGAGCTTTGAAGCACGGAAGCAGATAATTAAGTGGTACTGGAAGTTTGAGAATGTAGCTGCGGTTCGAAGACAGTGGAGAAGTGAGTATGGTACAGAACCACCTTCAAGGTTAACAATTACACGTCTACGAGACAAATTCGAAATTCATGGAACAGTGTGTGATGTGCATAAAGATCAATCAGGACGACCTCGTACAGCTACATGTGATGATTCCACAACTTCTTCACTTTTGAAGGCCAGACATACCAACAATTAAAGGGAACAGCCATGGGTACCAGGATGGCCCCCTTGTACGCCAACCTATTCATGGGTCGCTTAGAGGAAGCCTTCTTGGTTACCCAGGCCTGCCAATCCAAAGTTTGGTACAGATTTATTGATGACATCTTCATGATCTGTACTCACAGTGAAGAAGAACTCCAGAATTTCCTCTCCAACCTCAACTCCTTTGGTTCCATCAGATTCACCTGGTCCTACTCCAAATCCCACGCCACTTTCCTTGACGTTGACCTCCATCTGTCCAATGGCCAGCTTCACACGTCTGTCCACATCAAACCCACCAACAAGCAACAGTACCTCCATTATGACAGCTGCCACCCATTCCACATCAAACGGTCCCTTCCCTACAGCCTAGGTCTTCGTGGCAAATGAATCTGCTCCAGTCCGGAATCCCTGAACCATTACACCAAGAACCTGACAACAGCTTTCGCATCCCGCAACTACCCTCCCGACCTGGTACAGAAGCCAATAACTAGAGCCACTTCCTCATCCCCTCAAACCCAGAACCTCCCACAGAAGAACCACAAAAGTGCCCCACTTGTGACAGGATACTTTCCGGGACTGGACCAGACTCTGAATGTGGCTCTCCAGCAGGGATACGACTTCCTCAAATCCTGCCCTGAAATGAGATCCATCCTTCATGAAATCCTCCCCACTCCACCAAGAGTGTCTTTCCGCCGTCCACCTAACCTTCGTAACCTGTTAGTTCATCCCTATGAAATCCCCAAACCACCTTCCCTACCCTCTGGCTCCTACCCTTGTAACAGCCCCCGGTGTAAAACCTGTCCCATGCACCCTCCCACCACCACCTACTCCAGTCCTGTAACCCGGAAGGTGTACACGATCAAAGGCAGAGCCACGTGTGAAAGCACCCACATGATTCTGCACTTCCGCCTCGACTGACATCTCTGCCCAAACTCTGTGTCTTTGAATATGTCTGCTTGTGTCTGTATATGTGTAGATGGATATGTGTGTGTGTGTGTGCGAGTGTATACCCGTCCTTTTTCCCCCCTAAGGTAAGTCTTTCTGCTCCCGGGATTGGGATGACTCCTTACCCTCTCCCTTAAAACCCACATCCTTTCGTCTTTCCTTCCCTCTTTCCTGACGAAGCAACCGTTGGTTGCGAAAGCTAGAATTTTGTGTGTATGTTTGTGTGTCTATCGACCTGCCAGCGCTTTCGTTTGGTAAGTCACATCATCTTTGTTTTTAGATATATTTTTCCCACGTGGAATGTTTCCCTCTATTATATAGACACACACACACACACACACACACACACACACACACACACACACACACACTTGTAATAAAAGATAAGATGATATGAGTTTCCATTAGCTCTAAGGAGGGATGCAGGCTCATGGGAAGTAGTTATTCAGTAAGTTTCAGATCAGTTTGTGCCTTATAGTGATCTACTCCATTGCTCTGAGATAACCCAATATACCTACTACAATTACAAGGGATGGGCAAAAATGATGAAATACACCACATTACTAAGCCTAATATGATTCAATTTGATTTAGATTAGATACAGTTTTCGTTCCATAGACCCAAAAAATGACATGATTCTCATGGGTGTGGAACATGTCAGAAAGTATAACATAAAACATCTGAATACAATACTTACAACCCAGATCATTTTTCAGGAGATTGTCAAAACAGGTGAACACAGTGTGGTAAACTGGAACAGCTAATATTTACAGACTTAACATGCAGTCAGAATGAAACATTGTTATGCACTATTAATAAATTTATCGTACAAAAAATACCTAATCTTGACTGTTGTGACCAAGTGCTGTCAAAACTGAAATCTAACAGACATTTTTACTTAAGCTGACTTAACAGCCTCTGTTAAGATATTCATCTATAGAGTAGACGGAGTTGCGTATCAAAAAGTCTTTCAAACTTTGTTTAAACCATGCATTATCTGAAACCAAGTTTTTAATTATTGCTGGCAATTTATTGAAAATTTGTGTTCCTGAATATTGGAACCCTTTTTGGACCAAGGTTAGTGATTTTATGTCTTTATGTAGATAGTTCTTATTCATAGTACTGATACTATGTATTGAGCTATTGGTTGGAAATAAAGATATATTACTTGAAACAAATTCCATTAAGGAATAAATATACTGAGGTGCAGTGGTTAGAATACCAAGTTCCATGAACAGGTTTCTAGGCAATGTTCTTGAATTTACATCACAAATGATTCTTATCACACGCTTTTGCATCCTATCATCACACTCACTATCATCGTAAACCACTACAAAAGTAATTAAATGTCATGAAAAAAAAAATCTTACTGCCCCAAATACACTAACACTTATTCTGACCCTCCCCCCCCCCCCCCCAAAAAAAAAGTAAAATAAAATCCTATGTCCACGGACCACGGAAAACGTCTACAATGTAGCTTGCCAGGAGCCATACTCGAAAAAAAAACAAAAAAAAAGAGCAAGAAAATGTCCAATACTCAAAAGAAAACTGGTCAAAACTCATCACATCTTGTGTATGTAATGTGGGCGGTAGGCTCGAACATCGTTCTGGACAGACGATGTCCACTATTTGGACACCAAATGTAGTGGCGACTTCTACCACCGAATGTATCAGGATGACCAAATGTAGTGGGAAGAGGTAGAAGGTACCATATTAATATTCATCTGAGCTATTCAAGTGATTTATTGTTTCCAACTACAGTGCCCTCGTACACCACAATCTGCGTCACAGAGCCCCGCAATGCCTGAGGAAGCAGCCCAGAAATCAAATGCTGTGTCAAGCCTTGTATGCCAGCAGAGTTGCACTTTGGTCAGGATGCCGGCAGTTGACTCAGCAGTCTGCGTCCCTTCCAACTCAGCGCTGCTCGGTGTGAGCCGCAGGCATCCAGCTGCATCCTTATCGCCGGGGCGGCAACAAGTGCCCGCAATCCGGCGTCCGTATATGTGGCCCTCGCCTCGGGATGCCTCCAGTGTGTGTTGGAAGCCAGGATGACTGCCCGCGGTAGCGATCCGAAGAATGGCCCGCCACTGGCTGCCTGGCTATGGAACCCGTGTCGGCCTCAGAGGGTCCAATCAGCGACCTGCTGTGGGCTGGAACGCGGGCGCCCCATCTGCTGCCGCATGTAGCTGGTGGTGTGATATGCCCTGCTGTCCAGGACAGCTGCCACACTTGAATGACTCTTGTTAGAAAATGGCACCTATTTATACTCGGCTGTGCACCCCTATTTTGCTAACGCTCCGCTCTGAGTCATGTACTAACCACAATGAGCTTGCGCCAGGGGACCCCTTCTGCCTGTAACTTGCGCCATGCATACTGCTGCATTTACTCATTTCAGCGGTTCGATGGCCCTGTGGCCTCCATTCTACTTCGCAACCGCTGGTCAGCATAACTGACTGTCAACCAGCCCGCACCTGGCTGTAGCTTGTGCGCCCAGAATATTGCACAAAACTAACTTTCCCTATCCTAAACGGTGGTGGCGCTACAATAACTTATAAACCAGTGTTTAGGACCTGATGTGCTCATGATGTTATGCTTCTCTGAAGCTTAGATAAGTAGCTCATACCAAACTGCATATACTGCTGTCCATATCCAACCAGACCAAAAAATAGTTCACAAAATTGCTGTAGACATCAACAGTCTCTACAATAATTTATTCAATTTGTGTACTTTGGATGTCCAATTATTTCATTTTAATATTTCATGTGTGACCACACCAGAGCACCCACACAGAACTATGTGTTTGCATCCGCATCATGTTCCAGGAATGGAAACAGGAGAATCAGAAGTGTCTTATCAGCACACTCATGTGAGAGCTTCACCATGCAGTAAGATATGCAATTGCACTTTGGGTGCAAAACCTTTTGAAATGGGTAGTTGTGAATTGAGGACCATTGTTGGTCACTTATGTGGGAGTGAACTCTCTATTATGGAGATCTGTGTCAAGGCTTTCAATGTGGATATGCTGCTGTTTGCTCCAGGCACGCAACATATGGGAAGTGGGAGCAGGAGTTCATAATGATTAACCACATGGACCCAAAGAAAGGGCCTGCAAAGTTGGCATGAATTTGGTCTCATGGCTGTGATGGTGCTGGCCATGGAGAAAATGACTGGGGTGGGGCTGGATGGTGTGCCTGGTGAATAGGACACTGTTGAATCACCCATGCAACATTGTTGTCCACACAAGATCCACAGACGTAGTTCCATTCTAGGTATTTCATCCTGGAAATCCCCAGTGGGATTGATGCAGGAGTTGTAGCACTCTACATCAGAGTGAAGACAGCACCATTCATCAGCTTCTGTATGGAGCACCACAACTTGCTGATTCTGATGTTGGTGCTGCCAGTGAAAAAACAGTGAAAGTCAGAATGTTCTGCACTGGAGAGCTCATTAGGCTAACCCTACAAGATATACTGCAGGATCTGTCCATGGAGCAGATCACGACTAGACGAATTTATAGGGAACTCATTGAATGATTGCTCCAGTTGGCTGTCTAACTCAAAACAAACTGTCCCCTAATGGTCAAATTCAGGATGCATACTTGCTGTAAGGTGAGAGATCATATCCACAACAGAATGTTGAGCAAACATGTGATAGTGAATGGAATACTGGAAATTTGGTCAGATAGTCCATCAATGAAGGCATTGTGTTATACTCTGACAATTTTGTCTTGGGTCCAAAAAGGTTTGGTTCAGATGCAAGTGAATTGCAACAATTCATGCACATTTTTTGCATTTATTACCTGTAGAAAATTACACAGCAGTGATGCAAGAACATTATGAAAACTGTTAAAACAAGACTGACATGTTTCTAAACTCTGCAAGTGCTCAGTGCTTAATGAATCAGGCTTTGTGTGCAGGGCCTGTTTGAAGATGTGCTTAGAATTTTTTTTACAAAATAATAAATTGCACAGCTATTACATTTTACATAGTAATGTAACAGCAAGGAAGATAGATAATAATGAACAATAAACAGCAATGCTACTCTGACTAACAATTAGATGAATGTCCTTACATTAATTAAAACAATGGTTCTGTTTTATATAGCAGAAGTTTTGAATATGCACCAAAATTTACAAAGCCCACCAAGATTTTTCTAGAAACTCAAATTTTCTAATTGAGATACTTCATTAATTAACATTTTTTCTAATAAAACTATACATTTTGTGGGAAAAAAGGATCAGGGCAACAATACTATGACACCAGGTTTTTGAGAGGATTTAGTTTTTAGGTTCGAACATGCTGGAAACCGATGATTTTGAATAAAGATAACATTTGAAATACTCAAAAGATAAGAGTTCCTTTAGAAAGTTGAGGATAAGGGCTTTGAAATAAGGTATTGTGATCCTAAAACAAAGCATTATTAGTGGGTTTGAATTTGGAATAGCATGTGGTTTTAGTTTATTGTAAATTTTGAATATTTCTTTAAATAATATTGTTCTACATGACCTATCAGCAGGCTGAAAACTAAATAATGACTAATGAAGTTTACAAAAATACATTTGGAATAATAACTTGGATAATTCATATGTGTATTGCACATGTAACAGTGAGAAGAAAATATATATAGTGGAGGTATTCTACCTTGCCTTAACTACATATTTCATTTTCAAATCAGTAGTTTGATGACAAACCTTGTCCACGATTTACAGATCATTTATGGTGGATATTATGGTCTCTCAATAGAAACACTTTTACTGATTTCCAAAACTTACTGAATTAAAATGTCTTGGAAGTAAACATGAATAAATGTATCACTTACTTCATAAGAAGCATATTACCATAAACATGAGTCATATGTATGTGATCACATGTTCTGCATATTAGAGTATGAAACTTGTAATGGATACTTTCATAAACATTAATATCAGCTAGTTCAATTATAGAAATCTGCCTAACTTCCAGTTACATCATATCATATGCTGAGTGAGAGTGCGTTGCATTATAATATACAGACTGGTTATCGACTGAGACTGATGCACTAGTGTCAAAAATAAAATTCCGCGCAATGTCTTGTACACTTGCATGTAACAAAATTTTGTAGGATGCCGGCATGTGATCATTATATGAAATGTTATTAATTTGAATTTGTTGGGACTGATGTATGGTGCCTGCCATGCTATGGAATACTCCTGAAATATGTTCTCTACATAAACACTTACAGCACCTGCCCTTGTACTGCAGACATTCCCATCTGTGCTACAAGTAGAAACAGTCCAGGAAACTTGGAAATGAAGTGTATTGGAGAATGAGGCCCAGTTGGCCACCAATGAATGGAAGCTGTTTACCATTTTAGAGACTTTTACAGAAACCGGCTTCACTGTATCACTACAGCTCTGGGTCACATGTGAGACATCAAAGTCTGCTGAAAATATTTGTTGTGCTGCCTGCAATACTGCAGATGTACATGCAATCTGCAGCACTGCAGCCAGGGAGGAGTCAGACTGTCTTAAGGCCTGTGTGTGGACATCCTTATCCAGGACTAAGTGAATCACTACATCACGTATTAATAATAATTCTAACTTTGCTGTATCACATGCATTTTGTCAGAAATATGTTTGGATAATAATGACTTTTTGTCGTACAATACTAACATAGATTGATCTGACAATGTGGCTTACTTTTGCACCAAGTAATATGCTGTGGATTTGTAGAAAGCAAAAAAGCCTGGTGATGATCTGGACACTTGAGATTACTCACCTGACAGCACATTGTGTTTTTGATATACTTCCCAACCTTCGTGAACCTTGTTAAATGGCTGAAATGCTGGAGTAGCTCTCAGTGCCTGTGACTGAGTGTAGTGTAGTACTAGTTAAGCACTAAAATAATTCCTGATGCTAGTTTAGCTGTTGTTGCCAAAACTCAAAAAGTTTGTATCCACAGTAGTGCTTGGTGAACCAGAACTGGGACCTGTACATCACCAATAGTGTAAGCCTTACTTTACTCCACAGCCGGCAAATGTTGATTGAACACAAAGTCAGCATTCTCTAACAAGAAATTAAATTGTTCAATAGTCTATAAAACCAAACAATAATAGTTCCTGACTGAAATTAATATAAGTCCAAGCACATCTACTTCACTGTGAATGTGTACTGCAATTTTAATACTAAGCACAGTTACAAATAAGTCTTAAGGTGGCAGAAACCAGATTTTCGTCAAATAGAAGCTCTATAGAAAAATGTTATAGCAGTTCACGGAGTGCAGATAACACACCCATCACTCTAGCCACACAGTAAATTGGTAATCATGGCAGTCTGTTTCCAAACACAACTTTCATCCAGTCCAAGTAAACAGCAGCATTAGTTCATTTTGTAGAGCCAGAGTCAGATAACAGCAGCTATTGAAGGAAAAAGTGAGAGTGAGCCAGCTGCTGGGTAGCCTTATCCTCTCTCACTGTGGAATTTCATAGGACTGGCCTATGATGTCAGTGGCTTCCCTGCTAGACAGGCCCTTGCCAGACAGGTGCCACATTACTTATATTGATACATGTGCATCTACCAATTGCATGTCCAGTGTGCTTGCTAAAGCCATCGTATCATCCTCTGTCAATGACATCTCTGGATGCAGTATAGACAAGCAAGTGATCAGCATATTGCTTTCCCAGCTACCTACATCTACATATACATCCATACTCCGCAAGCCACCTGTGGAAATAAGGATTGTCGGTATGCCTCTGTGTGGGCTCTAATCTCTCTGATTTTATCCTCATGGTCTCTTCGCGAGATATACGTAGGAGGGAGCAATATACTACTTGACTCCTCGGTGAAGGTATGTTCTCAAAACTTCAACAAAAGCCCGTACCGAGCTACTGAGTGTCTCTCCTGCAGAGGCTTCCACTGGAGTTTATCTATCATCTCCGTAATGCTTTCGCGATTACTAAATGAACCTGTAATGAAGCGCGCTGCTCTCCGTTGGATCTTCTCTATCACTTCTATCAAACCTATCTGGTACAGATCCCACATTGCTGAGCAGTATTCAAGCAGTGGGCGAACAAGCATACTGTAACCTACTTCCTTTGTTTTCGGATTGCATTTCCTTAGAATTCTTCCAATGAATCTCAGTCTGGCATCTGCTTTACTGACGATCAACTTTGTATGATCATTCCATTTTAAATCACTCCTAATGCGTACTCCCAGATAATTTATGGAATTGACTGCTTCCAGTTGCTGACCTGCTATACTGTAGCTAAATGATAAGGGATCTTTCTTTCTATGTATTCGCAGCACATTACACTTGTCTACATAGAGATTCAATTGCCATTCCCTGCACCATGCGTCAATTCGCTGCAGATCCTCCTGCATTTCAGTACAATTTTCCATTGTTACAACCTCTCGATATAACACAGCATCATCCGCAAAAAGCCTCAGTGAACTTCCGATGTCAACTTTGACCTTGCAGTTGCTAGTTCTCCTTTGTTTGGCCTATCTGGTCCAGTTCTCCCACCAAACAAATATGGCTGACAGCAATAGGGTGGATGGCTGTCAAAGTGAAACAGTCATTACTGGGTGAGCTCTGTGACACCTATTGCACCCCAGTTGTATTAAGCTTGCTCAAGAAAGCACCCCAGTTGTATTAGGCTTGTTCAAGTAAGTTGGAATCTGGTTCAGTTACATTTTAATGGCCTAGTTGTTGTAAGAGAGTGGTTTCCAATATATCAAATAAGAATATCCCCAGTGGGATGAGTACACCATCTGCGAACAGTAATATACACTAAATGAAAAGATTTTTAAATAGTTGTCCAAGAACTTTTTCGACAAATATTTTTAACAGTTGCACCAAACATTTCTACTCCCTTCTACATACAAAAATGGCTCTAATGCATAGCATGTAGTTTAAAGTAAGTAAAGAGTCTAAGAAATGAGACACTGTTAGCAGAGTCAGCAAGTTCCTGTTAGGATGCATAAATACAGATTGCAGATGTATTTGTCAAGTATCCAAAAATTATCAAATTCCATCAGCCCTTCAAGTTCAACATGGTTCTGGTCTCACACAGAGGATTAATGCAATTTGAGATTGAATAGTTAAAAGCGGAATGGAATGGGGAAGGCACTATTGATGAAACAAATATGATTAAAATGGTACATGGTGAATGTGAGAAAACTGCAACACTTACACTGAAATAAATAACAGCTATTTTCATAATCCTTTGGGAGTGTATCTTGCCTTATATCTCATATCCAATATATTTTCTCTATGGACACACATTCATTATATGCTAAGGACAGGCTGTCTTTGCGAAATGTAGATAAACTGCACATGAAGCAGGGACATCCTTCATGTAGTGCCAAACAAGGGAGTGAACTGTTTGGATTATCCAGTCTGGAATCATGGATTAACTGAAGGACAGAAGATACAGGTGATAAAGATTTAAAAAAGAAATGCATTATTCTGAAGCCATAGAACTTTTAAAGGTTGAAAACAGCCTGTGTTTGTCACATCCCATGTGTATGTGGCTATAAAGCATCTGAGATGAAGTATTTCCGTAATACAAACTCTTTTAGCACACAGAATGAGTTAGGTGCTGTCTTTAAGGAGTCTGAAATTACTCTGACTTCTATCAAGTGATTGGAAGCTGCTTCAAACTGATGTATTGGGCAAGTGTGACATCATAAGCGCGTGACTGCGTGTGAGATCGCTCTCTAAGTTTTCATCTATTTTTAGGTTGCAGATATATATTTTAACGGTTTTTGTGATAATATTTACTATATAAGTGACTTATTAGTGGTTTCTTCATTCACCTCTGCCTTTCTTGTGTTGTGACCTGATATTTGTGAGTGTTTCGTATCGAGCAACTTAACCTCTTACCTGTGTTTACATTCTGCGCTGACCAGTTGCAGCTGTAGCGGCGCATCGAAAGCTAAGTACTAATTAATTGTTTGTGTATAGTAGTTTATTTAGGAACTTTAGTAGTCTTCAACTGGTGTTCTTGGTGTTTTCCGGTGAAATAACTTCAGTAGAAATTTTTGCGAACTGCTTTCAGTTTCGTTACTGTCTTTAGACGTTTGATTTTCTTTATGTGTTAGTATTTTGTTATATTCTCATTTGTTGTTGATTAATACTGTCAATAATAGTAGTTACTTTCCTTGTAGAGCAAATTTGTGATTATTGTAGTCAGTTTTTAACATCTTCATATTGTAGTAGCAGAACTTAGATAAAGTTGTTTTCTTGTTTCAATAACTGTAAAATTTTACCATGAGTGAGAAGTGTGGGCTTTGCCGTAGGTTCGTGAGTAGTGGATTGCGGTGTGAGACTTGTTCGAAGTATTTTCACTGAGGGGAATGCAGTGGGGAAGCCAGTGGGCATTCTGGTGAGATCCTCTCCTGGAACTGTAGGTTATGTAGCAAGAGTAAGTTGATAGAGGAGCAGGAGCATAAGATCTGTGCCCTTCAGGTGCAGTTGAAAAATGCACAAGAGGAGCTAGATAGGATGAGGAGGGAGAAGGGGGTTGGGGAATGGGAGCTGGCTGTTGGCAAGAGATCTGCTAGGAGAAGGAGATTTTCAGATAGTTTTACTACTGGTGTTTGTAATAGATATGACCAACTGTCAGAGTCTAGTGGAGAGGAATCTCTAGTAGCTGTAGATGTAGGAAGTATGCAACAGACCTCAGCAGTTACGGTGGCTAGGACAGTTGCAAAGTCTAAGAGAAAGAAGAAGGTTCTGCTGTTAGGTAGTTCTCATGGTAGAGGTGTAGGCCAGCAGTTGCAGGAAGTTTTGGGGAGTGAGTACCAGGTCACCAGCATTGTGAAGCCTAATGCAGGATTGGCTCAGGTGACTTTTAACATAGGGGGGTTATGTAGGGATTTTACAAAAGAGGATCAGGTAGCGATTGTGGGTGGGGCTGGTAATAGTATTGATGGGGATGGGGAGTATGACATAGATGGTGACCTGGAAAAGATAGCCACTCAGACTGGCAACACGAATGTGCATTTCGTGGAACTGTTTCAGCGTCACGATCGGCTTCATCTTAATACAGCCGTCAGGTGTAATAACATGAGACTTGGGGGTGTGCTAATGACAGAAGGCATGAGTCACATTTCAGTGGTGTCGGTGGAGTCTATCAGCAGGACGGGTTTCACTAGACATGGCCTGCACCTCAACAGGTATGGGAAGGGGAGGTTGGCAAAGCTTATAGGTGACAGCATAGGTGGGGGTGGTGGGATCACTCATGGGAAAATTCTGGTAGTTGTGGGTGTTAGAGCTGTACCTTTTTTAGATTGAAGTCAGCTGACAGGTATTCCTGCTTAAGGGAAGTCTCTCTAACAAAGAAACCACTTTCGACAAAGCTTAGGTATCTGATTAATGAGGGAATTAAAATATTTCACCAAAACATACAAGGTATTAGAGATAAAGTTAGTGATCTGCTTATAGATGTTGACTCTGAAATTATTGGTATATCTGAACACTTCTTAAATAAGGAGATAATTCAGAGGCTTCCTTTACCAGGATACAGGTTGGCTGGCAGCTTTTCTAGGAGCTCTTTGCGGTCTGGGGGAGTAGCCATGTATGTGAAAAACGGTATCCCATTTGAGTCAATTGATGTTTCAAAGTACTGCTCTGAAAAGGTGTTTGAATGTTGTGCAGGTGTGGTTAAATTTAGTGGAGCTAAACTTCTTACTGTTGTTATCTATAGATCCCCAGACTCCGATTTCACAACATTTTTGCTAAAGCTAGAGGAGGTTCTTGGTTCACTTTATCGGAAATCCAAAAAGTTAGTTATATGTGGTGACTTCAATATAAATTGTATAAGTGATTGTACAAGGCAAAGGATGCTGGTAGACCTCCTTAATTCATATAATTTTATGCAAACCGTATTCTTTCCAACGAGAGTGCTAGGGAACAGTAGAACAACCATAGACAATATTTTTGTTCATTTGTCATTACTAGAAGGGCATTCTGTTAGCAAAATGGTGAATGGCCTTTCAGATCATGATGCACAGATTTTAAGTCTAAAAGATATTTGTGCTGCAACACATGTTAAATATAGTTACCAACTTTTTAGGAAAGCTGATCCAGTTGCTGTAGAGACTTTTGTAAACCTTATCAAGGAACAAGAGTGGCAAGATGTTTATAGTGCTGATACAGTAGACGATAAATATAATGCTTTCCTCAAGACTTTTCTCGTGCTCTTTGAAAGTTGCTTTCCGTTAGAACGTCCAAAACAGGGTACTGGCACAAACAGGCAGCCTGGGTGGCTGACTAAAGGTATAAGAATATCTTGTAGAAAAAAGTGGCAATTATATCAAAACGTTAGAAACAGTCACAATCTAAATGCAATAGCCCATTACAAACAGTATTGTAAGGTGCTTAAAAAAGTTATTAGGAAGGCAAAAAGTATGTGGTATGCAGATAGAATAGCTAAGTCTCAGGATAAAATTAAAACCATATGGTCAGTCGTAAAGGAAGTGGCTGGTCTGCAGAGACAGGTCGAGGATATAGAATCAGTGCGTAGTGGGAATGTGCGTGTTACTGATAAGTCGCATATATGTACAGTATTTAATAATCACTTACTGAATATAGCAGGTGAACTAAATAGAAACCTAGTCCCAACAGGGAATCATATAGTGCTCGTAGAAAAAAGTGTTCCGAGACTGTTACCTGAAATGCTCCTCCATGATACTGACAAGAGGGAGATTGAGTTAATAATTAAATCACTAAAGACCAAGAACTCTCATGGATATGACGGGGTATCTAGCAGAATACTGAAGTATTGTTCCATGTATGTTAGCCCAGTACTTAGCCATATCTGTAACTTTTCCTTTAGGAGTGGTCGGTTTCCTGACCAATTAAAGTACTCGGTAGTGAAGCCACTTTATAAAAAGGGAGACAGGGATAATGTTGATAATTATAGACCTATTTCTATGCCATCGGTGTTTGCTAAAGTTATCGTGAGGGTTGCACATACAAGGTTACTGCAGCATTTAAATTCACATAATTTGCTGTCAAATGTACAGTTTGGTTCTAGAAATGGCTTAACAACTGAAAATGCTATAGTCTCTTTTCTCTGTGAGGTTTTGGACGGATTAAATAAAAGGTTGCGAACGTTAGGTGTTTTCTTTGATTTAACGAAGGCTTTTGACTGTGTTGACCACAAAATATTACTGCAGAAGTTGGAACATTATGGAGTAAGGGGAGTAGCTTACAATTGGTTCGCCTCTTACTTTAAGAACAGAAAGCAGAAGGTAATTCTCCGCAATATTGAGAGTGGTAATGATGTTCAGTCCCAATGGGGCACTGTTAAATGGGGCGTTCCCCAAGGATCGGTGCTGGGACCACTGCTGTTTCTTATTTATATAAATGATACGCCTTCTAGTATTACAGGTGATTCAAAAATATTTCTGTTTGCTGATGACACCAGCTTGGTAATGAAGGATCTTGTGTGTAATATTGAAACATCATCAAATAATGTAGTTCACAAAATAAGTTCGTGGCTTGTGGAAAATAATTTGATGTTAAATCACAGTAAGACTCAGTTTTTACAGTTTCTAACTCACAATTCAACAAAAACTGATATTTTAATCAGACAGAATGGGCATGTTATAAGCGAGACGGAACAGTTCAAGTTCCTAGGCGTACAGATAGATACTAAGCTGTTGTGGAAAGCCCATGTTCAGGATCTTGTTCAGAAACTAAATGCCGCTTTATTTACCATTAGAACAGTATCTGAAATAAGTGACATTTCAACACGAAAAGTAGTCTACTTTGCATATTTTCATACACTTATGTCATATGGTATTATTTTTTGGGGTAATTCTTCTGATTCAAAAAGGGTATTTTTGGCTCAAAAACGGGCTGTTCGAGCTATGTGTGGTGTAAGTTCGAAAACCTCTTGTCGACCCCTATTCAATAGTCTGGGAATTTTGACATTGCCCTCACAGTATATATTTTCTTTAATGTCATTTGTTGTTAGCAATATTAGCTTATTCCCAAGGGTTAGCAGCTTCCACTCAGTTAATACTAGGCAGAAATCAAATCTGCATGTGGAATGCACTTCCTTAACTCTTGTGCAGAAAGGAGTGCAGTATTCTGCTGCATCCATTTTCAATAAGCTACCACAAGAACTCAAAAATCTTAGCAGTAGCCCAAACGCTTTTAAGTCCAAACTGAAGAGTTTCCTCAAGGCTCACTCCTTCTACTCTGTCGAGGAGCTCCTGGAAGAGCTAAAAAATTTAGCAAATTCCAGTGTTACATTCTTGATTTTCTTTATTTAAACTAATGATGTGTCGCCTGAATATGTTTCTTATATTTCATTTTATCTGTTTCTACAATCGTGTTGTAATTTCATGTATTGACTCGTTCCATGACCATGGAGACTTCTCCTTAATGTGGTCCCACGGAACAATAAATAAATAAATAAATGCTGAGAGACATGTACCAAAGATCTTCAGTGGATGCTGTCTCCTCTGCAGGAAGTACAGGTCTGTCATTGCTTGTCTATTTGATTTGACTGTGAATAGAATCTTAGAGGTAGGTCTAGAGGTCCTGTACAAGGAAGGGAGGGACCAAGGAACTCCAAGGTCTTACACCCATCCCCTAACCAACATGTATGGCATGCTGTCTTCCACTGAAACTGAGTAGTGAGACACACTACACCTGTTGAGAAAACTGTTGTGTCCTATGTTAACGGGAGACAACCTCCAAACCCCCCGTTCTGTGAAGAGCCATGGACATCCAACCATCCCAGACGATGAAATAGCTCACTTCCATAAGAGAACCCCACAGTACTCCCAAGGCCCTTAACTATTGTCAAAGGCACAAAATTATTATGGGAATGTGATACTTGCCATAAAAAAGCCAGCAGATGACAAAACAATACTTAATGCTAAAAATAAAAGCAAACCAGTCTGGAAGGTTGTAAAATAAGAAACAGAAACTTAATCTTAATAATTTACATAAAGGGTTTAGGCAAAACTATGGAAACACCATGAGAAATGCATGCTTGAACATAAATGCAGATGCTAGTCCAGTATTTGCCGACAAACGTTACCTGTGCAATGCCCTTAATATGTGCAAGTGTCAGCCATGATCAGAACAGTTTTCTCTGTAGTGCCTTCTGTCAGAGCTAAGTGAATTTGAATGTGGATAAATTGTTGGTGCTCATATGGTGGGTGGCAAGGTAGCTACAGAGTTTGATCTTTCAAGAAGCAGTGTGTTTACACTGGATACAGGGAAAGTGGAAAAATATTGTCCTTTAAGTCACAACACAGACAAATGTATGTGTTGAGTAATCATGTCAGACTGTCACTGAAGAGGACTGTGATGAAAAATAAGAGGACAGCAGTTGCAAAAGTCACTGCTGAACTGAATGTTGCACTCGCAAACCCTTCAGCACCAAAACAGTTTGAAGAGAGCTCCATAAGCAGGGAAGTACAAGGTGAGCTGGAATTCCAAAACTTCACATCAGTGATTAA
Source organism: Schistocerca piceifrons (assembly GCF_021461385.2). Taxonomy (NCBI): domain Eukaryota; kingdom Metazoa; phylum Arthropoda; class Insecta; order Orthoptera; family Acrididae; genus Schistocerca; species Schistocerca piceifrons. Next base: position 650,266,227 of record NC_060149.1, read on the forward strand.
AATGCCTGTAACAGGAAAACGTGGCGCCAAAGCCATAAAATCTGGATGGTGGAGTAATGGAGGAAAACCATTTGGTCAGATGAGTCTCATTTCACACTCATTCCAACTTCTGGCTGAGTTTATGTTATAGAGCGAAATATGATAGGGGTTCAGTGATGATTTGGGAAGCCATATCATAGTGTTCCTTGGGCTCATGGTTACTCAACAAGGTCAATTACTGCCAAAGATTATGTGACTGTTTTGGCTGATCAGGTCCATCACATGGTACAATGTTTGTTTGAACAGTTCTCGGGTATCCGACCGGGTAGCGTCGTAATTTCTCCACAATATTTTGGCAGACATAGACGCTGCCATCTTCATGTGGTTTCTGATGAATGCTGTGCTGTTCCTCTCGGCGCCCTATATATACTAGCCATTACCCCCTCCACTGTTCCTCTCCTTGTGCCTTCGGTGCGGCCGGCGCTGCGGCTACTGCAGGTGGTGGGGGAAGTGGTGCCTGGGTCTGAACTGGGGTTTGCAGTCTCCCTGCTGCCGCCGTCAGGGGCAGTCCTCGATCTCTGGGACCGCATCTTTCTCTCCAGGCTGAGTGCAGGGTTCCAAGCCTGACTAAGTTGAAGGCCACTGTCTTTATTAATTAGATCATCCTGTAATCAGATCTCGATGGCCTATTTAGTAACGCAGTCCCAGAAGTAGGAGGATTGACAGAGTATTTTTGTTTTTTCATAGTCCATAATATGGCCAGTCTTTATACAATGGTCAGCCACAGCCGATTCAGTGGCCTGGCGTAATTCGGTATGGCGCTTGTGTTCGCGGCACCTTTCTCTATAGTGCGGACTGTCTCCCCAATGTATGATTTTCCACACTGATAGGGAATTTGATAAACACCTGGTTTTTGAAGGCCTATGTCATCGTTCACTGAACCCAGTAGAGTCATGGTTTTTGCAGGGGGTTGGAATACACATTTAACATTTTGTTTCTCCAGGATTCTACTGATTTTTCTTGAGGTGTTTCCGACAAACGGAATGCATGCCAATAACTTGTGTTCTTCTGTTTCTTCTTCTTGTTCTCGTGGTGCAGACTGTCTGAGTGCGTGTCTTATTTGCTTCTGGTTTTACCCATTTTTCCGAAATGTTGTCTCGAGGTGCTGCAGTTCTGCTGGAAGGCTCTCCTGATCACAGATCGATCGTGCCCTGTGAACAAGTGTGCGCAAAACGCCTTCACACTGGGAGTTGTGGTGGCAACTGAAGGCATTTAGGTACAAACCTGTGTGTGTAGGTTTTCTGTATACAGTGTGTTCCACCCTGCCGTCAGGTTTCTGTTTCACCAGGAGGTCACAAAATGGTAGGGCACCATCCTATTCCACCTCCATCATGAACTGTATGTTGGGGTGCAGCGAGTTGAGGTGTTCGAGAAATTCTTTTAAGCTGTCCCGTCCGTGTGGCCAAACAACGAATGTGTCATCCACGTAGTGGAAGAAACAAGTTGTTTGTTGTTTGGCTTGTTCTAATACCTTCTCCTTGAAATTCTCCATAAAAAAAGTTGGCTACAACCGGTGAAAGCGGGCAATCCATGGTGACGCCATATGTCTGTTCATAATAATTTCCGTCGAACAGGGAGTATGTTGAGGTGAGCACGAATTTGTAGAGCCTTGTTAGGTTGCTGTCGAATTCCTTGCTTATCAGGTCAATGGAGTCTTTCAGTGGTACCCCAGTGAAGAGGGACACTACATCGAAGCTCACTAACAAGTCGCTATCCTGGAGCTGAAGTTCTTGTATAGGTTGCACAAAGTGGACGGAATTGCGGATGTGGTGTTCGCATTTTCCCACAAATGGACTAAGGAGACCCGTCAGGTGTTGGCCCAGTTCATAGGTTGCTGCTCCTATGTTGCTGAGGCTTTTTGCGGATGATGCTGTGGTATATCGAGAGATTGTAACAATGGAAAATTGTGCTGAAATGCAGGAGGATCTGCAGCGAATTGACGCATGGTGCAGGGAATGGCAATTGAATCTCAATGTAAACAAGTGTAATGTGCTGCGAATACATAGAAAGATAGATCCCTTATCATTTAGCTACAATATAGCAGGTCAGCAACTGGAAGCAGTTAATTCCATAAATTATCTGGGAGTACGCATTAGGAGTGATTTAAAATGGAATAATCATATACAGTTGATCGTTGGTAAAGCAGATGCCAGACTGAGATTCATTGGAAGAATCCTAAGGAAATGCAATCCGAAAACTAAGGAGGTAGGTTACAGTACGCTTGTTCGCCCACTGCTTGAATACTGCTCAGCAGTGTGGGATCCGTACCAGATAGGGTTGATACAAGAGATAGAGAAGATCCAACAGAGAGCAGCGCGCTTCATTACAGGATCATTTAGTAATCGCGAAAGCGTTACGGAGATGATAGATAAACTCCAGTGGAAGACTCTGCAGGAGAGACGCTCAGTAGCTCGGTTGGGGTTTTGTTGAAGTTTCGAGAACATATCTTCACCAAAGAGTCAAGCAGTATATTGCTCCCTCCTATGTATATCTCGCGAAGAGACCATGAGGATAAAATCAGAGAGATTAAAGCCCACACAGAAGCATACTGACAATCCTTCTTTCCACGAACAATATGAGACTGGAATAGAAGGGAGAACTGATAGAGGTACTCAAGGTACCCTCCGCCACACACCATCAGGTGGCTTGCGGAGTATGGATGTAGATGTAGATCCTTGAGGACCTTTGGTAGCCCATACAGTCATGGCGGTGCAGCCGCTTGTGGTCAAAGTTTCTTGACAGTTTTTCCATCAAAGGTACTGCGAAGAAGTTCAACGGTTCTTCTTTGAAGGCGACTTGTCGGGTCTCCTTCTATCCTTCTGTACGTTGTGTCATTGAGAAGTTCCTACATTTTTCTCTTATATTCTGAGTGCAGATTAAAACTGTGTGCTGGACTGAGACTCAAACTCGGGACCTTTGCCTTTCACGGGCAAGTGCTCTACTAACTGAGCTACCCAAGCACGACTCACGCCCCATGCCAGGAAGTTTCATATCAGTGCACACTCCACTGCAGAGTGAAAATCTCATTCTGGAAACATCCCCTAGGCTGTGGCTAAGCCATGTCTCCACAATATCCTTTCTTTCAGGAGTGCTAGTCCTGCATGGTTTGCAGGAGAGCTTCTGCAAAGTTTGCAAGGTAGGAGACAAGGTACTGGCACAAGTAGAGATGTGAGGACGGGGCATGAGTTGTGCTTGGGTAGTTCAGTTGGTAGAGTACTTGCCCCTAAAAGGCAAAGGTCCCGAGTTTGAGTCTCGGTCCAGCAAACAGTTTTCATCTGCCAGGAAGTTTCATATCAGCGCACACTCCCTGCAGAGTGAAAATCTCATTCTGGAAACATCCTCTAGGCTATGGCTAAGCCGTGTCTCCGCAATATCCTTTCTTTCAGGAGTGCCAGTCCTGCATGGTTCGCAGTTTGGAAGGTAGGAGATGAGGTACTGGCGGAAGCAGAGCTGTGAGGACAGGGCGTGAGTCGTTCTTGGGTAGCTCAGTTGTGTAGAGCATTTGCCCGCGAAAGGCAAAGGTCCTGAGTTTGTGTCTCAGTCTGGCACACAGTTTTAATCTGCCAGGAAGTTTCATATCAGCGCACACACCGCTACAGAGTGAAAATCTCATTCTGGTACCCATTGCACAGGTCATGCTATATTCCTGAGCTATAGTTGGAATCACAAACAATGATGATTGTCGAATCATTCCATGTAGGCTTTCACGGCCGGCGTCTTTATCAGTAAACTCTTCCGGGCTAAGTTGCCATGGTCGATCTGTAGAACTTCTTCTCCCTTACATTTCATTCTCAACTACGGAGAACATCTTCCGAGGTTGTCGACTCACCTCGGAAGATGTTCTCCGTAGTTGAGAACGAAACGTCAGGGAGAAGAAGTTCTACAGATCGACCACGGCAACTTAGCCCGGAAGAGTTTACTGATAATGATGGCTGTGTTTAAGATCATTCTGCACACCTATTCCACACATTCTCTGACAGCCAATGAGCGTTTAGTAGCATTTTGAGTGCTCTGCTGTGAACGTCATTGCCACTGCAAGCATTAAACGTGATTGTATTGTCATGTAGTGCATTTTTATTCCATTTATTGTGTGTTGTCATCGTTGATGTTGGTGGTGACAAATTCTACGCAAGCAGTTGAGACGTAATTTGCTGTATACATGCTTTCTTCAAGTACAAAGCATGTGTGCAAACATACTGCAACTTCACTTCGAACCAGCAACAATGGAATCCATGACTATGCCTTGACCTGCGCAAATCACTATCGTTTGTTGAATCAGACTATGCAAGTCCATTATGATGACATGTGAACAGATACATAAGGATGGCACAGATTTAGCAATTTTGGCAGAAGGAATCTTGTTAGAAATTATGAGTTAAAATTTCATTGTAGGTTTAGTGATGTTAAACAATACATTAAATGCTGTCTCAAACTTTAAAGTTCTGCAAAAAAAAGTCACTCAAAATTTCATAACTCCCTGTATTTATTCTTGGAATTCTGGAATATTTAACACACACTGACTGCCTTTGTGATTCCAATGAAAATAGTGCAGAAAATGAAACAGTAAATAAAATTAAAAAATTACAAGTGGATGTAATAGAAATTAAAAGTGTGCTATCACAGAGGACAAGTAAGTAAGTCAGTTAGTTAGTAACATGTTTCATGGATTAATCTGCACAAAAGAAATTCTTTTATAGAATAGAAGTTGTCAAGGAGAAACTCGTTCAGTTTGTTATCAAATTTTACTTTGCTGTCTGTCAGACATTTTATACCACTGGGTAAATGATCAAAAATATTTGTTGCAACATTGGGCAGCCTTTTTTGTGCTGAAGGCAACCTTAATGTGGAGTAATGAATGTCATTTTTCCTTTTGGTATTGTAATTATGTACCTCATTGTTCCTCTCGAACTGTAGTGGATTATTTACAACAAAATTCATGAGAGAATAAATATACTGTGAAGCAGTAGTCAGAATGCCCATCTCCTTAACCAGATGTCTACAAGATAATCATGGGTGAGCACCACATATTACTCACACACCACATTTTTGTGCAATGAAGCTTTTCTTTCTTAAAGATGAGTCACCCCAGAACATTATTCCATATGACATTATCGAATGAAAATATGCAAAATATGTCAACTTCCTGATTTTTCTCTCCCCAAGATTTGCAACGATTCTAAGTGCAAATGTGGCTGAGCTAAGTTGTTTTAGGAGTTCCAAAATGCGTCTTCTTCCAGTTTAAATTCTCATCAATATGGACTCCTAAGAATTTTGAAGTTTCCACCCTGCTGATTATTACCTCACCATGTGTTACACTTATTATTGGTGTAGTACCTCTAGTTGTGCAGAACTGAATTCAGTGGCTCTTTTTAAAATTGAGGATGAGACCACTTGCAGAAAACTAGTCAATGATACTTTTAAGAACTTTGTTTACCATTTCTTCTGTTTCTGTACATATGCTTGGACTGATTACAGTACTAGTGTCATCTGCAAAATGAACTAATTCTGCTTGTTGTATACTAGACGGATGATCATTATCATATATGAGGAACAGTAGGAGACCTAAGATTGGACCTTGGGGAATCCTATATGTAATTTCTCTCCAGTCAGAATTGTGTCCCTGGACTATATTGCTGGAATTACTAAGTACAGCTTTCTGCATTCTTTTGGTTAGATCTGGTATTATCCATTGGATGGCTATACCATGAATCCCATAAAATGTTTATTTATCTAGGAGAATACTGTGATTCAAATAGCAAAAGGCCATAGAGAGTTCACAGAAAATACTAACCGGTGCTATTTTATTATTTAATGCATGTAAAATCTGGTGAGTGAGAGTGTAAATGGCTTTCCCAGTAGAGCAACCCTTTTGAACCCAAAGTGTGATATGCTAAAGATACTATTGTTGGTAAGGTGAGAGTCTATTATAGAATACAGCACCTTCTCAAAAATTTTGGAGAATGTTGTCAGCAGTGAAACAGGTCAGTAATTATTGACATCTCTCTTATCACCTTTCTTAAAGAGGGATTTAACAACGGCATATTTCAGTCTCTCTGGAAAAATGCCTCGAGTTAGTGATGTATTACATATTTCGGATAAGACTGGGCTTATTACATGGGAACAAATTTTTTGTACTCTATTGGAAACACCATCAAAACCATACAAGCTTTCATTTTTGGGAGAATTTATAATTTTCTTAATTTCAGAAGGAGAAGTTGGTGATACATTCATATGATTGAATTTTATGAAAGTTATATTTTCAACATACTGCTGTGATGTTCCTCTTGAACTCTTTGTCCCTATGCTTTCTACTATATTTAAAAAATGATTATTAAATGCATTTGGTACTTGTGACTCATCATTCGTAGCCCCTCCATTCAGTTCAATAGTGCTGTTGTATTGTTCTGTGACTGGTTGTCCTGTCTCTTGCTTCACTACATTCCATATTGCCTTAAGTCTGTTGTCAGAAGTACTGATTTCTGACAGTATGAGCATGTTCTTTGATTTTTTAATAACTTTTCTTAGTAATTTTGAGTATTTTTTTTAGTGTGCAACTAATGCAGGATTCCTGTTCGTCCTTTCTGAAAGATACATTTCCCTTTTCCTTTCAAAAGATATTTTAATCCCTCTAGTGATCCATAGTTTTCTACCAGGCTGTTTAGTGTCCTTTCTGATTAGCTTATCCGGAAAGCTATTTTCAAATAATGATATGAATTTATCATGGAATTGATTAAATTTTATGTTAGCATTTGGTTCATTATAAATTATATCCCACGTCATCTCCTGTAAACTACTTTAAACACATTTGCTCTGGAGTCATTAAGTATTATAACTGATTTCCACCATAAGGTGCTATGTTATTTATCCGAACTAACTGTGCATCATGATCGGAGAGGCCATTTGTTACTGTGTACACAGCTATTTTCTTACTTTGAGCCTCATCAAAGAAAATATTATCAATTAGGATCCTACTGTCTTTATACATCTGTGTTAGAAAGTTAATTACTGAGACAACATTGTAAGATCCAAATAAGGTTTCCATATCATTTTTCCTATCAGAATCCTTTATAAAATCTACATTGAAGTTACCACAGACTATTAACTGTTTGCTGCTGTCTGGCAGATAGCACAATAGTTCAAAATTTCTCAGTGGGGATCTATATACAGTTACAATTAAAAATGAACTATTCTTCAGCATTAATTCATGAGCATACACTTCTATGTGCTGATCACTACAAAATCTACTTGTCTCAATGTTTTTGAACTTGTACTCTGTCTTAATGTATGTAATGACTCCTCCTTTTCCTATGTTATTTATGCAGGAGTCAGCTGCAATAGTGTAATTTTTTATAAATAACTCATCTAACCTTGTGGTTATGTGGTGCTCAGACAGGCACAAGATATCTATCTATTCAGAGCTCTCTAAATTTTCCAAACAGATAAGAAGCTCTTCTACCTTATATGGTAACCAAATTATGAAAAACATAAGGAAATTTGTGAAAAGTTTAATGAATGAAACTGAGAAATGGTTCAATGACATGGCTGTGAAAGACAGAGAACTAAGTTTTTACTTGGAAGTTTTAAAACATTTCAAGAATTAAGTGATAATGATTGTAAACAACTGTGCATGATGTTAAGAATCAAAAATGTTGACATTGTTGTTGCAGACCTGCATTATTTTAAGTAAGCTGCTCATAATAAATCAGAAGATTCACTTTCTGATGATTCTTTTATCTCAAGGGCCAACACTGGTTATCAGGTACTAAGGACACTCACTGAATGTGTGCTGTGCATTTCTGTTTCTACTTTCCAATGTAGGAAGGTCTTTCAGCACAAGGAATAGGGTGATGGTAAAATTAAGAAATAGGATGGGTCAGGATATGCTTCAAGCTTGAACGAACATGTCAACAGAAGGGGACGAGTAACTCACAGAAACTTTCATTGAAGGTGTCATAAACAATTATGCTGTAAAGAACTGATGATGTATAGTTTGCTGTAAAAGCAATTCATTGCATGCAATAAATACAGTTTTATTGATTCTCATAATTTTATTCTTCAAGATAATTAATTAACTTATGCTGTACCCACTTAGTAGTTACACACAGTTTAATTAAATATTAGAGATGACGGGAAATTTTTAAATAACTGTTCTGTTGCTAATTTTTTAGTACTGTGCCACTAAAATTTGAAGTATATAACCATCCCTCACGCATCAAGCTTAATACCACCACTTCAAGAAAAGCAGCTATATTCATCACTGAATGTTCCTCAGTGAAACAGTTTTGAAAAAAGGCTTTTAGTATTTAGGCCTTCTCCCTGTGATCCACTGTTGCAGTGTCATTGTGGTCACTGAGTGTCTGGACAGATGGCTTTGATACATTTACTGATTTCACACAAGACCTGCATTTCTTAGGATTTTCTTTCATGTCTGTAGGTAGAATTTAATGCTAACTGTTGAACAAAAATTACAATAGTATGACCTGTCACGGTGTTCATTTAACTAATGTGACTAAATTATGACATTTATTTAACAAGAGAAACTTAAACACAGAATTACTGATGTCACTTACAAGGGGACTGTGCCTACTAGTTATCACCCATATTTGCGGTATATCCTGGGCTTGGACAGAAATGAGAGTGACAGAATTGGGAAATTCATAAGGCCAAGCATTTAGGGGGGAAAAGCCCATTCAGCATGGGTCAGGTGGGATATGAGCTATTTATGTTAGCACTGTTTCCAGGCAGCAGTGGGAAGAGTACAGAATGGGCAAGGGTCATGTGGTCAAACCCTATGCAGAAACTTGTTTTTTAATTTTCAATTGTTATGTTGAGTATATAGAGGGTCTATACAAGGGTGATGTACTTGAGGACAATATTATGGAAATGGAAGAGGATGTAGATGAAGATGAAATGGGAGATACGATACTGCGTGAAGAGTTTGACAGAGCACTGAAAGACCTGAGTCGAAACAAGGCCCCCGGAGTAGACAATATTCCATTGGAACTACTGACGGCCTTGGGAGAGCCAGTCCTGACAAAACTCTACCATCTGGTGAGCAAGATGTATGAAACAGGCGAAATACCCTCAGACTTCAAGCAGAATATAATAATTCCAATCCCAAAGAAAGCAGGTGTTGACAGATGTGAAAATTACCGAACTATCAGCTTAATAAGTCACAGCTGCAAAATACTAACACGAATTCTTTACAGACGAATGGAAAAACTAGTAGAAGCCAACCTCGGGGAAGATCAGTTTGGATTCCGTAGAAACACTGGAACACGTGAGGCAATACTGACCTTACGACTTATCTTAGAAGAAAGATTAACAAAAGGCAAACCTACGTTTCTAGCATTTGTAGACTTAGAGAAAGCTTTTGACAATGTTGACTGGAATACTCTCTTTCAAATTCTAAAGGTGGCAGGGGTAAAATACAGGGAGCGAAAGGCTATTTACAATTTGTACAGAAACCAGATGGCAGTTATAAGAGTCGAGGGACATGAAAGGGAAGCAGTGGTTGGGAAGGGAGTAAGACAGGGTTGTAGCCTCTCCCCGATGTTGTTCAATCTGTATATTGAGCAAGCAGTAAAGGAAACAAAAGAAAAATTCGGAGTAGGTATTAAAATTCATGGAGAAGAAATAAAAACTTTGAGGTTCGCCGATGACATTGTAATTCTGTCAGAGACAGCAAAGGACTTGGAAGAGCAGTTGAATGGAATGGACAGTGTCTTGAAAGGAGGATATAAGATGAACATCAACAAAAGCAAAACAAGGATAATGGAATGTAGTCTAATTAAGTCGGGTAATGCTGAGGGAATTAGATTAGGAAATGAGGCACTTAAAGTAGTAAAGGAGTTTTGCTATTTGGGGAGCAAAATAACTGATGATGGTCGAAGTAGAGAGGATATAAAATGTAGGCTGGCAATGGCAAGGAAAGCGTTTCTGAAGAAGAGAAATTTGTTAACATCCAGTATTGATTTAAGTGTGAGGAAGTCATTTCTGAAAGTATTCGTATGGAGTGTAGCCATGTATGGAAGTGAAACATGGACGATAAATAGTTTGGACAAGAAGAGAATAGAAGCTTTCGAAATGTGGTGCTACAGAAGAATGCAGAAGATTAGATGGGTAGATCACATAACTAATGAGGAAGTATTGAATAGGATTGGGGAGAAGAGAAGTTTGTGGCACAACTTGACCAGAAGAAGGGATCGGTTGGTAGGACATGTTCTGAGGCATCAAGGGATCACCAATTTAGCATTGGAGGGCAGCGTTGAGGGTAAAAATCGTAGAGGGAGACCAAGAGATGAATACACTAAGCAGATTCAGAAGGATGTAGGTTGCAGTAGGTACTGGGAGATGAAGAAGCTTGCACAGGATAGAGTAGCATGGAGAGCTGCATCAAACCAGTCTCAGGACTGAAGACCACAACAACAACAACATGTTGCTTACACTGCAAATAAACCAAAATAATGCTAAATATATTGTATTTGCTGTGTACAGGAGAACAAATTTCTTCTGTTAATTGAATCATAGGGGAGACAAACATATTCACAAATAAATGTTGAGATTTTTCAAGATGAAAGATGACTCCCACTGTGCAGTGTTAAAATAACACTCCCCCCCCCCCTCCCCCAAATGCACTTCTCTTGTGCAACGTTACAATGTCCAGTTGTTACGTCAGCTAAAGAATTTGAATAAAAAGCTTCAAAACTGCTCCAATCGTATTGAGAGAGAAAAAGAAATTACATCCTAGAAAGACTATCAAAACACATTCCACTGAGCATCATCACATACCATTGCCAGTATTAGTAATTGATAGTAAAAATGCGGCATTTATAACATGTTAAAGATGCTGAAAAAATTACTACTTTCCCTTTTTTTTACAATGGATATCACCCCAACATGTGTAAATTGTTGACAGTAAAATAACAAAAGCAATTAATTTTACATATAAAGTTCTTGTGTATGCCTTTTAATCCATTCCTGGACATTTATTGACAATCCCAAATTTTCCTTTGCTTTTTATGTTTGAAAATCTTAATAAATACAATATACTAAGCATTATTGTGTTTTCTTTGCAGGGTGAGTGATGTAAAAATTGAAAACAAAATAAAATTAGCATATGGACTCGAACCCATAATCTTTGGATTACCATTCTGTTCTTTTCCCACTGCACCAATCACTGTCTGCAGAACACACTAATGTAAGTGGTTCAAGCCACACCTGACCTGTGCCAAAAATGCTTTTTCTAAATGCTTGGCCATCTAGAGCTACACTTCTGTCACTTTCATTTCTGGGGAAGCCCTGCATATACTATAAATCTGGACAAAATTGGTAAATATCTGGTAAATAAATATTTGCACTCCTTGACAAAGTAATTAGTGGTCCTTAGTGTATCAACACTACTCTCTGAACTCAATTTCTAAATCCTCAACAAACAGTGAAAGTTGGCAATGATTAGATCACCAGGAATGAACATCTTAAAACTTACTCATGGTCTGTTAGTGATTTAACTTGTATTGCAACAGAGGTCAAGGCTATATACAGCTGTTTGTCACTCAAGTACCGGTATTAAGGGTGGAAAAAACTTTGAATTAAAATAAAGAGGTAATCTGTGATGCTATTTTACAAAGTTTTAGGTGCTGTTACTATATACAGGGTGGGGCGTATGTCAGTGGTCACTACCAATCCTTATATGTTGTTTTACATAGAGTTGTAGTAGTTAAGTCGTGAACTTGGTTAATGCATATTACCCTTAAGTCAGTTGACATTACCAGTTTGAGGTTATGTTATCATCATCTTACAAACAATGAATAGAAAGTTAACTACAGAATAGCATGTACATGTTTTGCAAACATGGCAGATACATCACCATAATTACAACGATGTTTGTGATTTGTTTGTGGAACATTTTCAAAATATCCAACCTCCTTGATGACAAGGTATTTGCAAGTTAAATTTAAGGTTTGAAGAGACTATTTGTAGGGGAACTTCTCTGTTCGTGTAGGCCAAAGTCTGTTACTACATAAGAGAGCCTTAATGTCATTGCACAAAGTTTTGTATAATCACTAAGTCTCAAAGAAGAGCATTGAAGGAGTACGAAATAGCAAAGGATAAACCTATGGATGATTCATAAAAGGCTGAAACAAAAATTGTACATCTATGTTGAAAAGATGCAAGGTTTGCTTAGTACCACTTCGAGCATATTTTGTAGGTTCACTGAATTGCACATACATTTCTGCTTTGATAATTAATTTGTATTTTCATTTTTCTAGTATTATTGACAGTATTTCTAGTATTTTTGACAACGGACTTATGGCCCAACGTCTGACACACACACACACACACACACACAGTGTTGTTAACAACCATTTTATGAGCCTTTCAGGGTTTTGTTTGTTGCCAACTGTGCCCAATGCATTCTCCTGCTGTACTTGAGTCATGTAGTTTTCTTCCCCCTGCTATTCCTCCTCCTTACTTTTTCTTACATCAAATGCTTGCCTTCTTCTTTATTTTTTTTTTAATTTTTGGAAAAAGGTTACTTTACCAGTTTTCTTCCTGCACTCCTCTGTTATTGGACACACTGTTAGCAGTGGAAGGAATAAAGTCACAGTTTACCATGTAGTTGAGGTACTGCCGCATTGATACACACAAACAAGAATGAGAATGTTGTTAAGCTTTTAGACAAATCCTTTTCAGAGTAACATTATACACATACACACATATACATGCATAAAGACACACACACACAACCTACATGGCAATGTTGTACCAGCCAACTAAATTGTACTGACACTGCAGCTTGACTAATATGATGGATTGTTGTGTGGTATGGGTGAGGGAAGAAAGGAGGCGGCGGAGGGGGGGGGGGGGGGGGGGCAGGGTTGGAGGGAAGAGTGGCTGACAGCTGAGACAGGGAGATATCAAGCACGCATGATAGGAATATAACACCAGTAAGTTGTTCTGGTGCAGATGCGGGGAGTTGCACGTGGCACACAATGACGTGGGGCACAGAACAGAGGCAGGGTGAGAATGCAGAGAGGAAGGTGTGTGTAGAATAGGTGTAGTGGGGGTATGGAAACAGAGATGGGTGTCAGTGTGGGGCAGAGTCTAGTGGAGATTAGGCCAGGAGGACTGCAGGATTTTTGATGTAAAGACAATTCCCACCTACATAATTCAGAAAATCTGATATTAGAGGGAAGTATCCAGATGGCACATGTGAAGCTGCCATTGAAGTTGAGGATGTTGTGGTCAGCAGTGTGTTTTGCCACTGGGTGCTCAACTCTGCTCTTACCTAGTGTTTGGCAGTGCTCATTTATTAGGGTGAGCAGTTAGTTAATGGTAAAACCCACATAAAAGGAAGTGTAGAAGTTCAACAGAACTGGTATATGATATAGTTGCTTTCACAGGTGGCCCAGTACCTGATAGGATAAAATTTATTTGTGATGGACTGGAATAAGATGTGCTAGGTACTGCATGGGGTGGACCTTGCCCCTGGTTCTTCGATACAAATACGATCCATGTGTCAAAGGGTTGGAAGTAGATGTGGCAAGAGAATCAGAATAGGTCCGGCATGAATATGGACTGGGATATTTAATAGATTGCGTAGGTGGCAGAATACTGTTTTGGGAGAAGTTGGTAAAATTGTCAATATGGTGCTTCTCATTTGCAGCCACAACGAAAAGTAATTAATGCCTTAGTGACGGATATACACTGACAGGGGGGAAAAAAAATTGCAACACCACAAAATAATTCATGTAGAGTAATGAAATTTCAGGAATACATTTATCTAGGTAACATATTTAAGTGATTAACACTGCAAGATCACAGGTTAATGCAAGTGCATTGCAAAGGTGAAATGCTGGCACATTAATATCTGGTGTAACTGCCAGTTTGCAAGTGTGCATGCTCTGTGATGTACAGGTGCTGGATGTCAGTTTGTGGGATGGAGTTCCATGCCTGTTGCACTTGGTCAGTCAATAAATGGACAGTTAATGCTGTTTGTGGATGATGCTGGAGTTGTCGTAAAATGATGTCCCATATGTGCTCGATTGGAGAGACTGAGCATGTCATGGCAACATGTCAACAGTCATAGAGAACATTGGGTTACAACAGCAGTACGTGAACGAGCATTTGCAGCCAGTGTGTGTGGGATAACCATGAAAGTGGTCCTGCTGTCATACGAAATCAAATCCCACCCTATAACTCCAGGTGTAAGTCAAGTGCATGCAGACAGGTTGGTTGCAGGCCCTCAACTGTCCTCCATCTAACCAACACATGGCCATCACTGGCACAGACACAGAACAAGCTTTCATCAGAAAACACAACAGACCTAAAACCTGCCCTCCAATCAGCTCTCACTTGACACCAATTAAGTCGCAAATAGCGGTGGTTTGGTGTCGGTGGTGTGCACGCCACAGGGCACCTTTAACAGAACTGATTTGTAACAGTTCATAGTGTCACTGTGGTGCCAACTGCTGCTGCAGATGCAGTACGATGTGACAGAGCCATATGCCACATATAATGGTCTTCCCTCTTGGCAGTGTCACATGGCTGTATGGAGCAGCTACATTTCTGCCAAGTCTTTCTACAGTATTGCAGAAGAAACATCCAGCTTCACACAGCCCTATTACTCGTTCACATTCAGTGAAGTGTTGATAATGGAGTCTTTGTTGCCTTAATATGGCATTCTTGACTAATATCAACTCACCACATCTAATCACAAACGTGGCTAATGCTCACAATCGTTACAGCATGTATTTAAAGCAAACTTGCTTTGCATCTTAATAGTAGTGTTACTCTTATGCAGCTGGCATGAAATTTGGATAGACATTATCTTTCAGATGTTGAAACACGCCTACCAACTTTTGTTTATTTTAAACAACTCCTTCGTGTTGCATATTTTTTTTTTCTTCCCAATTGGTGTAGTTAAGTTATCAAGTTTGGGGTGATACTGGATGATGAGGGGAGTGCTCCTTTGCAGTTGGCTCATGTGGGTAGCATATGTACATATGATGTACAAGGTCTGTTTGCAGGCTAGACTTCGAGGGCAACACCTGTCTGTGAAGGCCTTAGTAAGGTCGTTAGTACACTGGTCAAGGGATTGCTCATCACTGGAGATGTGCTATCCACTGGTTGCCAGGCTGTTTACGAGATACTCTTTGGCGTGGAAGGGATGTCAGCTACAAAAATCATGAAAATAACACCAATGAACTTGAACCAGACAAAGACTTTGGGATCCTGGGTGGCTAAGAAGGTTTCATGTCGACAGTCCATTATACACTGATTAGCCAGAACATTATGACGCCCTACCTACTATCAATATAAACCGATCCAGGCCATAACAACATCACCTGGTGAGGGATGATTGCTAGACACACACACACACACACACACACACACACACACACACACACACACACACACACACACACACACACACACACACAGACTGTAATGGCCCAGAGGTTTGGAATGAGCATTTTGGAAACTGCACGACTTGTTGCATGTTCAAAGAGTGCTGTAGCGAGTGTCTTCAACATGCGGCAAACCCATGGTGAAACCACGTCCAGACATCGAATGGTTGGGCGGCCATCCCTCATTACAGATGTCGGACATTGTAGGCTGGGCAGACTGATAAAACTGGATTGGCAGTGAACTATGGCAGAACTAACATCAGACTTTAACACTGGACAGAGTAAAATTGTGTCTCAACACACAGTGCACCGAACACTCATAGCGATGGGCCTCTGTGACTGACGACCCATGCATGTGCCAATGTTAACACCATGACGTCACAGCTACGACTGAAATAGGCACGTGACTATCGGCACTGGATGTCGGCGCAGTGGCAAAGCATTGCATAGTCTAACAAATCCTGATAGTTTCATCATCATGCCGATGGGGCAGCGCAATTTCATTGTCTTCCAAGGGAACAGCTCCTTGAGACCTGTACTGTGGGATGGAAACAAGCTGGCAGCAGTTCCATTATGCTCTAGGGAACATTCATGCATACATGGGTCCCACAAAGCTTGTGCAAGGCAACATGATGGCCAAGGTATATCATACACTAGTTGCAGACCACATACACCCCTTCATGCCAATCATGTTTCCCTGTGGCAGTGGCATTTTTCAACAGGATAATGAGCCATGTCACAAGGTCGAGTGTGACAGCATGGTTCAAAGAACGCAGTGGCAAACTCCAATTGATGTGCTACCCCCACCCCCACTCCTTGAACTTGCTAGGTCTGAAACTGATTGAACACATCTAGGATGTGATTGAATGTGGCGTCAGAGCTCAACACTCCCTCCCAGAATCTACAGGAATTAGGTATTTTGTGTGTGATGTCAACTCCCTCTAGTGACCAAGACTTCAGTGCTTCCATGTCATGAGACATTGCCACTGTTAGCCGGGCCAAAGGTGGACATACTGGTTATTAGGTAGGTGGGCATAATGTTCTGGCTGACCAGTGTAAGTCGATGCTTTATAGTCAGCTATAATCTTTACTTCTTCCATCATTTATATTCCACCAAGGACTTTCCATTACCATGCAGGTACCAATACAACTAGTTTTCCTTGATGATTCATATCATACTATAATCTGGTATTACTTGTTTTTCCCACAAAATGCGTATTAAAGTGTATTTTGTATTTCTCACTGAAGTGACTCCAACTACAATTATTCCCTAAATTTTCCCATCTCTACACTGTTTCCATTTTTCTCCATTAACTTCAAAAGCAAAATTATTTACCAAAAATCATTCCCTCTTTCACCTTTGTCACAAAAATAGTCTTGTAAACTTCTCCACACTTCCTTATGTCAGTTATTCCAATCAGAAGAAATTAAGATCCATATAAATTAAACATGTAAATGAGTTTAGTCGTACAGTATGTAGCATCTGTTTTGGGATCTTTTGGATGTCCATAGCATGTATTTGGAATTTATTGGGAACCAAATGTAACCATTTCCCCCTGCATGAACTCAAGTTAAAAATTTGGTTACCAAAAGAATATTAATAATCCACAAATATTGTAAAAGGCAAAAAGAAACTTAAGAGATAGAGATTTCTGATGGAAATTTATTTCAACAGTCATTTGCGTAAAATAAAAAGGCAGATCAAAAATCAGTAAATATTTTACTGCTGGTTTTGGAATATGTTTCATTTCTTGATCTTGTAATGCAGGACACTGAAGCTCACTGTGGGTGTAGAAAAGTGGATAGGGTAATTTAAATAAGATGGTTAAGCACAAAAGGGAAAAAAATACTTTTTATTAACTTGTTAGGTGAAATTTGTCTAGTAACAAATCATTTTGTGTGATAAAATATATGTAAACTATGGAATGGAAATTTCAAGTGTGTATACATTTTTAAAGCAGAGGTTTAAATCAAAATTAATTCAGAGTACGAAACACAAATAAATTTTTTTTTTTTTTTTATTTCTTTAAAAATAATAAAAGTTTGTGTATCAAAGAACATTTATGTACTGCTTTCTCCCTTTCCCTTTTTGTCCTGACTTTATCTCTCTTTTGCATGCACATACGAGCATCACCGCCCCCCCCCCCCCCCCCCCTCCAACACACACACACACACACACACACACACACACACACACACACACACACACACACACACACACAAAAATGCTTTTTATCTGCTGATGCCATTACAATGGGTCTACACACACACTTTGAAACTCATGCTGGTCTTGAAACAATTCAGGTAGGGGTGTATTCTTCTAAAATCCCCACCTAAATGTAAAAATCTCAGGATGCATAACTAAAATTAGATGTATTTGTTCACTGAATAAATGTCATTTAGAATTTAGTTTCTGAAACTTATTTGTATTTTTTCTTATACATGACAAAACTGTAAATAGCTATGAGAAGAAAAATAAGTTATGATATTAAGTCTCATTTGAATTACACTAAACAGCTTATACTGTAAACCTTAATATTAAATACAAATATCTGATGATCAGTTCTGACAATTGTATGTTATGTACAGTTATCTACCTTGCAAGTCTTTTATGAAAATAAATGCACAAAGGCATATATTTACAATGCAGCCATAATTTCATGTCATAACTAATAAAACATCTACGTCAGTACCCTCTGGGCTTGAAATTACTGACTAATAGTGAGAATGAACCCATAACAATCGGAAAATGTTTATGACAAATGAAATAATGAAACATCAGTTAATGACTAATAGTGAGAATGACTAAAAGTGAGAATGAAACCATAACAATTGGAAAATGTTTATGACAAATGAAAGAGAGAGACATCAGCTAATGACTAACATTATTACAATCCTTACACCGATTTCTTTCACAAGTTCATAGAATTTTGTATCCACAACCATCTTCTTTGTCTATGACAATAATTATGCATAGTAATTTGATTGGCAAGGAAATTTCATGGCTAATCAGGGCTTCACCTCTGACCCCATAAGCTAGACACATGTTGCATGCAGTCTCAATTCAACAAGATTGCTCATGATGCCACAGCATTTACTGAGAGTTTTCATTTGCAAATCGAGTCATTTCCCATTAGATTGCTTATAGAATCATCATGACAAATGTGTAACTTTCTCTAGCAGCAGAAAAAAAGTGGCAGGCTGAACAGAACAGGCAAACATAGTCAAAACTTTTAGATACAACTAGGAAATAAATGAGATACCAGTTTCAGTTAATTATAATAAACAGATATTTAAAATTTACATTGTAAAGTGTGATATACAAATAAGATGATGAGAAAGAGGACTTCTGACACTGAACAAATATCTGGAAATGAGAACTGTTGTAGACTGAGATTAACTGGAAGGTACATGCACTAAAGAGCAAAGCATAGTACATGCACCAAAAGCAAAGCATACAGATGGAAGAGATGTTGAGGTGAAAAATTTCCATACAATGTTAGTTTGAAGTCAAGTAAAAGCATAGCATTTATTCATTTAGTGGAGATTTAGAGTCTTTACCTACGAAAGTGACGCAAGTTGTGCACAAAAATTAAGGAAATGAAGAAATCTTTGCAGTTAACGAAAATATAAATGTAGGTAGAATAGTTTTACAATGTGGTTAATCTGCAGCCTGCTACAGTGTATGCTTAGACATGGCCACACACATACTGTCGTCAATAACTTGAGCTCCTTCTCATGCTCTCCCACACCTGTAGATCAGATAGTAACAAAGAGATGAGGTACTAAAATTTGTCTTGAGAGCTGACACCATATAATAGCTTTGACAAAATGTCTTCAATCCTTATTGAATGTCGGTAAAATCATCCTCCCATATTCAGACAGTTTCACACACAAAACTGCGTATTCAAGCCAACCTGGTTCGACAATCAATATAAGGAATGTTTATGCAGTATGTAAAGTATGAGAGGAAGACCTGGATATGGCATCTCTGGAGCTGTCTACACCTAAAATGCACACTATTCTGCAAGACATCATAATATGAGAAAGCAGATTTCTCTGTGTAGACATCGAATTCATTGAGATGAACAGATGGGACGATGTTCTATGGTACAAAGTTAAGCTCAGTGTGTTGTAAAGGGGTGCATGTTGCTACATGACTAGCATTGTTACAGTTCATAAAGCCTGGCTTTATCACTATGGTGTTGCACGCAAATTGCAAAATGAGACATAGGTGTTTGAAAATGGAGCACCTATCACACTTAAAAAAAAAAAAAAGTTATTGTCAGTTTCCTCACTTAAGAGTATTTAACATGTAGTGTTCAACTCAAACACAGCCTATGGAGCTAGATATGTAGGACAATGCCATCCAAATGTCACATGGACACTTTAAACCCACCCACCCAATACTGACATCTTATTGTTGACACTTTCACAATAACACTTCAGCAGATCTGCTTAATATTTGCACTTTATCAATGTAAACTCCAGAGTTCTTCAGCACTGATTGTTACAATTGTGATCTTGCCCAATGTGATTTCAGCATTTTTCTAGAACTGAAATCTTGGCTGATAAGAGGGCAAATTTCAGGGGAATAATTAAGAATATTCTCATTCTGGATGTCTGGTTTTAAAACTGACACAGAATGGGAATTCATTTGTCATAACTGGAATTAATAATTGGTTTCATAATGCTATTTTTTAAAAAATATATTGGAAAAATATATGTTTAACTTAAACTCACAGATTTGGTCTGTGGCACTATGAGAGACAGTAAGCATTCACAAACATAGTCAAAAATGAAATGCTGCTCCATTAAAGCAGTGAAATCACACTATTTCACAACTGTAAATTTAAGTCTGACTTTCTAAGGAGTTTCAAACTTGGAAGTAAATTACCGAGTTAAAAAGATGACAACTGATGTATAACAATGCAAAATTGTTAAGTAGTTTGCATACATTACTGAGTTACAGAGATGACAGATTATGTTATTCCAGCCTGGATTTTCCACTGTTTGCATTAAAAACTGATGCAATGACGTGTTCTCCGTCTCTCTCTGCACAGAACACATAACACAGTCACCTTCTTACATGCACACCACTGTAGGCCATGCAGTTTATAGGAAAAAGACCAAGACAGACCTGTATTTGTTTGCAATGCGCTTCCACCATCTGGGAAAGAGGACCAAATTATTAATCACCTTGGTCCATTGGACATTAGTAATCTGTGACGAGGAAAGACTTCCAGCTGAGCCTAAATCTGAAGAAAGTATTCATTGAAATTTGTACAGCATATCTCAAATTAGACGTGGATTCAAGTAAAAAAATGGCTCTGAGCACTATGGGACTTAACATCTGAGGTCATTAGTCCCCTAGAACTTAGAACTACTTAAACCTAACTAACCTAAAGGAAGTCACACACATCCATGCCCGAGGCAGGATTCGAACCTGCGACTGTAGCTGTCACGCGGTTCCGGACTGAAGCGCCTAAAACCGCTCGGCCACCATGGTCGGCAGTCACGTAAAAAAAGAAAATGCAACAAGAAAGGAAGAAGAGGAAGGCTCCATATATGGCCACTCTCAGCCAAGATCACGAATTGCTTGGAAAATGTGACATCAAAAATCACCTTCCAATCATCACTGAAGACAAAAAACACAAACTTCACACACCACGGATATACAGCACCTCATGTGAATGTGGTTGCCAGTACACTGGACAAACACAGTGTTATATCTTGAAACAATGCTAGGCACAAATTAGGTGTGTACGTCTGGGAGAAGAGAGAAATCATCAGTGACAGAGTACAGTCTAAATGAGGAACATATGTTTTATTTTATGTCCACCAAGTGGTTGCGCACAGTCAAAGGCTATTGAGAAAGCTTGATAAAATAATTTATTGAAATACAGAACCATGAGAATCTTGTCAACAGGCATGAAGCTTATTGACAAAGTTCGGTGAGTTATTGCATGTTAGCAGCTATACGCTGACAGCACAGCCAGCACTGAACAACAAGCAAAGTGCATCGAGAAAGAACAGAAAAAGATCTGAATGCAACTTCTGCCCTAACTCGACACTACTCCACCCCATCTCACTGTTCTTGCCCCCACCAACCATCTGTGCCTGTTTGCTGCCCAAGTCCTTGGCCCTTGGAGTGGTAGATGCACCTCATTCATAACTATAGGGACATTCACAGTATTTTGACACTTTGAGAGATGATGATGAGTGACTCCTCAAAACGTCTAATACCTCATTTTCATTGTCAGTGACGTCGTCGTCATCCAACTGCTAACCATAGATATTATAGATAGAATCACATATAAGGTCACTAAAGTTGTCTAGTTTTAGAAGTCAATATCAATCTGAATTAACTTAAAACCAAATACAAAAATATCATCTACCAACAATGCAGAAAACATGAGAACTGAATACTTTTAGTCTATACCTAACAGCTGCCAAAACAGCTGCTCTGTTCAGTTCAGAATATGAGTGATGTATATTCCAAACAAGGTTTGGGTTTAATTATTTGGTGGCACTTTTAATTTTTCTGTACGCTTCTTTCCTGGAGCTAAGTCTTTCTTTTTCCCCTAGAACATTTATAACAGTTTCTCTTCAACTGTTGCATTCCATTTTTGAAATAAACATCAAATGGCAGCATCTTATTTGCATATTAACTGTTGGCAAAAATCACAGAAATTTTGCTATTATTGTTATATTAGGTTAACCAGATTCAATAATTTTGCATCATTCTTGCCTCTCTCATGGCATTTTTCTTTTGATACATTAATTTTGTCTAAAAATTTTTCATTTTTGTTTTTCTGGCAGAACTAGCTCTACAATATTGATCAATTATAAAAATTTGATGCACCACTTTACTTTCCTCTTCTTCTTTTCCTCCTCCTCCTTTTTAAATATCAAGGTGGCTTATCTGTTATTCTCTGTAATGTATTACAGCCCTTAATTTCTTCTTAAAGACAACGTACAAAATGGAGAAGGCAAGTGAATTAGTGATAGGAGTGAGGAATCATTGACACTATTCTTCCGCTGTATTGTATCTAAGATTCCAATTCTGATCTACTAGCATGTATTCAGATTCCTGTTGCCTCTAACAGGACTTCCCTCACATTCTATTTCAATACAGTTTTCTATTTGTTAATGTGTGTAACCTTTATTTTATATGTTTGGATTTTCTCCAAAGAGGTGCACACCATATGATGGAAAAAGGAGTGGTGTACACACTGCATGCTCATTTATCAGATGTGATGAAGGGCATGAAAGAACATCACAAGAAAGGAATGTTCCTCCGAGTTTCTATAGTACTCTTGCATTGTCTTTAGTGCAGCAAACTCATTTGCAGAAAATTCATATCTCCAGCAAACAAAAATGTTGACCTAATATGCTTATCTAGAGTGTAAACGCGTATATTTCTCAAAAAAATGGTTCAAATGGTTATGAGCACTATGGGACTCAACATCTGAGGTCATCAGTCCCCTAGACCTTAGAACTACTTAAACCTAACTGACCTAAGGACATCACACACATCCATGCCCGAGGCAGGATTTGAACCTGGGACCGTAGTGGTCGCGCAGTTCCAGACTGTAGCACCTAGAACCGCTCGGCCACACTGACTGGTGTGTATTTCTGCCATGATCAGAAAGAGGAAATGCAATACCTTATCTGCAAGAATTGTACTGATGCACAAAGTTTAACATAATAGAAACACTGCAAAAAAAAAACTGGGAGAGATTGGGGGGGGGGGGGGAGTGGGAGAGGGGGAGAGAGAGGGAGAGGGGAGGGAGGGGGGAAAGGGGGGGGGGAGAGGGGGGGGGGGAGAGAGAGAGAGAGAGAGAGAGAGAGAGAGAGAGAGAGAGAGAGATGTGAATTAACTCATACAAGTAAAGAAGGAAGGAAGGAAAGTAGTTTAGGGTTTAACTTCCCATCAACAACAAGGTCATCAGCTAAGGAGCACAAACTTCGATTGTTGTGTTACGAATGGGGAAGGAAATTAGTCATGCCCTTCCAAAGGAACCATCTCAGTATCTGCTTGGAGCAATTTAGGGAAACCATAGAAAACCTAATTCTGGATGGCTGGAGGCAGATTTGAACCATCGTCCTCCCAAATGTGAGTCGAGTATGCTAACCACTACTTCACCTTGCTTGGTTTAAATCACAGACCTTTTAACACAATTCACAAGTATTTTGACAGTAAACTTTGTGGTTACACATTTCTTTGGTTTTGAATTTTTGAAAAAGGCCTTCATTGAGGACTATTTATTGTTGGCTGGAGGAATTTCCTATTGATATGAAGAATATGAAAAAGCAAATGACAAATGGTTACTCACAGGCTGTGTTACACCAATTGCAAATTTGGAAATATTTCATTGCAGAGGGTGAGCAATCTATGCTTCTTTATCTCTTAACAAAAGGTAGGTCACATTTAAGATAACCTGCCTGAATTATTTCCTTTTTTCTGTGATGAAGAAAGAAGCTGTGGACCTGAGTACTGTCTTATTTATTTTTGGACATTTCTATTTCTTATACTGTAAGTTGCACCTCCTGATGGTAAGTATTGATCAATGTATATGTCTTCTCGTAAGTTTAATAAACCTCTATACGGCATTTTCTTTTTAATACAAATCACCAATGAGAAAAAAACAATGATTTGAGGGGGGCAAATAATGATGATTCTGCAATGGTAGGTTGAAAAAGCTTAAGAAGCTTTTAAGCTTGGAGGAAAAAATAAAGAAATTAAAAAAATGGAGGCTCTTCATAGTTGTCACTTCACTGTACAATGGGAAATATTTTCAGTATTGGTTTGCATTCAAACTGATATGGATGTTATAGTGTACTGAGGAATTAATTTCATTACAACTTGTGATTCGAATCACTCGCAGTTACAAGACTTTCTCAGGCCTATTGACAGTGAATGATGTAATACGTGTTAAGCACATTCTGGTAAATTGTTCAAACTTACTGGCATATGCAAGAGCACATGAAAGTGTGTTGGAAAGGAGTTTGGGTAACTGAGAAAAAGGAAAGAAGAAGTCTGACAACTCATTTAAGTTCAGATTACTACAAATGGGGACAAAACTTATACCAATAAATCTACAGTATTTAAAGCATTTGAATGAAAGTAACTAAAATTTAACTTTTTCTAAGCTCATTCTTAATTGATGTTGTTGACACCACTCTGGTTTATAAGCACAACTTGCTATGTAATAAGAACTTTGCTTTAAATAGGCAACTGAAATGGAATTTTATGTAGCTTTGGATTCTGACATGTGTCCTAATTTTACTGAACATATATAAATAGTCGGCACCACATATACTCATGAACCACTTTTCTCAAAGCTTTATGTTAATGAATGTAGAAACATAAAAATTATGAGAATTTGTACACAGCTGAGACACATGTATCTATAATACCAAATGACATATGGACATTATGCTGGGTAATTAAAAGTATTAAACCTTCAAAACATGTATTTTATGTTAAATTGGATTTTCTTTCAATGAAATATCAATGTATATTTAATAACAACGAGTACATATGTACATATATTGTGTAGCATTAGATGCTGGTGGCAATATGAGTTTTGTAGTACTGTAGTTGTGAGCAGTGGACAAGACTTCATTGGTAATCAGACGCTTCACACAACCAAGTTGCATGGAAAATTGCACACACATTCTCAGACCATCATATGCAAACACCCTTGAAATGTGAGGAATAGGACTTTGTTGTGTTAAACCTGTTTATTTTTTGTAGCTACACATAAAATAGTCACTTTCATTATGAATCTAAGGCGACATCTCTGCAGTTGCATCACACAAATGAATCATTGCAAACACACACAAGTTCTGATTAGCTAATAACCAATTCAATAATAATTGATTGGTTTGATCCCTGGTGTGTGAATGGGGAACTACACCTCATCAATGAAGGTATGTGGCACCATTATTCACTGAACTGACAGGGGTATTAGAAAGTATGGAGGAAATGGGCAAGGAAGGCAACATAATTGTTTACCTTCTATTATAGTCTTACAAACTTAATGAAACAAACTGAAACTTTAAAAAAGACGTCTTGTGTGCAGCTACTAACAAAAGAGCTATACCACGTTTTCTGACAGGTGTGTGTTGATTACCACTACACAATCCTCCCATACCACAAAAACATGGAATCTCATTAATTAGTCCTGCTGGAGAGAGGAACAGTACCACTGTACACACAACTGTCATTAGCAATCATCCAACAGACACGAGCACCAAAACACTCCATATGGAATCAACCACATTGCAAACAGCAGAAATCACACATGACTGTATAAGTATGCAACAATCAGAAAAATACCATGAAGACAAGATGAAACTGATCATATCATGCATAGAAAAATATAAGACCTAATCTGATCTAGTTTTGAACCAGACGTAAAAAAATCAGAGCACTGTTGTAATAACTCGTTACTTCATTAAACATTTTAGTACATAGATATTGGCATTAAATTAATATTATCTCAATTAATAATAATGACATTTTAATTTAAATGAAGAATGTAAATAAATAGTTAATAGTACAGATAAGTGTGGCTTTTATCAGTGGACCTTCTACCTGACTGCATTCCCATCCCATAATCTGCCCTAACTATCAAACATCTAACATAACACTTCTCGAGTAACTGCCTAATTTCACGTGCTTGGCATTTGTGCAAAATTTGACAACAGTCGTAAGTTCAAATACACGCCGGTGGTAGCAGTATTGAACCTGACCTCCCAGAGACTTGAATGAAAGTACAGGGGAACTTAAACAGATGCATTAAAAGAGCCCATAAATAAACTAAGAATATCAGTGGCACCATACAATAAGCTCTTAATGGTGACTAACGTCTCATGACAGAGTGTGTATAAGGACAGAATATAAAAGGACTCCAAAAGTCATAGTACTGAGGTAGGTTTCAGTTAGCCTATTTTCTGCTTTTTCCATAAAATAACAATAAATAATTGATGGTAGACTACCTGTTTTAATATGACTCCATTATCACAGAACTACAAAGCTTTAAGAAGGATGTCAATAAGTAAAATATACCACTTAAACTTACAATTTAACAAAGCTGGAATGCTAATTCGCTATTAAATACACGAACACACTTAAAGGAACAATATTACTGACAGTCATACATATGGTAAAGTCATGAAATAAAAAAGTCTTTAGGAATCTAGGGACCGGAAAACATAGCATCTATTTTGGCAAAATTTGCATCTATTTTTGTCAAAATTCTCATCTATTTTCTTTGTTTGTAAATGATTAGATGAAAAGACTTGAAAGGTTGTCACGCAACACGAGTGATGACAAACAAATTATTAGTTATTTGAAACTGACTGTTAAAAAATGTACTGATTTGGTTCTTTTTTGAGTGGAATGTTTGCTTTTGCAAAAACTTCAACACTATTTTCTTCCAAATTGGCCTTTGTTTGCCTGCATTAGATGGTTCAAATGGCTGTGAGCACTACGGGTCTTAACTTCTGAGGTCATCAGTCCACTAGAACTTAGAACTACTTAAACCTCAAACTAACATAAGGACATCACACACATCCATGCTCGAGGCAGGATTCGAACCTGTGACCATAGCGGTTGCGTGGTTTCGACTGTAGAACCTAGAACCACTCGGCCACTCCGGCCAGCAGCTGCATTAGAGCTTTCAGAAATGATTGTTCTGTTGAAAAGCAGCAGCATTTTCCTGCTGTTTAAGTGAATGTGTGACTGATATAAGGTGTTTCTGGACATTATTTGTCCTTCCCACCCAATTTGAGGCTTAAAAAATCCACAGACTACTTAACTTCGACCTTTCGTGGACATTCATAGCTGTATGACCCATGCTTGACCCAATGACACAGATAGAACTGACATGGCACTTACCGTAGAAGTAGACCCGAACATATGGCAACTCAATTTCAAGCTGGGGAAGAATTTCGACGCCATCAAAAAACGTTACAGATTTTTATTTTCTACAATCGCTATAGCACAGAGGGCGGGCGCTATAGGTAATAATTGCAGAGGACCACTAGTGTGAACAGATTAGAATTTTGACCGCCACAGGGGAAGGAGTCGTGGGGCCCAACAAACCGCACCTTCATTTCGATGGGTAGCATTCTACAGCAGAACTGACACATTGTCACAGGGGCCGCCGATCTCTTCTGGTGGTATTGAAGTTGTAATCGAAATCCGTGAAGAACCAGGATTAGTCACTTCACTTATTTTAAATGAAGAAAAGAAAACAATGAGCAATGTACAACACAAAGCATTTGGTGACGACTACCGCACAACTGCTTGTTGAAGTTTGTTAACAATGTTGTTCAGGCCTGACCTCTAGCGGTATTCGATGCAACTACAGTTCAAAACATCTGCCACCTAATTTGCCACATTAAAACTGTCTGCAGCGTACTATCTTTTGAGCTTAAACAAACAAACAAATATATGCATTTCTTTCTTATAAAATGCTAGGTCCCATGGCTGAGTACTACGATGCACTATGTGACGTTTATCTTGAAAATACCAGTCTTGACTACATTGGCATGGCACCAAACCACTGAGCACATTGATGCATTCGTACACTATATTTTGCAAGTAGGTTCTTGTATACATTATCTTTCCAAGCTGGGGTTCACCAGATGATGTACAATGCCAGTAACTGCTTACATTTTCGACATTGTAAGCAGAAAATAAGCTATTTCAAACTATCTCTAATAAATAACTAATTTGGATATAATTCGCTATGAAACAGCGCCTATTAAGAAATTTCGCATTTCGAGGCAGAATTCGCATCTATTTATCGCAAAATGCAAATTTTTCCGGTCTCTAGGAATAACAAATCTAACAACTGTTCTACATTAATCAAAGTTTGAAGGGAAAATATCACACACACACACACACACACACACACACACACACACACACACACAAAGTTTTTTTATTGAGCAAACTTCGTTCTTTTTGCACATTTTGAAGTGCATTACAGAACAAAACATTAAACATACAGAAAATAAAGGCAAGTAAAATTTAAATTATAAATTCATTTAGATCAAATACCATAAAGAATTTATAAATGTATGCGCACACACACACACAAATTTTATCGTCATTTATGTTAGATGAGAAATATTACAAAAGGAGGCCATTTTCTGGGTATAATAAATATTCAAAAAAACATAAAACATAAGTCTACAACATGTTTACAAGTAATTCATTAAAAAATCATTCTTTTCACAAATAACTAATTAACTGTACAAAAGTAATATTGATATTTCAGAGTAACACAAAATATATCAAATTAATAAAACTGTGGGAGAACAGAGGCAAGCAATGTACCATCCTGCTTCTCCCAATTATATAACGCAGGACTGCTCACTTTAGATGCCTATTGGCATCTGATACTATATTTACTTCTTACAATCTAACAAACCTAACTCGCTGTATTTTTCTTACACAAACTACTACCACACATCATATTTCCAAGGTTATCTCATCATCAGTCCATACAACACAAAATGGTGTAGTCACTCTCAAGTAGTGACTGAAACCATGAGATTCAGGAACTAAATACTATGGAGACTTTCAGCTTCCTTTAGTTTTTCCATTTCTTCTGCTACCAATCAGGCACCATCAAATAATACCACTTTCTCCTGTCATTTGTTACTGAACCAAGTTTATTATTCTATTCATCTATCTGTGTCCCAACAACTACTGAAAGTGGAATAATGTTTGTTTAAGGAGTAACTTGTTTTAGTAATCATTGTCTTATAAATGTGTTGGCATATTTATCATTTGTGGACCCATAATCACTTTTTCATTCTGCAACCGTTTTAGGTGACACGCTGTAAATGATGAGTGGTAAGAAACAACTCTATAAACTTCATCACACTATTTCCCTGAGCTCATCAAAAAATTCCTAGAAGCTATAGGAATGACAACACTGGCAAAATTACTCAGTTGCGTAACCTATAGATGTGTCTGCCGAAGTGCCTCCCAGAATGAACATTGAGATGTCTTCTAAAGTAGTCAAACTGATTGAATGAACGGAAGCAGTACGGACACCGATATGTGCGTTCAGCTAGTGGCCCCTCTTCATATTTTCTGGTCTGAAGAGATGAAACTGATCGTCTGCTACTGCTGTATGAATTGGGAAGTTCATTAAGATGGATACGTCTGTGTTTTCTCAAAACTGATGCTGTGGGAATTACCTTTCCACAATCTTTACAGACATACAGTGGCTTACTAACATTTGGAACATGTGTGAAGACATGTTTTACAAGAGCATACTTCTTGCGAAAACATTTTCCACATGTTGCACACGTTGGCAATTCTTCATCAGTGCTTGGATCTGTGGCATGTGGACTACTATCAGAAAATGATGCTGGAAAGTCACTAGAATCAGCACTATGGCTCCTCTTCCTCTTTATGTGAAGTACTGACACATCATGTTGTAGGTCAGTAATGGAACTGAATCTTGTAATACTGGAATGAACGTCATGAACATCTGCTTCATCACTAAAACCCAGGCCATTTCTCTCATGTTGGAATCTTCTGCTACGAGTGTGACTCCTCAATCTTCTGGTTGCAGTGCGAACGGGTCTGAAGACAACAAATTTATACAATAACACACATCATATGTGAAATATAAATACCTGCAACAAAGAAAGTGTGGTAAAGCATTAAACTGTAATACAAGGAACAATGAAACACTAATTACTCATCAGAACCACCCATCAGTGCACATACATAGAATTTAGAATTAACCAAGATTTATGAATGGGATAACAATATATATTAAACCAAGGAAATAAAACCATTAATGGTCCATCATCTTCACAAATAGAATTTCTTCAGTTTTTACCAATAACCCAAACAACTACTTCAATCAACCAGCTTCTTATAAGGCCTTCAGTGCCATGCTAAGGTCATTATTTTGACTAAATTTTCATTTATTTTGTTTAATATTATGTGATGTGACAGAAAGTTGCCTGTCTATCCAGTTGTTGAACAGAAGCAACCCAAGGAATGTAGAAGTACACACAAGCAGAAGGAAAAATGAACAGAAATTAAATCTTGATCTTATCACGATCCTTGCAAGAAGGGAAAGGCACATAGGAAATAAGAAACGATAGAAGAGAAATGTACAATGAAATGAGCAATGAAATGCTGCACCAATTCAATGATTATTATAACAAATGAGTGTATGTGAAGAGTCTCAAGCACCAACTTCATAATAGCTGAAATTTGAATTCAAGAATTTAATGATATTTACAGGAATAAATGAGGGAAGATGCTTATGATGTAATACTCTGGACATGAAATTTAAGTTGTTCTTACACATTACTGAACTGCATACTGAATAGAGTTTTCCATTAGGAAAAGTGAGGGTGTAAAGTGGTGTAAAGAAGAATTGCCATGGTATTAGAACACTGTTTATCAGGAAGACAAAACTCCTTTAATTCATAAACCAATTGCAATTAAGAACTGAAACCATATTATATACAACACAGAAAAATTAAAAAGCATGCTATTAAAAAGAGTACAGAGCAAGCACTATGCACATAAAATGTCTATATGTAAAAGAAAGCTGCTATGGATGGACTGTGAGCAGAAAATAGTAAACAGCAGCTACTCTGGAAAAACATTAAAATCTTCCTTCTAACAATTTAGGGAAAAAGATCAGATACAAAAGTTTTAAGAAACACATTACACTAATTCCTCCGTCAGCAGAAAAATTAGTGTGAAATAAGTAGGAAAAAGGTAGTATAGATGTCTAAAACACAAAACAGATAAGACATACAAAATGGCAAAGAAGAAGAAATACTGTAGAAGCAATTGTGGTTGTGAAAGATAGATGCCACTTACTGAAGAGTTAAGGCAAACCTTCGGACAAAACAGAAACAACTGTACAGATATCGCGAACTCAGATGGCAAGTTAGTACTAAGCAAAGGAGAAAAACTTGAAAGGTGGGAAGTATGTATGAAAGGACTATGCAAAAGGCACAAACTTGAAGCCAATAATATGGAAAGTAGATGAAGGTGACATGGGAGATAAAATACTATGGAAAAATTTGACTTATCATTGAAAATTCTATGTTGAAATGAGGCAAATGGGGTAAATGACACACACTTAGAACTATTGAGATTTTTGAAAGAACTACCCATGAGAAAACTATTTTACTTGATATGCAAGATATACGAGACAGGGAAGACACCTTCAGACTTCAAGGAGGATATAATAGCCAGTGGAAAAATGCTCCTATCAGAGCTCATGAAAAACATGAAAGGCAAATATGCTCCTTTTTAAAAGCCTATGACTGAAAAATGGGTACCAGATGCCTCATTCTACCTTCCTCAGCACCTTAAAAGTTTGGAATCCAAAAAAATTCACACTTTTTATGCTGAGAGGGGGAGAGGGGGGGGGGGGGAGGGGGGAGGGAGAGGGAGCGGAGACAGTAGTGGGATAGAGACCTTCCTCAGCATCTTTAAAAATTTTCCCAAAACTTTCGGCATGAAAACATACATTCTTTTTAACATTCAACTCACCTGACTCCCACAAGCTCCCCTAACTGTAACTTGCTCACATCCACTAGTCAATCAATCATAAGTCACTCATACTCATCAACTCCCACTTGCCCATTCTCACCCATTCATTCAGCCCAACTCATTGTCATTATTTCTCTGTGCCCATTGGCAATGTTTCTTTCACTCTTTTCCTAGTACTGTTCTGTCACTGTGTTCCACTGCCACTGCGTCCCACTATTTCTCTCATGTTACCACTGTCTCCTTTGCTCTTTCTACACCACAACCACTGTCTACTATCATCCAGTATTTATTACTTTTCCATCTATTTCCCCCTGCCACTGTCTTCTCTCTCTCTCTCTCTCTCTCTCTCTCTCTCTCTCTCTCTCTCTCTCTGTGTGTGTGTGTGTGTGTGTGTGTGTGTGTGTGTATAAAAACATTTGACATGCCAAAATTTTTAAAGGTGCTGAGGGAGATAGAATGAGGCAGCTGGTACCCATTTTTCAATGTCTTTCAAACAGGAGCATATTAACTTGTTTTTGTGCTCTGATTGGAGCAATTTTCCGCTGGTTTCCTTCTTTTTCCTGCTACACCAGGGCATGTCACCCATATGAAAAGAACTTTGTGTGTCAGTAAAATTTTCACAGTTTGCTTATGTCAAATTGAAACAACACAAATCTAATTTTACACCTCTGACTGGATTTTACATGCACAAAAATTTTGCATGTGCTTCAGCACTGCAAAGTGGGATTCTCAGAACCCTTTTGATCACAACAGCATATTTCTGTGTGATACATCACTTAATAAACTAAGTTTTCGCCTCACTCACACTGGTTTTTATGCGCATATATTACATTTACAAGAACAGTAACTCTGAACCTCTGTAACTCAGAAACAGATACAGATATCACGAAAATTTTCAAATCTGTTCCAGTTCAGGATCTTAGGAATGTATCGCAAAAATTTCAGCCACTTGCTGTACACAGCCATGTGGAATTTCTGGCTTGGTTCTGGTGCCCAAAAACCACGTTTTTGAGGTGTTTCTCAATAATGGATAAAGATTTTTGAAAATGGGAAAATGGTACTTCTAGATAAATACCAACAGAATATACCATTAAAATTTGAGCAATCTGCTGTGGTCACTTATTTACATATCTGCTGTATCTGTCATGACGCTCCCTATTTGCTTAAGATTATTTGTTGCCAAGAGGTCAAGTATGTTTTCGCAACTATTTACACTTTGAGTGAGCTCCTGAACTACTGCTGAAAACAATTTTCACAGAAAGTATTCAGTACTATTTTGGATGACATTTTATACCTACCACAGTCTTTAAACATGTACAAGAGTTGCCCAGAAAGTAATGTACAATTTTTTTTTCTCAGCCGAAAACAATGTTACAAATGTGAAACTTTACGTTTGTATTATTTGAAGTCTCCTGAGTGAGCACGCCACATTTCTGTCACTTCTGCAGGATAGTTTCAAAGTGGCGTCTGTAGGTGATGTGCATTACAAGCAATGTGCCGTCATTAAATTTTTCACTGCAGAGAAAGAAATTGTGGGGACTACTCACAAATGCTTGTCAAACTCTATGGAGCATCTGCTGTTGACAGATGTACAGTTAGTCGCTGGGCATGCAGGGTGAGATCATCAGAAGGTGGTTCTGCGGAGCTCCACAATTTGCAGCAGTCGGGGAGACCATCCACGGCTGTCACACCTGACATGTTGCAGCGAGCTGATATCATACGCCAATAAAGAATGATATTCATGGGAGACGTTTTGAGAATGATGAGGTGATTCACACAGTGTAGCACTGGTTCCATCACCAGGACAAGGATTGGTACCGACAGGGCATACACACCCTTGTTTCGTGCTGAAGGAAGGCCATACAACGGGATGGAGTTTATGTGGCAAAATAGTGTGTGTACATAAAACACCATTCTTTCGAGTGCGTAATGCTCATTATGTTCAATAAAGAATTGTTGAGGAAAAAAATTTGTTGCATTACTTTCTGGGCACCCCTCGTATTTTTGTCAACATAGCAACTGTAATACTTCCTGGCAGATTAAAACTGTATGCCCGACCGAGACTCGAACTCGGGACCTTTGCCTTTCGCGGGCAAGTGCTCTACTATCTCAGCTACCGAAGCACGACTCACGCCCGGTCCTCAGAGCTTTACTTCTGCCAGTATCTCGTCTCCTACCTTCCAAGGTCCCGAGTTCGAGTCTCGGTCGGGCACACAGTTTTAATCTGCCAGGAAGTTTCATATCAGCGCATACTCCGCTGCAGAGTGAAAATCTCATCCTGATAGCAACTGTAGATTGAAGTCAACACTGACTGTAATTGTATGAGTGCAGTACCTATTTGAAATGAGACTTGTTTTCTCTGAACTGTTCAGCAACTGTATCAAGTGCATCAGGTGGGCAGGGGGCGGAGGGGGGGAGTTTGGTAAACGGAACCAATGACTAACTTATTCTGGGTGTAAAGTATAACCTCTACCCATGCTAACTCACAGGAACCATCTACCTCAATTTCACTACAACGTAAACCACTTCCCTCAGCAATAAATACTCCAGCACCAACTGTATTTCATCCATCTTTTCTGAAAAAGGTTAGGTCTTTTGTAAAAATTTCGGCTGAACTTATTTCCGGCTTTAGTCAGCTTTCCATATCTATAACAAAGTGAGATACAGTGCCTTCTATTAATGCTTGGAGCTCTCGTTTTTCCCAAACACAGCTACGACAAACAACAACTGCAACACCGATTGTTGCTAGGTCTACCTTCGTCCCAGGTTTGCCCTGCACCCTTTTAACTCCCACTAACTGTGTAGCAGCTTTCTGTGTGCAATCGACCCTATTAAGCAGAATGTGGAAACCCACCACTTTACGGCATGTCGAGGAATCTGCAGCCTAGACAGTCGCACAACCATCTGAGCCTCTGATTCGGACCCTCCACTCAGCTCCGTACCAAAGGATCACAGTCGGTTCTGTTGATGATGCTACTGATGGTGAACTCTGCCTTCATGTTGCAAGCAATCTTTACATCAGGTAGCTGCCCGAAACCAGAGAGAATCTCTTCCAGTTCAAAGTGACACACACCATTAGTATCAACATAAGCCGCCACCTGCATATGGCGTGAGTGACTGCATCTGGCTGAGGGACTTTGTCAGCCACAGACTGCACCCAAAACCTGCTTGTCAGACAAACCACAGAGGCCCTCTGATTGCCCCCCCTCTCCTCCCCCCCCAACCCCCCTCCACCCTGAAAAGTCTTTCACTACCTGCCACACCTTGGGACAGCCTCCCACTCAACCACACAAGATGGGTCAACCTCAGTGTAGGCAGCACCTGGAGCGGCCACAGTAGTCGACCAATTGGAAGACACTCGGGATGTGCTGGATGTTCCTCAGATCCCCACTTCTGTTGCCCCCATTGTGATGCCCACTGGTAATAGCCTCAAGCTCCTCAAGTCAACCGAAGTCAATGTGTCTTGGAGCTGTGAGCAAAGGGTTACCAACTCAGCTCTCACCTGAACACAGAAATCACAGTTCCTATCTGTACTAAAGGTGGCACGAGAAATACACAAACATGCACAAAATATAGGAGCTTAAGCTAAAGAGCACAGGTGAAATTTAAAATAAGTCACTTTTTATGAGAAGTTATACCAATTCCCATTACTCTGATGTACTGCTACAGTAACGAAAGCTACCACTCCGTTGCTTCTCTTTTTGAGCCTAGTATCACTTATGCTAATAACCATGTGGCTTGTCTTTTAATATGACAAGGAACACTGTGCTGTCTTAAGGGAAGTGATTAAAAATTTAAAAAAAAACTGTATAATGTCTGAAGTTAATAATTCAGATAATAAAATTAAATCTGTATGTTAAGCGAGAACTCAGGAAATCAATTAAGGAGTGTGGGGACTTTGATATTTAAAATAAAAAAACAAAAAGAAACGCTGAATCACAGGTACTCTACACTCTTGCAAAGAAATTAAGAATGTAATCAACTTCCCCCCATGAACCATGGACCTTGCCATTGGTGGGGAGGCTTGCATGCCTCAGCGATACAGATAGCTGCAACCACAACGGAGGGGTATCTGTTGAGAGGCTAGACAAATGTGTGGTTCCTGAAGAGGGGCAGCAGCCTTTTCAGTAGTTGCAGGGGCAACAGTCTGGATGATTGACTGATCTGGCCTTTTAACACTAACCAAAATGTCCTTGCTGTGCTGGTACTGCGAACGGTTGAAAGCAAGGGGAAACTACAGCCGTAATTTTTCCCGAGGGCATGCAGCTTTACTGTATGATTACATGATGATGGCGTCCTCTTGGGTAAAATATTCCGGAGGTAAAATAGTCCCCCATTCGGATCTCCGGGCGGGGACTACTCAAGAGGACGTCGTTATCAGGAGAAAGAAAACTGGCGTTCTATGAATCGGAGCGTGGAATGTCAGGTCCCTTAATCGGGCAGGTAGGTTAGAAAATTAAAAAGGGAAATAGAAAGGTTAAAGTTAGATATAGTGGGAATTAGTGAAGTTTGGTGGCAGGAGGAACAAGACTTTTGGTCAGGCGAATACAGGGTTATAAATACAAAGTCAAATAGGGGTAATACACGAGTAGATTTATTAATGAATAAAAAAAATAGGAATGTGGGTAAGCTACTACAAACAGCATAGTGAACGCATTATTGTGGCCAAGATAGATATGAAGCCCACACCTACTACAGTACTACAAGTTTATATGCCAACTAGCTCTGCAGATGACGAAGAAATTGAAGAAATGTATGATGAAATAAAAGAAATTATTCAGATAGTGGAGGGAGATGAAAATTTAATAGTCATGGGTGATTGGAATTCGGTAGTAGGAAAGGGGAGAGAAGGAAACGTAGTAGGTGAATATGGATTGGGGGTAAGAAATGAAAGAGGAAGCCGCCTGGTACAATTTTGTGCAGAGCATAACTTAATCATAGCTAACACTTGGTTCAAGAATCATGAAAGAAGGTTGTATACATGGAAGAACCCTGGAGATACTAAAAGGTATCAGATAGATTATATAATGGTAAGACAGAGATTTAGGAACCAGGTTTTAAATTGTAAGACATTTCCAGGGGCAGATGTGGACTCTGACCACAATCTATTGGTTATGACCTGTAGATTAAAACTGAAGAAACTGCAAAAAGGTGGGAATTTCAGGAGATGGGACCTGGATAAACTGACTAAACCAGAGGTTGTACAGAGTTTCAGGGAGAGCGTAAGGGAACAAATGGCAGGAATGGGGGAAAGAAATACAGTAGAAGAAGAATGGGTAGCTTTGAGGGATGAAGTAGTGAAGGCAGCAGAGGATTAAGTAGGTAAAAAGACGAGGGCTAGTAGAAATCCGTGGGTAACAGAAGAAATATTGAATTTAATTGATGAAAGGAGAAAATATAAAAATGCAGTAAATGAAGCAGGCAAAAAGGAATACAAACGTCTCAAAAATTAGATCGACAGAAAGTGCAAAATGGCTAAGCAGGGATAGCTAGAGGATAAATGTAAGGATGTAGAGGCTTATCTCACTAGGGTAAGATAGATACTGCCTACAGGAAAATTAAGGAGACCTTTGGAGAAAAGAGAACCACTTGTATGAATATCAAGAGCTCAGATGGAAACCCAGTTCTAAGCAAAGAAGGGAAAGCAGAAAGGTGGAAGGAGTATATAGAGGGTCTATACAAGGGCGATGTACTTGAGGACAATATTATGGAAATGGAAGAGGATGTAGATGAAGATGAAATGGGAGATACGATACTGCGTGAAGAGTTCGACAGAGCACTGAAAGACCTGAGTCGAAACAAGGCCCCCGGAGTAGACAACATTCATTAGAACTACTGACGGCTTTGGGAGAGCCAGTCCTGACAAAACTCTACCATCTGGTGAGCAAGATGTATGAGACAGGTGAAATACCCTCAGACTTCAAGAAGAATATAATAATCCCAATCCCAAAGAAAGCAGGTGTTGACAGATGTGAAAATTACCTGACTATCAGTTTAATAAGTCACAGCTGCAAAATACTAACGCGAATTCCTTACAGACGAATGGAAAAACTAGTAGCAGCCGACCTTGGGGAAGATCAGTTTGGATTCCGTAGAAATATTGGAACACGTGAGGCAATACTGACCCTACGGCTTATCTTAGAAGCTAGATTAAGGAAAGGCAAACCTACGTTTCTAGCATTTGTAGACTTAGAGAAAGCTTTTGACAATGTTGACTGGAATACTCTCTTTCAAATTCTGAAGGTGGCAGGGGTAAAATACAGGGAGCGAAAGGATATTTACAATTTGTATAGAAACCAAATGGCAGTTATAAGAGTTGAAGTGCATGAAAGGGAAGCAGCGGTTGGGAAAGGAGTGAGACAGGGTTGTAGCCTCTCCCCGATGTTATTCAATCTCTATATTGAGCAAGCAGTAAAGGAAACAAAAGAAAAATTCGGAGTAAGTATTAAAACCCATGGAGAAGAAATAAAAACTCTGAGGTTCGCCGATGACATTGTAATTCTGTCAGAGAAAGCAAAGGAATTGGAAGAGCAGTTGAACGGAATGGACAGTGTCTTGAAAGGAGGCTATACGATGAACATTAACAAAAGCAAAACGAGGATAATGGAATGTAGTCGAATTAAGTCGGGTGATGCTGAGGGAATTAGATTAGGAAATGAGACACTTAAAGTAGTAAAGGAGTTTTGCTATTTGGGGAGCAAAATAACTGATGATGGTCGAAGTAGAGAGGATATAAAATGTAGACTGGCAATGGCAAGGAAAGCGTTTCTGAAGAAGAAAAATTTGTTAACATGGAGTATAGATTTAAGTGCCAGGAAGTCATTTCTAAAAGTATTTGTATGGAGTGTAGCCATGTATGGAAGTGAAACGTGGACAATAAATAGTTTAGAAAAAAAGAGAATAGAAAGTTTTGAAACGTGGTGCTACAGAAGAATGCTGAAGATTAGATGGGTAGATCACATAACTAATGAGGAGGTATTGAATAGGATTGGGGAGAAGAGGAGCTTGTGGCACAACTTGGCTAAAAGAAGGGATCGGTTGGTAGGACATGTTCTGAGACATCGAGGGATCACCAATTTAGTATTGGAGGGCAGTGTGGAGCATAAAAATCATAGAGGGAGACCAAGAGATGAATACACTAAGCAGATTCAGAAGGATGTAGGTTGCAGTAGGTACTGGGAGATGAAGAAGCTTGCACAGGATAGAGTAGCATGGAGAGCTGCATCAAACCAGTCTCAGGACTGAAGACCACAACAACAACAACAACAACAACAACTCCCTCAAAAGCAAACACTTTCATAGCATCGACAATATTTCAAGTAAAGTACTAAGAACCTATTTTTCAGATATATGCAGTGTATTCTGTCACATATATAACACATCAGTATCACACAGGATATTTCTAGACAGACTGAAATATGCTATAGTCAGGTTCCTTTACAAGGAAGGTAATAAAAGATGTTAGTAACTGTCAACCAGTCTCACTACTTACCTTCTCATCTAAGGCACTGGGAAAGATTATGTATGCAAGAACCATAACATACCTCTTTAAAAATAAGGTAATTAGTCAAACCGCATTTAGATCTCAAAGGGGTCTCTCCATAGAAGACACTACTTTTAATTTCACAAATCAGATTATACCAAACTTAAATGGCAAGTGTTGCATTAAGAAACCCAGGTAAACAATGAAACAGCATCTTCAGAACAGAGACTGTAGGTGGGCCCACTCTTGTTCTTGTTGTATATAAATGATCAGCCATCATACAGGCAAACAGCAGCATAGTTCTTTTCTCTGCTTATGCAAATATTATAAACAAGTCAATGGAGAGAATTCAACACACAAAGTGATAAATAAAGTAAATTTTCTTGGAAATTAATTACTGGTTCTCTGCAAATGAACTGTCACTGAACTTGGAAAAAACAAAAAAGACAATCCTGTATTGCACAATGCCTGACGACGCCATTAAAAACGATGCACTATGGTACATCAAAAAAGAAAAGGAATGTTTTAAGTTCTTAGGTGTTTACATTGTTAAAAGCCCAAGCTGAAAATTGCATACTACAAACCATCTTAAATGTCTAAGCTCTCCAATTTTTGGATTACACATAATATCAGATTTTGGAGCTGAAAATGTCAAAAAATTGAATTACTTTTCCTGATTTCATTCACTGCTGTATTAGAGTACCATATTCTGGGTTTTGTCACTGTGGAAAAATGTGTTTGTTGTATGGAACTGTGTAATAAGGATAATATGGGGTGTCTACTCTACACACTCTTCTAGAAAGTTCTTTAAACAGTTGGGAACACTGACACCAACTAACAGTACACTAACTCCATTATGAACTTTGTTGTCTACAAGAATCACAGTTTGAAAACAACAGTAATATCCACAAATTCAGTACTAGAAGGAGAAATTACTTATACAATCCATCACTCAGCCTTAGTGTGGCACAGATATGAGTGAAATATAAAAATCTCTGACCACTTACCTAGTAATTTAAAGAATGTAATAATATTAGAATTAACTTCAAACACAAACTAAAATCAAATCTGGTTGTGTATAGTATGGGAAGTGCTTGTGTTTGAGAGTAAATCATCAACAAGATGCCTAATATTTCACTGAGAAACTTGATTTTAATTGTAAAAACTGACTCATTCCACATAGTAGGAAGAACTATGAAGCACACAAATAACTAAAGTAAACTCACAAAACACAATCAACTACCCTTTTTCCACACTCAGTTCAGACTAGTGTCACGTGACAACTTAGAAACATAATTCAACAGGCTAGTATAGTCGTCAATGGATAATCTATGTGGTGCTGATTAGCAAATCTAATGGAAAATTGTGAAAAATGAAATAAAATGACCATATGGCATTTCTGGTGGGAGATACCATCTCAAATTGTTCAGCTGCTTAGTGCAAGCCTTTTTACTAGACGCCACTTCGATTACTTGCGCAGAGATGATGATGATGATGATGATGATGATGAAATGACGACAACAACACGATACCCAGTCAGTCCCTGAGCAGATAAAATTTTCATGCTGGCTGGCTTCCCCACATGGTAATCAGCCAAACTGCCATCTCAGCCACAGAGGTGGATGGCAAACTATGCATCTGTAGAGACTTTAACCTCTAACTACAGGGCACAGTCTGAACACCCCCCCCCCCCACCCCCCCCCCCCCCCCCCCCCCGCCACACACACACAAACCAGAAATTTTTTGTTAATAATTTCTGTTGTTGGTGCTCAGTGTGCCATGGAGGCTTGTGATAGGTGGATGTGCGCCATGTCTTAACAGTAAGTACCCAGTTTACCTTGTTAGGGTTTCTGTGCTTTTACACAGCATTTATTTACAATATGCTAATATGATAATTTACTTTTATTTCAGTATATTTATAACAATGGCTCACTTTCTCTGTGGTGAGGATACTTTACAACTGTTAGAAGAAGGTGCTGAGTCAGAATGTGAAGACATACACAGAAATAACCCAGAAAAAGAAGAAGTAGATGACATTAGTGATCATGATTTGATACATAGTGAATACCTTTCACAGATTGATCAAAGTGAGGGCTCTTCTTCTGCTGAAGAAGAAGAAAGCCCAGGGAACTATTTTTATGGTAAGAACAGATATAAATGGAGTAAATCTGCCCCACTTCATCGTATATGACAGGACAATATTGTACAAGAGCGTGTGGGATTGAAAGGACCTGCTGATTATAAAAATGAAATGTTGCCAGTAGAGAGTTGGGAACTATTATTTACCAATGATATGATTGAGACTATAGAGCACCATACCAACAAAAAAACTTTAGGATAAATATGTAACTCCATTATTGTGGCTGTATTATGATAAAAACATTGACTGCTATGGGTTACGAGCTTATCTTGAATTACTTCTGTTTACTTCAATACTCTAGTCAAATCATGAAGAAGTTCAATCGCTATGGACAACTGATTTTACTGGTAGAGAGATTTTTTGAAGTGTAATGGGAATAAACAATTTTTATTCATACATTTCAATGTTACCTTTGATGACATCAGTACACAAGAAGAAAGAAAAATCTACAGATTAACTGGCACTGCTATGAGAAATTTATGAAAAGTTAATTAGCAATGGTAGCATGAACTTTTCTTGTTCAAAATATTTGTGTGTTGGTGAAATGTTGGTAAAATTTTGAGGAAGGTGCTCATTCAATATGTTTATCAAAAGTAACCTGGAAAATATGGTCTGAGAATGCAGCGTATTTGCGATGTGAGAACACATTGCTTACATAATGCATTTATATGCTCTGGAAAACCGCTTAACCTCTCACAGTACCAACACAGGATGTGCTAAAACTTAGAAAGTCATTTTATGGAACTAACAGAAACTTCACTGGAGGAAGTTGGTTTACATCTTTTGAGTTAGCAGATGAATTATTGAACCGAATACTAACATATGTGGGTACTGTATGAAAAAACAAATGGGAAATTTCTCACAAGTTTTTGTCTAATAAAAGACGATCCACTGAAACATCATTAGCAGGGTTGCCCTGCTGTGAGCAAAAGTCTTAAGTAGTAACATCAACATCTTTTGTAATGAACTGGTTTTAGATGGAGAAAGCAAGACAAATGGCAGATGTGTTTCATTAAGACCATTTATATTTTATTTCAGTAAAAGGAAACGCATTTGGTGACAAAAGATATGTATTTCCTCGGAGTCGCAAGACAGATTTAAAATATCTTCACTGTGTTCAGAAATAACTTCAGAAAAAAGTAGGCCTCTTGAAAAAAATGTATAAGGTGGGGAAGAATTGTGTAAACCATCGCTGTAGGTAACCACCAATAAAATGTTGGTTCTACTATGTTTGTTATTGTCTGTTATTACCCACTGTGTTGTATCTATTATTTTACAGGTATTGTGTGAGTTTTCTTCTGAGAAATATATGAGTACATAGCATACACACTGCTAGTGACCGACACAATTTTCGTCTTCTTATCATCCATACTTTCTAACATATGAACTACTTTTGAAGAGTCAAACTGTACTAGAACAAATAAAATATCTATAAAACGCCACACTGTACAACATACTCGCGGTGAGACAGTCCCAATTCCTGAAATCCATTGCCCATGGTCTCTGGCCTGCTGAGGAATACCACAGTCCTGGGTCCATGGATAAACCATGAAAATCCACTGCATTACACCACACATAAAGAGACCCGGCCTGTGGGCAGATCAGTGAGACTAGATCTGACGGGCAGTGCCTGCACATTAGTAGGAACTGAATGGCTTCAGACCAGCAGGCCCGATCAATTACAGATACCCACAGAAACAGCCTGCAGTTTTGGCCCATCATGGAAATCCACTCGTGTGGCCAACTATTCACGAGCCACAGGCAATGTGTTCATGAAATGAGACAACAGTGATCAATCCATGCAACAGACAACTTTTTCAAATACTCTGAGAATCAATATTAATGAGGATAGGTAGCAACTCAACGTAAAGATAATTGCTCAGCCACAGGCTGGCATGTAGAAAAAACAATCACACTTTCAGAACTAAATTATCAGCCACAGCTTTTGTCAGACAACATGAACACATACACATTCACACAATCACTCAGACACAACTCATACAGTTGACCACCATCTCCGGCTGCTGCATCTACAGTATCTCAGAATCAGATCAAAACAAACCAATCCTCATGCCTCCCTGCCTCTCATTGGCAGCTACTAGGTTAACAGCAAGAAATGGTGACAGCACTGACTGCAAGCAGAGGGGAGTGGTAAGAAGGGGATAAGCAGTAGGAATGAGGGAGTAGGGAAGCAGCGCATGTACTCAGCAGCACCCAGCCAGCGACGGTGCATGACACAGCCAGCGACGGTGCACGACACATCAATAAACAAACAATTTCATCTACTTAGATAAAAATGAGACTTTTCCAGTGTTTTTTCAAATTTCTCTGATTTCCCTGACATGTTTCAAATTCCCTGATATTCCCTGATTT
Organism: Schistocerca piceifrons; assembly: GCF_021461385.2. NCBI lineage: Eukaryota > Metazoa > Arthropoda > Insecta > Orthoptera > Acrididae > Schistocerca > Schistocerca piceifrons. The sequence continues at coordinate 650,310,245 of NC_060149.1, forward strand.
CCAGAATCTGTGGCAATCCTGATTATTTGGATTTATACAAGCCAAGGCATTTGTGCCATTCATTCCAAAGAAGTATAAAAGTGTAGTTTAATCTTCTATGCATCACAAAGTGTCTGTAAATCCATGATCAAAGAAACCTGAAATTACAGAATTTTATAATAACACTAAAGGCAGAGCTGATGCCTTAGGTTTGAAATGCTCAAACTACTCTTGTTCGCGTAGAACTAGAGGATGGCTGAATGCAGTCTTTGGTGCTATACTTTTAGGCCAGTTCTAACCTAAATTAAAAAAAAAAAAATCAGCTATAGAGAATACGTCAAGTCCATTGCAATGAGTCCCGTAAAGCCATATGCTTGCAACAAATTAGAAAATAGCCCAAATTTGGCCAAAGATATATGGGAATTATATGCAAATTAGTTGGCAGAGAAAAAACTTTATCAATGCCTAATGCAGATAAGCCTGGTCATGGTGCTTCTAAAAAGACGAAGGTCAAAAGATAAAAAGAGTTCTCTCATACGTAACAGTTGAAAAAATTTATTTGTAAGCCTCATTCAAAAACAATTATTGATTGTCCTGTGAACCCATCGATGATTTTGTAGGCACATAATTTCATTTTATGTTCCTATTCTGTAAAAAAAAAAAAAAAAAAAAAAATCAGAAGTTAATTTTTGATTTCATTTTTATGCCATTTTATCCTAGCTATAAAAATAAAAAACCAAAAAGACATGATTTTTGTATATGACTTAAAATTTCTGTTAAGGCTGATTATTATAACCACAATATATGATTTAAATAATAAATATGTTGCCTTTTATTATGTAAATACATAAATATCCTAGTTATTTACAACAATTACTTATACACATACCTAAACTCTGCTGGCGTACTTCTAGAACCCATATGTGACTGTATATTACCAAGAACAGTATGTGTACTTACCGGTGATAATTACTACTAACACAACCTATGACTGACCCAGAACCTACACCTCGGACAGGGTAACTGATGGCCTAAGTTGCTATAGGCCAGCATTTTTCCAAAATTGATCTTGTAGACACTTTTTCGTAACTCCCCTTACATATGGAGTCTGAATGTTTCACGTTTACCAACACCTCAGTTAGTTCTTGTCATTACAAACTCTTCCCTTCCGTGTTACCAGTGCACCAGCAATTTTTTCTTTGGTTCCTGTGGACCATCAATCCAAGGAGTTTCAAACTGTGCAAACTATCTGGATGGTATCACAACAACCAAGGAAGAACATTTACAGAATCTACTTCTACTCTCCGAGACACAAAAATCTAATGGATCCAGAGGTTAAACATTTAGGCCACATTCTAAAATAGTAGGCAAAGCTCTAGTTTGTGAAGATTAATAATCCAATCATCAACTCCTGTCTGTCAACCTCACATAACTACTGTCTTTTCTAGGAAAGAGCGACTATTATTGCAGTTTTATTGCCAAAGCTTCCCACACACCCAAGCCTCTAAATAATCTTGGAAAAAAAAGTCTTCACTTTCAACAGACATCCTAATGTCAATGAGCCATTGACAGCCTAAAACAATGCCTCAAAACAGCAACCTGCCTGGGGTTACCTATGATTCAGCAAAACATTTCAGTCTAACACCTTGTAACAGTTTAATTACATCCAGGTTGTTTCTTCTCCCCTAACGTATTAATCCCAAAATGGGAAGGTAGAATAATAAATTTCAAATGTTTGCCAAGTATGGGAAAAAAGGCGGCAAGTGGAAATTTTTTTGTTATTAATCATTTTGTGATAATCTATTTCATATTCTTGTCAACTGATAGCTTCTGAACTGCCACCCAGTTTTGAGCTTCTGGGAAAGAAGTACTCGGGTGAAGGATGCGAAAGTTGTGGACATGTGGCAGTATCACCTAACAACGGAATTCACAACTCAATGTTGCCATGCCCTCAACAACAAGAATGATATAAAATATATACATCAGGGTGTATACGCAGACAAGGAAAAAAATTCCCGGATTTTTCCCGGATTTCCCGGTTAAAAACACACTTTCTCCCGGGTGAAAACACACTTTTTCTGTGTTAAGCTACAGTACACTTTTCCTCGAAACTGTAAAACTTATCAATCCTTTGAAAGGTAATGGTTTTATACACCGGCGTAGAATTTCTCAGCCGTTTAGAAAACAAAACTCATAAGGCCATGTACAATGCATATTTTCGTATTACGAAATTATAAATTCGAATTCCACTAAACACCACATGTTACTTTCCGATGCATTGAAATCGAAATTGCGATGTGCTTTTGTACGCCAGTCATAGCACATGTCACGTGATTTCGCCAGCTGATACAGCGGATATTCAGAGCTTAGGACACGTGATGTAGTCAGCTAATAGCATTATCACTGATAAGTGGCGCATACACACAAATAGGAAAAGTTAATGGTGTAAATTAATATACATGGTGTTGCTACATGAAAAGCAAAGCATTCACATATAATAATTGTCTCGACGATTAATAAGCTGCAAGAGAAGCTAAACTTTCACATATAATGTTGATCTTTTTTGCGCATGTTAAACTTTAAGATACATCACACAGATGTGCCAGTAAAATTTTTAATACTGACATAAATGTCTGATCTTCTGGGCTCCAATTTTTTGCTAAATGGTCTTCCTCAAATAGTTGATTTTTCAAGAGTCAAACGCTCTGTGATTTAAGAAATTCATCGCACATTCATGCACTTAGTTCATCTTTTGTAAAAGGAAATTTACTTTTAAAGTAACGCTCTTCAATCAATCATTCGCAATATTTTCCCGCGACCTGTTACAAAGAGATTCGTTTCAGCAGTTGCCAGAGAGCACCAGATAACAGATGTCACTGCGCTTGCGCAGCTACGATGACGCAGGAAGCCCGTATGTTCGTACGTGTAAAACATTAAAAGATCTTACATAAAGAAACAAGACATCAGAGGAATTTCTTGAACCATACTAAAATGCATAATTCGGCTTAAAGTGCACATTTGTATGCCCAGATTCGGTTGTAAATTTTCTTGGAGTACCAGTACTGTATTATCTCATTTTTGGTTCTTTATTATGGCATAATGCCATACGTGCTAGAAGATGAAAGCATGCTCTTTTGAAATGCAGTGAACAGTTGAAACTAGCCAATAGTGTGGAATTAAACACTTCGTTTCAAATAAATTGACTGCCTCAGCGGAAAAGATTAATAAAGCCATATTTCTTTAACAAACCAACAAAAATAACTTCATTGTTCAGCAAGGCGATTAATGCTTGACTGAAATTGCCGCCCGGGGCAGATACCCCAGTTTGCTCCCAGTAAATACGGCAGCTTGTGCTCGCCAGTAAAATTTTTCCGGGTAGCATCTTGCTGCCTACTTATACAGCTAACAGCCATACTTTTGTGGCCAGAAGCGGGAGAAGGCACATGCGCATCTCAACTGCGCATGCGCATGGGCCCGCTCGCAACTGCTCACACGAATCTAATGTAAACAGTTGTGACAACATGCTCATCGGAGGCAATTTGTTGTTATGAAGCGTTGCATAGTCTTCCTCAAGCCTTTGACACATTTTGCTACTGGCAGACACTTGTATGAGCACTGTGTTTTGTTGCATACATGGTGCATTTCCTTCGCAACTTAGGTTTTATTTTAGTTTTTTCCTCTCACTCATGTTTTATTGCTGCAGTATTATTCTGCAGTAGCAGGATGCAGTAATATCCTTTGTTAGAGTGTTATTTCTTACCAGTCAAAATTACAAAAATTTAACTGAAAACTAAAACAAAAAAATATCCCGGAATTCTAAAATATTCCCGTGTTTTTCCCGGATCTCCCGGTTGTCCTGGGTCGTATACGCCCTGACACATTAGTTGTAACTTTGTATTCATTCCTGACAGACGTCTTTATATTTCTGTACAAAGCCCGATTCATTACTGCTAAAATTATTAGTATTCATAAACAGTTAGTGTGTCAATATTTTGAGGTGCAGTGACCCGATTGTTCTCTGCAGAATTTATGCAGATATTACATGTTGCCAGTATGCCAGTAATTTGTTGTTTCCTTTTACATAGTGAGAGTATATGCACGATACTGTGATTACTAATTTTTATTACTAAGTACTGGGTGGAATTATGACACTGATTTATTCTTAGTGTTACAATGGAGCACTCTTTGGAATTGAATCGCACCACGAGTGATGGAACTTGGTTGTCAGAGCGAGTTGAACATTTCAGTACAGTCAGTTGCATATTTTAGGGTCCCAGTCATGATTTTCATGTTGGAACATTAATAGTTTCAGGGGACTAACTTTATGCCACTAACAGAGCTGGTCACCTGAGATAAAAATTAAAAATTTATGATTTACCGAAGAAGTAATTCCAATTAAAGTCAGTCTTTCCACATAACAACAGGGTTATCACAATCTGATGCCTTGAAACATGCTATAGGAGTTTTCTTGTTGCAAAAACCTACTGATAACTCAGAGGAGTGAACTGATTATGTCTCACAGACATCAACTCCTACACTCAGGAGCCATAGTGTTTTCACACTGATAAGGCCACCTCTTAAAACCTTAATGGGTACTGGTTGACATTAAAGGATGAGGCTCTCAAGAAACAGCAGCAGAACCAATTCTTTGATCACTCACTTCCTATGTTCAACATATGTGGCCGGAGCATGCTCTCTCACAAATTTCTCCAGTGCTCAGCATTTATTTCAGCATTCACCGACAGTTAAAGTATGTGTGGCTTAGCCAGAGCAACAGAAACCAAGACTGCAGAGTGGTCATTTAGATGACCTGGATGAAAACTCAGCTTGACATTACACTTACTGGCCAGGAATAACGGGCAGTATTGAGCAGATGGTTTACATGCACAGCTCACAAGGTGGCATCACACCTCGATCAACGTCATAGCACCCATGACAGTGTGTCCACAATGGCTATGCCAACACATTCATCAGCAACATCCGTCTGGTGATTGCATGCACACTCTAGAATTTCCATATGTGGGGAGCACCACATCCACAATAATACAGGCTACACTCAAATCTACTAAAAATGTTTTGCCCAGTACAAGTACCATACAAATCCTATCTCCAAGAATGGTTCTCAGTTTTATTTGGACCAATTTCAATAGTTTTGCCTTCAAAAAGGAATCTGAAATACCTAAACACCTCCATCCTATCGTGCTGCAAATAGAGATGCAGAATGATTTGTTCACATGTTCAAAAGTCAAAATAAGATACCCTCTGTACAGACAAAGTATGCATCTTGTGCACAATGCACCAGAACAGTTTATATGAAGTACTAGTTCAATAAACAAATAGTCCAAACACAGCCATCGTTGGAGAAACTGCCAGAGTGCAGTTGATTAACATTAAGAAGGCAAACACATGAATCTGCTGGAGATAACTGCACTGGTCTTGTGGGATGGTACCAATTGCAAATGAATGTGTGGTTTTCTGAATGACATAGCAAGTTTTAAAGTCTATCAGTATACTGAAGAGCACGCTTCATACCCAACAACATCGCAAAGAACACCTACAGGCTGCTTTAAAAGGTCATTACAAACATTCACAGCACACCACATAAATCAGTGGTGGTGCAACACAAAGGCATGTCCAATTACTTTAATTTTATTTTTTAATGAATATGCCAAACTACGCGAAATACAAAATATGACTGTTTTCTTTCAAATCTCAACATTATAGATTAGATTATATTAACACAGAACAAAAGTCGTAACACTGACAAAATGTAAAATCTGATTCAGGTATCTACTAAAAATATAGAGTGCACTCCAGAATTAACCTTTTACTCTACAACTTGGTTGGTAAGAGGATAACCCACAAAATGCAGAGTTCCAGGTTTGAGTACTGGTCCTGCACACATTTTTAATCTGCAATGAAGTCTCTTAAAATGTAATGCCTATGCGTCTGAATGCTAGAATGAATGCCATCTCCTCATAAAAATGAACAGTGTTACCAGTTCCGTTATTATGTGGCTATGAAAAATAAGTCACAGTTTATGTTCACAAAATCACTGTATTTATTCAAAATAGTCTCCCCCTGACAAAACACAGCTGAAATCGTTTTAAAAGTGTTTTCAAACAGTAACTGTAGTCCTCTTCTGGACTAGCATTTAGTACTGCAGTACACTTTTCTTGGATGTTCTTAATTGCATCACAATGTGTCCCTTAATTGCTAAACTCAATTTGGGGAACAATCAGAAGTCAGTCAGGGCCACATCTGGGGAATACAGTGGGTGATCCTAGACTGTGATCTATTTGCTGGCCAAAAACTTGCGCACAACCTTCGCTTTGTGAGCTGGGATGTCTTCTTGGGGGAGTAACCAGTAACCTGCCTCTCAGTATTCGGGTCAAGATTGACGAATTCTCACCAACAAACACTGGACTCAAACTTTATGATGCTTCACTGCTCCACTGCCATTTTCTGACAAGTGTCAGACATGTATTGTTACTAGTGGCCAGGATGCCTGCTGCAGTAGTGCTAGTGCTTTGACTTTCTACACAGCACTTTTTGAAACTTAAGGATCGTAAGGCTACAACTCACCATGAGATAACATTGCAGTTTGGAATTTCACATAAGCAGCCCTAACAGAACTGTTACACACCGTGTATTTTGATGCATTCTTATAAGATTTTGTGTAGCATAGCTGCTGTAAAGGATTTTAAGTTATATAAGTTAGAAACAGATGAATAACAATCTAGATAAAAATTTAGTGATAGAATCCATTTCGAAGTACTCTCTCTCTCAGCTCCTGGAGCCTTTTTCTCAACTGTCAAAATGACTCTGTTTTCCATAAGCAGCAAAGAATTTACATGATTGAAAAAACATTCAATTCCAGAAAAGTGCAAATAGTAGTAAAACTAATCATGCTTTTTGACCACATTTCACTGAATTTACCTCAAAGTTTATTCACACTTTGACTATCATTCAGTACATTCCACCAAAACACTGTACACTGTACATAAAAATGGTAGGTATGAAACATTTTTAAAATACAAATTATTTCTTGCCTATATAAATGCTGCGTGCAAGTCATCAGCAAAACAGCTGTCACCATAATTACAATTATCACCACTTTCTAAATTAACAATAATATAATTTACTCTGGCTTCAGTTATGCCATGCCCAATTACTTTTTTATGTTTCCGTCCACTGCAGTCATGTCAAATTAGTTTCAAAACTTGAAACAACTGGGACTAATGAGGATATATGCTTTTTCCTTACCGAAAAATGTTTTAACAAAAAATGATGACATATATTCTTTAAATGTTATGCAAATATCTGCTACAATATTTATTCCTCTAACAAAACTTTTAGCTTTGTCCATGCCAGCTGAATTGGACTTAAGTTATAGGTGTGTGGCAAACATTACAGAAGAGTATAACCACAGGCTTCAAGTAATTTATCAACTTTAAATATTTTATCATTCAACTGTGCCATAATGAAGTAAAAAAACATCATTTTCCTCACCAGCATCCATGTTGTTTTTTAGCAACCACTAAATCATTTCACTTTTATTAAAGCCTGTAATTGGTCATTTGTTGCACTTCTTACTGTCTGAAGCACTGTCCCCAACAATAATAGCTTCAGGTTGCAAATTTGGAAAAACAGTGAAACCCCATTTTTATATTCCTGCATTTTACATTTTCCCATTTTTTATGTTCATATTTGTTGGTCCCTATGGTACACTGTCAATACAATGCTTTCTCGTCATTAACGATTCTATGTTACAACATTTCCTGCATTTTTAGTTTTCTTTGATGTTATCACAACCTTTAACATTGGTTTTCATACATACATCTGCAAAAAGTACATCATATTCCTGCTCAGTCAGCCTTGGAATGCACAGTTACTGCTCATGCAATGTAGTTTTAACACAGTAAGCAAGACTTTCATTGTCAGCGTGTTGGCTCATAGCTGCCTTATTACACATTCAAAGTGTTTGGAAGGGTGGGAAAGGATGCTGACTTGGTGTCTTAATGATAATCATGATCTGATGATACTGACTGTAGTAGCAACCTTCCTTCTGCTCACTGCATTGCATTACAAAAGCTTTAATTTAATTTCACAGTTACTTACACAAATAAACACCATTTTTGAAGAAGGCTGTCTCTATAATTTGCTTTCACGAATTGCTGTTACTTCCACGTGAAATACACCAATCTGTACTGTGTGTGCAGTCTTAGGCTGGTACTACCTAACGGCAGATGTAAACATTTCTCCTCAAGATGCTCCATAACATGATAGCATGACGACAATATGATATCATCTCAGATACTGATAACCTGCCAGTGCAAATGGAATACTTTCAAACTATGTTCCTGGAAAATGGATATTCGTCTCAGCAGATATGGAGTAATACAGTCATATAAACAGTAGAACAAGGAAGATGATGAGGCCTCCAAGATAGTTCACCTGCCATATATTGGAAATGTTTCTGCAAAAAAACAAAAGGCTAATTTCGTATTTTGAACAACATAAAGAGAATGACAGTAAGAGTAATGTCTTCATTGAAACATTGCGACTAGAAGAGAATGCCACTCTGCTGATAATCTGTGAATATTTTAAAGCTGAAATACGCCGAGAAAGCCTGCAATCGCATTTCCATTTTTCACTAGTTGGTTGTAACATTTTCCTATCCTGTTTTGACCATCAACACCAATTTACTTTCACTTTCTTGTAAACTTCATATATTTGATGGTTTATATCTCATGATGTCATGGGAGGAAAATTGTCTGAATTTCACATGTTTGTGACTGTAATCAGTCTGTTGATCTCAATAAAAATTTGTTGTCATTCATGTGCAAGCAATGACTTTTTGCATGTGCAAAGTATTGCAACTGATCAGCTGAAATCACTTTCTGGACTGCCTATTTAACTTTAACAATAACACTGGATTACTTCAACAGAAAACTGTTCACTGGAGAAATATGACAGACCTGTAAGACAGTGTCAAAGTTGTGAACCAAGCTATGTCAGTACCACAGATGAAATTTAAATATACCCCATGTGATATACACTGTATATATTGGCAGTATTTTAATGAACTAGACCTAATATAAAAACATACATTACAGTTGTTCACTGTAACAGTAAATATTTGATTCAAGAAACAAAAAGAAAATTTTAATGAGTTGTAAATATAAACATGAATGAAACATCATTGGATACAATTGACTCAGAGGGAAGAAGTCATACATTTTGAAAATAATAGTTTTGAAAACAAGGGAGATTATTACTCCCAGTGTGCCTGTGGGACCATACTGACCCCTGTGATACTAGGAAGGTTAGAGACAATAATTACTAAAATATGGAAAATTTCTTAATACACAAACTGCTGGTAACAGGAATGTAAGGGGAGATGCATTAACTTGGAAATGAAGTCTAATGCTTATGGACATGAATACCAAAAGAAAATTTCAATTAGTAAAGCTTATTATGTGAAATGATTACAAAAACAATTAAACTGAAAATTTAAGACCCAATTAGTACGTTAATTTCACAGGTAACAAGTTTAGTGCTGAAGTACTGAATTTAAGTAATCGTCCACATCATGGACATTGCAAGGAATAACTGTATTTTTCAAAACTATGGTAATGGGAAACAACCTGAAGGTTGGTTTGAACAGCAAAGTGCTTTACTAGGTTTGATCCTACTGGAGGTTCCTACAGTTTAACGTGGTACAGAGCCCTTTGATTTTTTGCTGACTTAACTTCACTTTAGCTGCATTGTCCATTCACTCTCCAATATTCTAAAGACACATTTCTCAATAACGAAAGCACCGAATTTACTACAGATTTTGTTTAACTTGATAATGTCACAAATTTAACTGCAGAGTAAGTAAGGCCAATTTTTTTTTTAACTCGAAATTCCTTCTCAATATTTATAATAAAAATTATCACTATCTTGACATAGTCCTAAGTAAATGTATTGCTTCCTATAAGGATAGATAGTGACCTCTTTCTACATATTTTTACTCTGAAGATAATAAAATTATAATTACATACAAGATTTAGAATTTCTGATGTCAGTTATGATAAGTAATTATAAAGTGTACTGTCTTACCCTCATACCCATCCAGCCTATTAAACTAAGTACAGGAATCTATAAAGGAACAAGCTTCCTTAAGAAAAACACACATAATAGCAGAAAGGTTTCCTTTTCATAAACTATGTTCAACAGATAAAGATTTCCTTGTCATGTCCAAATGAGCTACAACGCTGCTGGCTTACAAAGCAAGTGATGAGGTAAACTGTTTTCATTATGAAACACTTTTCAGTAAATCTCAGATGCAAATGCAGCCTTCAATGTGATGTGATGAATGACAAATACAGATACAGTTCTATATTTGAACATAACTATTTTGCCCACCAAGTGATTCACATACACCTATCGCACTAACTTTGAAGCTATACATCAAGGAAGGAAGGGGATGAAAAAAATATTGAACATGAAAATATATGGGCAGAAGGCACTTCCACAATTTCATAAATTTTAGGCAATAAACCAATAAACAGCAGGTTAAAAGCAATTCTTCAAGATTTGTGACCCCCTCCACACACACACACACACACACACACACACACACACCTCTTTTTTGTTTGCTAAGGATGATAATAAGCAATGAGGACAAACAGTGGGCAAAAATCCCTAAGAGGATAAGGAGAAAGTAGCATCTAATGAACATATGTCCACAAATGCATATTTCTATGCTGGATGCCATTTTACCTACATCCTAAAGCTCCCTGTACAACATGTTCAAGACACCGTCATTTCACGCAAGAGGGTGGTGGTACTGTTGTCCAGGATGGCAGTGTTACACAGCACTCTCCTACAGAATGAATTGGCAACAGCAAACAGAACAACATAGCCTTTGGATAAAGGCACACAAATTACAAGTGGATAGCTGAACAAAAGAAGTATACTCGTTGATTGCAACTGCACCAGAAACTGTCTCTCATATGTGTAGGAAGGTAAATAACTGCCAGACACATTTTGGGATAAGTCATCTTTCCACAAGTTGTAACTGCATTTCCTACAAGGACACATTATTTCCCTTGTCGGAACAAGTGCCTTTCATAGTATGAATGGTCATGTGGCTGCTACTCGTCAGCACTTTAGCCCATTGCAGATTACAGGATGGAGGTACACTGATGTCTCCCCAGTCCGTGAACTGTGCAAGTTGCCCACTTACCTCACCCACCTTGTCACCAGAATTGAGCCCACAAGACCTGCAGCACGTACCAAAGGTGTCGTGTACACGGAGCCAACCCAAGATGTGTAAAATGGTGGAACAATGCATTTGTGATGCTTGTGACACTATTTTGATGGAGGTTGGTGAATCTGAATGAGTGTTGCAGTCTGTGTTGTGACTTGTACACAGATGCAATGTGGTCCAGGGTGGCCGCAAGCAACGTCTGTAACACGTTGTCCACTAGAACGTAGTGCGTGAAATGTTTCGTGGTAAATATCGAATAGCCTCTGGCATAAAAGCCACACATTCCAGAACAAACTTTCATTAAACTTTATTTGCTCCTTATCCTCTCAAGGATGCAATTTATCACAGTCATCCTGTTTACATATTGAGTGACCATCATGAGAGTCATCTGGTGCCTTTTCTCTGGCATTTCTGAAGCTATTTCCAGGTCTGTTTTTGTGGTGTATAGGCGATGTCAGCCAAAATAGAAACTGCACATGTAGTGTTTTATGCGAGGCCCAGTGTTGGTGGGAAATGCTATTTTATCTCTCATTATAAAGAAAATGTTGTCTAAATTACAGCTCTCCAGTTTTACAGCAATATCGTGTTATTTTGGTATAGTATTCTATTCAGGGATATTTATTAATGGTAACATGAAAAATAATCAATTTTTTCAGCAGTAATTGAAAACAACAGCCAAATTGCGCCACACTGTCTTTTTAGTACCCTCACACCACTGTGGTGCACTGCATCGCCTGTTGAGTTCCATCAAACTGCTGTGTCATGAAACTGTGAAATCAGTGTAGAGTTGCATTATTTCTTATTTTTTGCTGTCATGTCAATAAATATCCATTAACTGCATATCACACTGAATCCTCCCAGATAACTGAGCATTTTAAAGTATCACTTCCTGGATACAGGCAGGCAAGCCTGCTCTTGATCGAATCCACCGTGCACATCAACAATGAGATCTTGAGAGCTGGTGAGCTAACCAGCCAGGATATGGTTTTTAGGTGGTTTTCCACATCCAACATTGGGCAGGTCCCCACATCCTGTTTCAGATGCACGCTACACAAACATTTAGAAAAATATTATAAGGCTTCAACACGAGATTACTTTGCATGCTGGCAGACGGAGTACATGAATCCCATCCCAGGGGCAGTAGTGGTGTCAAGAAGGGCATCCAGCCACCAACTACCACTAACATTTCCAAAACAATGCTGACCCCACATGAGAATGGGAAAAAGCAAAACAAGAAGAAGAAGAAGAAAAAGAAGAACTGTGTATCACATGGAGTTTGCTCTGTCAACTTGGCACATAAATTTACAGTTTAGACAACATTTTGCCTATAATGAGAATCACAATAATTTTTTTCTGCTGACAGTGGACATCATAGCAAATACCTCATGTCTGAACTGATTGCACATACACATCACAAAAACAGAACTGAAAACATCTTCAGAAAGACCATATAATAGGCATCTGATGACTCTTGGAATGGACACACAGTGTGTACACAAACATCAAATTAAGTCTATCTTTTCGAAAAAATTACTATGATGTACGTAAACAACTGAATTCAAAATAAAGAGAAAAAGAAAGGGGGAAAAATCAGTTCTACTATTGACAGAGTCAGGGAACACCTACCTTTTCAGAACCCTTGAACTGCTGTTGTTGACAGTCTTCTCACTCTCTGCATTTCCCTGTAATATGCATTGCTATGTCTCAATAAAGATAATAATGGGAACATAATAAGTAACTTAAATGAAAAGCAATACTGTTATGGTACTAAATAGCATACACACGAAGAAATAAAAAAGACTGTACCAGTCTTCTGCAACTAGGTAGGAACACTTCTATACCTCATAAAAAGCCTCGTAAAAAAAAAGAACATATTCAGAACAAACAAAAAGGAAAATTATAGCAAAGTTGTTTGCAACCCAAAGGTTGTTTGAGTATCATAGTAGTTTATTAGATATGCTCCCTATTGCTGCAATACCATCCAGCCAGTTTAAAGTGGTCTACACTTTTATACTGGATATGAACTACAGTACAACTTGAGCTTTTTTGCATATACAAAGCATCACATTACAGCAACCAAGTGTCTAAATGGTACCAGATTTTGATTTGCATTTAAAGTTATAGCAAAAATTTACAGCTATGAACACTGTATAGTACATGGTACAGGCACCAGCACTTTGTTAGTAGTAGTTTGCTTTCCTGCTCCTTTCTGGCATGGAGAAAGAGAAAAATGACTGCCTGTATGAACCTTCTCTCTTTTATCTAGACCGTATGCAAAATGAATAGTCTATAGTGAAATCAGCACAATCCCCAACAATCTAAGTGAAATACTGGTTCTCTAGCTTCATCTATCAGCTTTATGCTAGAGAAATAAAACCTTTGATCCAATGATTCTCGTTTAAATCACTCTAGCAGCTCCATAATACAATACTGACTAAACTGTCCAGTTGAAATTACAGGAAGATTCCTTTCATAACCCCAATGGATGTGCAGATGGATGATACAGATGTCTCAATAAGTATAACATCACACACATTCAGTGAAAGTGCCTGCAGCAGGAACAAGAAATATACTGCAGGTATATCATACGAGCTTATGAAGTGAAACAAATATAAGGTCATCCTGTGGCAGACTCTCTGCCCTAGCTGCTGTTATCCAACTAGCCTCCACAAGTGGTATCTGCAGCACCGACTGTCTACTGTATGTTTAACACTACGGATCATGAACTTGTGGTTCCCATTATGATAACAAACTCTGTGTTATCCAGCTAAGTAATGCTTGGACTTTACACTCTTGCTTTGGAATGATTTCTTGCATTTATCGAGACCATGAACATCCCTATCCCACTTTCTTAGCATACATTATCTTTTCCCATAAAATTCTCATGAGTTGTTGACCGTATCATGTTGTACAATGATCTACCAAAATTACAGAGACTATTGCAAGTGGCCTTTATCATATTACATAATATTTCATTAGATGCCGCGAAGAAGACTACTTGCTGAAATTTGTTAGCTCATTTTGCAACATGACACTGTCTACAACTAACTTACTTACTTACACTATCAGGCCCAATGGACCGCGCGCAGCTTTGAGAGATTGCCTCCATTTCAGCCTGTCTTCGGCTAATTTCTGCCATCCTTCCAGCAGTCCCACTCTCTGAAGGTCTTTGGATACGCAGTCACTCCATCGAGTTCTAGGTGTTTCTACAGACCTTCTGCCAGTTGGCTTGGTGTTGAGCACAGTTTTCGGACACCAGTTGTCCTGCATTCTAGCAACATGCCCTGCCCACTGGAGTCATTGTGTCTTCATTATAACCACAATGTTCGGCTCTTTGTAAATATCATACAACTGTGTATTATGACGAATCCTCCATTTTTCACTCTCATTATCGTAAACTGGTTCAAAAATCTTCCGAAGGACTTGCCTTTCAAATATCATCAGTCTGTTCAGATCTCCCTTGGTTGTACTCCAGGTGGCACATCCATATAGTACTACTGGCTATAGGAGTGATTTGTAGATGTTTATTTTGAAATGTCTTGGCAAACTTCTGGTTTTGAGGAGAACATTAAGGCTGCAGTAACAGTGGTTACCTGCCTGTAGTCTTGCCTGTATTTCTACTTTACTGGATTGTTCATCTCTGAATATTGCGCCCAGATATTTGAACTCCCTGACTTGACAATAAGAACCTTCAGTTGTCTGTAAGGGTGGAAGTGGTTCTAGAGTTTCATTATGTCTATGATGTAGAACCATGTATTCCTCCTTGTCACGATTGATTTTATGTCCAATTTTCCTTGCTCGTTTCCAGAATGTCAGCCATTTTCCCTAATTCTTCATGTGACCCAGATAGTAGCACTATATCATCGGCATATCCTAGGTACTTTATGTTCACATCCCCGGTCTGGATGTGTCTACAACCCAGAAGGATTTTATGGAAGTTGACTCTGGCCATTAAAGACTACAAAATTACAAGTTATCTTTGTTTCAGGTCTACAATTGCTAAGCATATAACACACTGGAAACCATCTGTTAAGAGTTCTTTGTATCAGTGGCATATTTGGAAATATACCCCATTATCTTTCATGTAAATTGGTTAAGAAATGAGGTGTTAAACTAGTTTCCATCCCAAATGTGGTCTATATTCTACTGTTTCACATTTCTTGAAAATGGGTATTGAGACACAGTTATATTCTAATACTGAATATTTAATGCTCACCAATTAGTACATTGGGAATATCAAAAAATTCTTGACAGAGAAAATTAAATATTGATCAGCATTGACATTTGAATGCAATTTTAGGTACATTTTTAACCTAAGAGAGTCAACCCAAAGATAGTATTAACATTTTAGAAATACATAATACACTACCTGATAAAAAGTATCCACACACCCCTACGTAATGCAGAATTGACTATTACATGTCACGAGAGGCAGATCAGTCAGTATAAAAGGTGGCTGGGAGTATTTTGTTGTTAGTAGGGAAGCAGTAACAGCAGAATGGGTTGGTCAGGAGAGCTCAGTGACTTCGACCATGAACTAGTCACTGGATTTTGTCCGAGTAACAAATCCATCACGGACATATCAATCATCCAGTACAGTGCTGGTATTGTGACTGCGAAGTGGAAATCCGAAGTAAAAACCACAGCTAAACCAACACCAGGCAAACCTCATGTACTGACAGATGGAAACCATCAACCATTGCAGAGGGAACTAAAAGAGCTTGTTCCCAAGACTTCCAACAAAAGCCTGTCCCACAGCGAAGGGGGTTTGCAAACCCCTTCTCCATTGACGGCAGGCAGCAGGAGAACAGGGGAGGAATCTAAGACTCCTACTTCTCAGGTAAGCATATCCAGAAGTTGCCGAGGTGAGAAATAGGGAAACAGACCTGTAGTACTGCAGTCTCGGTCTTTAGTAGGATGGTGGTTATCCAGCAAGGCTATCCACTGGTCAAGATCACCTAGCAGCAGGAGCAGCTTGTGCAAATGGCTCTCTTAGAGAAGACTGGCACAGGGGGCGGGGGCAGGGGGGGAGGTGCTGGTCCAGGACCCAAATTCGGGAGAGAGTGTCTGGATCACGGTGCTCTTATCTTTGTCTGTGAGGGGGTGAGCACAGTGGACTGGCTTAAGGAAAAGGTGACACTAATATCACCATGGGAGGATGCGAAGCTGCTGGTAAAGACAGCAGCTGAGCTCTTCAAGACTGCAACGATATTAATCTGGGTGCCAAAACTCCTTAAGGATACCTCTTCAGAGACTCTGACTAAGAAAAAAAAATGGTTCAAATGGTTCTGAGCACTATGGGACTTAACATCTGTGGTCATCAGTCCCCTAGAACTTAGAACTACTTAAACCTAACTAACCTAAGGACATCACACACATCCATGCCCGAGGCAGGATTCGAACCTGCGACCGTAGCAGTCACGCGGTTCCGGACTGCGCGCCTAGAACCGCTAGACCACTGCAGCCGGCTCTGACTGAGAAAATAGGGTCTCAAAACCTGAAAGTCTCGACAGAGGATTGGAAGGTAATCAACCGGAAGGTTGCACCAAACGGCCAAACCCTTGTGGTGGAAGTCGGAGAGAAGTTCCTGAAGGCAATACAGGAACAGGACCTGAGACTATACTTGGGGTTCTCGCAGGTTGCCATCAGGGTAATAAAAGACATCAGAAGTGACAATGGCAGAAAGATGGAGATTGAATGTGCTGCAGATAAATCTGCAACACAGTAAAGGAGCCACTGCTGCCCTGAGTGGTCTTCTGGGAAGACAAGAAGTGGACATGGCCCTGATCCAGGAACCCTATTTATATAAAGGGGGTGTATCGCATCTCGGCGGCACTGGAGGTAAGCTGATTTATGCTATAAATATAAGAAACTTCAGAATGTTCATTTATGTAAAAAATGGAATCCCCTTCATGCCGATGGTGGACTTTTGTTCTAGGGACTTGGTGACCCTCAGGATGAGGCAATGTGAGGAAGGTATCAACGAGGGAGTTTATAATGGCCTCGGCATACCTTCCTTACAATGACAGTGCTCCTCCTCCTCCTCTTAAGGAGGTGAGGAGACTGATGGAAGCCTGTGCACAACAGGGAGACCAACTATTGGTTGGATGCGATGCTAAGGTGAGTGCCTTCTAGAATTTCTTCTAGCTAATTACATAGAGATCCACAATAGGGTCAAGGAACCTACATTTAGGAATATAAGAAGGGAAGAGGTTATTAACATAATTCTCGGTTCCACTTTGATGGGTAGTTATGTCAAACAGTGGCATGTGGGTTTAGAACCATCCTCATCAGACCATATGTATATTAAGTTCAAGGTTGAAATGGACATCAGACAGACCATAGGAATCCCATGAAAACGGACTGTGAGGTGTATAGGAGGGACCTTGACTCAAGCCTATCGGAAGTCAGTACTTTGATAAGGAATCCAGTAGAGTTTGAGAAGGTAGCAGAGGCATTGACCTCTGCCATCATGACCTCATACCATGACAGCTGCTCAATCACCAAGAAGTGCACAAACAGGAATGTATCTTGGTGGAACAACAACCTGGAAACACAGAGGAAACAGGTACAAAGACTGTTTAATCTTGCGAGAAGGAAAGGACAATGGGCAGAATATCGGGAGGACCTTGTCAAATACAATGCAGCAATCTGGAAGGTATTCTGTGAGGAGGTAGAGGGTATGGCTATTTAGACCAGACTTCACAAAATCCTCCCTAGGATACCAAATAAGACAGGAGGAACTTTAAGGAGAGAGGATGGAGAGTATAAAAGGACAGCTCATGAAACACTGGAACTACTACTCAAGACTCATTTTCCTCAATGTACTCTGACAGACAACATAGACCAGGATGAGATCCCTGTGAGATATCGGTTTTCAGGTATTCGATGGGAGAACTGGGAATCTGCCAGAGAGTGTGCTGACCAATGGGCAGTGGGAACATTCCAACCGTTTAAGTCACCTGGCCCAGATGGAATTTTTTCAGCGCTCCTGCAACAACCAGGATTCCTATGCAGGTTATTTAGGGTTATCCTAGCAGCAGGAATCATTCCTAACGTCTGGAGGGCAGTGAATGTTATCTTCATTCCAAAGCCAGGGAGAATTGATCATACCAAGGCCAAGGATATGAGACCAGTCAGTCTGCCCTCCTTTCTTCTTAAAACATTAGAAAAACTGATCAACATGCATATTAGGGAGAGGAGGTTAACTAGGGTTCCTCTACACACAAACCAACATGCATACCAACCAGGAAAATTGTGTGAAACTGCACTCCACCAACTTGTTGGGAAGGTGGAGAAAGCATTACACTTTCAGGAAATATCCCTCTGCATCTTCTCGGACAACAAAGGGGATTTTAGCAATACGACCTTTGAATCCATGGTTAAGGCAGCAGAGGTGCATGGCTTGGAGACCACCATTTGCAAGTGGATTAGAGCCATGTTTAGTGGTAGAAAGGTAGAAGTCACCATGATGCAAGGAAAAATGGTAATCAGCACCACCAGAGGCTGTCCACAAGAAGGGGTCCTGTCCCCTCTACTGTGGAATCTTGTGGTGAATGAACTCACTGTAGAATTAAACTCTAGACAGTACTTTTGCCAGGGATATGCAGACGATCTTGTCATAGTAATATTTGGCAAATTTTCAAGTAAAGTCAGAGCTACAGCACAAGGAGCACTGAACATTGTGCAAAATTGGTGCAGGAAACAGGATCTAAGGGTCAGTCCTAAGAAGACTGTTGTAATACTATTTACAAGGAAGGAGGTCCAACATACATACTGAAATCTCAAGTTTCTCAATGATACTCTACAAGTGAAGGGCATAGTGAAATATCTAGGGGTAACCCTAGATGAGAAACTATTGTGGACCCCTCACGTATGGATCACCTGTTCCAAGGCAAAAGGTACTCTAATGAGTACCAGGAGAGCTTGTGGTAAAAACTGGGGCTTAAGCCCCAAGAGTATGTAATGGATATACACCATAGTAGTAAGACCTACGATCACTTATGGGGCTACAGTGTGGTGGAAAAAGGTAGAACAGCAGGTAGCTGTCAAGGAGCTTGCTACGGTGCAGGGATTGGCCTGCTTAGCCATTACAGGTGGAATTAGCAGCAAACCCACTGCTGGGATGGAAACCATGCTGGACATGCCCCCATTACACCTGTGGGTAAAGGTGGAGGCAGCAGCTGGAGCACCGAGATTAAAGACTGGCAAAAACTGGAACTCACTGGGGTATCCAGGATCTCACACTAAAATACTGAGTGAGGTAGACATACATATGGTTGCGAAAATGCCAGCTTACTATGTAATAACTCCCAGTTGCTTCAACAAGCCTTTCAGTGCAGTAATTAGAAGTAGAGAGCTCTGGCAGAACAAATTTGGACACCGTACTGGGGACATAGTCTGGCTCACTGATGGTTCAAAAATGGACCAAGGTGTTGGGGCCGGGGTAAACGGGGTGCAGCCAAAGCTGGAGAGTGCAGTCTCTCTCTAGGGAAGATGGCCACTGTGTTTCAAGCAGAAATATTCATTTATTCAGACAGCCAAGCAGTCCTGAAAGCACTGCCAGCCTCTGCAACAATATCAAAGATCGTGGCAGAATGCCACAAAGTCCTCGTGGAGCTAGGGGAAAGCAATAGGGTAAACCTGTTGTGGGTCTCTGGTCACTCAGAGATTAGTAGTAATGAGCAAGCCGACAGATTGGCCAGGATAGGGGCGATGACACCATTTATTGGACTGGGACCTGTCCTGACAATCACCAAGGCAATGATAAAAATAAAATTACGAGACTGGACAAGGAGACAGCATGTACAATATCAGGCTTAAGTCCAAAAGCAAAAACATGAAAATGCATTGATGCCGAAGCCATGTTCTAAGATAAGTGTCTCAATCCTGGGCTTCAACAGGAGAGAAATAAAGCTCATGGTTGGACTATTGACAGGCCAAGGGAATTTCAAAAAACACCTACATACAAGGGGGTAATAGAAGAATACCCCAAATGTAGGACGTGTGGTGTGGGTGTGGAAACAGCATCACACTTGATCTTCAAATGCGAGGCATTGGAGATTAAAAAGAAACAGAATATTCGGATCAACCAGACCTGAAGAAATTGTGTCTAGTAAAGCACTGGTAAAGGAACTCCTTGCACTATTCAAAGCCATTTACTAGAGACACAGGGAACGATACCGCACAATAAACTGTTTCGGTGCGGGCAGCAGTGGGCTTGACCAATGTTGTTTTTGCTTCCCTGATAAAATCAAATTAAATAAAATCAACTTCGAAAAAAATCTCCTCTACTCGAATGACATTACAAAAAAAAATCTCTATCTTGAAATCTACGTGACAAAGTACTTTATTTCAGAGTGTTGGTAGTGGATATTATGCATGCGCACACTGACATTAGGCAGTGGGTGAAAATTCAGCTGAGTTAACAAATAACTTCTACTAGTACGAGGGTCACTCGGTAAGTAATGCACCACATTTTTTTCTTCGACAATTCTTTATTGAACACAATGAGAATTAAACACGCGAAAAAATGGTGTTTCATCTACACAACCTATTTTTTCCTGAAATCTCCATCCCGTTCTATGGTCTTCCTCCAGTGCGAAACAAGGGCGTGTGTGCCCCGTTGGTACCAATCCTTGTCCTGATGGCGGAGCCAGTGCTTCACTGAGTGAATCACCTCCTCATCATCCTCAAAATGTCCACGAATGGCATCCTTTAACTGCCCAAACAAGTGGAAGTCCAAGGGGCTAGGTCAGCGCTGTAGAGTGGATGGGGTAACACTGTCCAACCCTGTTTTGCAATGTGTTCATCAGTCCTCAGACTTGTGTGAGGCTGAGTGTTAATGCATTGCTGCAAAACATCCCATGGGTTGCTGTGGTGCCTTTTTGCCTTTGAATTAATGCTACCGCCCCTTGGCATCACATCAATGAGAATCGCACCTTCACAGTCCCAGAACATGGTGATCATGACCTTACCGGCGGAAGGAGTTGGTCTGAATTTTTTTTTTCTGTGGGGAGTGGGAATGGTGACATTCCATCAACTGTGGTTTTGTTTTGGGCTCGAAATGATTAACCCAGGTTTCATCACCTGTCACAATTCAGGACAAGGAGACCTCCATCACAGTTTCAGAAAGTCACAAAAAAAATCAAAACAAATGTTTTTTCTGTGTGATTTGTGACCCACTGTCAGATACTGCGGGACCCATATCGCACACACTTTTGAACATCCAAGAGTGCAGATAATTGTATCCACACCTCCTTTGCTGGTTGACAAATACAGTGCCAACTGCCGAGTCATAATGTGTCTGTCCTTGTGAATGACAACATCAGTTCACTGCAACATGTCAAGTGTGACAGCTGTGGATGGTCTCCCCGACCGCTGCAAATCATGGAGCCCTACTGAACAGCCTTCTGATGACCTCACCCTACGTGCCCAGTGATTAACTGCACTTCTGTCAATATCAGAAGCTCCATACACTTTGCACAAGTGTTTGTGAATATTCCCCGCAGTTCCTTTCTCTGCAGTGAGAAATTCAATGATGGCACATTGCTTATGACGTACACCACCTACAGACGACATTTTGAAACTGTCCTGCAGCTACGCTATCTGCTGGATGTGAGGGAAACTTGATGCGCTCTCTCAGGAGACTTCAAATAATACATTCATAATGTTTGCATTCATAGTATTGTTTTCTGCTGAGAAAAAAAAATTGAGTGCATCACTTTCTAGGCAACCCTTGTACATATCTCAGATCATTGTAAAGCACTGTGTAGTGTTCATCAATCAGCAATTCACTGTTCAAGCCACTGACAAATCCAAAATCATCTTTGCGAGTCTTCGACAATCGCTAACAGAGGTAACGCATCTATTTCATGCATGTTCATTATTGTACAGAAACTGTGTGGTTTGCAAGGGTTTGAGTTTGGCGAATGCCTGAAGAACATTATCTGCCATCAGGTGTAGTGCCAGTGATGTGTGAAGATGGTGGTGTTACAGTGTGGGGTGTTTTTTGCAGTTAGGGTGCGGTTTCCTTACTGCACTTAAGAAAATGCAAAAGGACATTAACACATTTTGCAGCGTTGTGTTCTGCGTGGAGTAGAAAAACAGTTCGGAGATGACGACTGTTTGTATCAGCATGATAATGCACCTGTCATTATGCAAAATCTTTAAGCCTATGGTTTGTAGACAATAACATTCCTGAAATTGATTGGCCTGCTGCGAGTCCTGACGAGTTAGAATGTAAGTTTTAAGCATTGAAGAATGTCAATGTCAACATCAACAACAGCAAAAATGGAGATGCAACTCCATAATACTACAATGATGTTATAGCAAATGGAAGGTCAGACTCAGACTAAGTAGTTAAATAAAAATCAGCCAGCACATTAACTATTTTGTGCTTTTTTTTTAATTTTTGCAGTGAAAATTTCCTGTCATGCATAAACATAGTGTGTAATACAGTGTATAATCTCCAATAAACACTGTTTTGCTTCACTGTCAGTAATGCAACAGAAAATAAAAATGACGAGACACATTCTGAATTTACAGATGTACTGGTAAATAAGTGCAAAAGTAAATTTATGCTATAACATTGTTATGAGCAATGGAATATTGATATGCTGACATAAAACAGAAATTATTCAACTCACATAACTATTCTCGAAAGGCTCTGCCTTTGATTTGTCTTTTTCCACACAGTCTTCATTAAAGCTTAGGACATTCTTCAGTTCTTCACTCAAGAGTACTGCATTCTGGTTCTCAGGCAAAACAGAATGTGCTCGAAGCTTATCATTTTTGAAACACCGTATACTGGAAGTCTCACTGGAAAAATTCTGTAAAGGAAAACACAACTTTACAATATATATTTTATACAATTAGTAACCATCTGCAATATACCATGTACAGTAAAAACGGATTTCACTTGGACTCCAATGAATGGTTCAAGTGGCTTTCTTTATTCATGGGTACTGATAACTTGTATCTGTTACATAAGGCAATTCTGCCCTAAAAGTAAATGATCAGTTATCATGACTGTAAAATATTAACCTGAAAATGCTGCACCGTATTTGGAGCAATTGAGAACCAAATTCTGTTTTCCATTGACACAGTTGGCTACACTAATTACAAGACTATACCTTCACTAAAGGTAATTTGTCATCTGTATCTACATCTATACTCTGCCAACCACTGAAGTGCATGATAGAGGGTGTGTCCCATTGTACCAGTTATTAAGGTTCCTTCCTGTTCCAGTCGTGTGTGGAGTGTGGGAAGAATGACTGCTTAAATGACTTTGTGTGTGTGTGTGTGTGTGTGTGTGTGTGTGTGTGTGTGTGCTGTATGGCTACCTTATTGGTGTAATACATTTATTCACATATTACCAACACTATTTTATATAACAACACTTCTTTATCTTGTCATCCATTAGTTTTGGAACACTTGCCAGCATACCATTTTGCATTTGCAGTTACCATCTATAGTGAAGGTTAGTACTATAAATTTAATGTTTCTTTATGACCTGCCCTCATCCTGACTGATCACTTTTCTTTGTTTACCTTTCCCTCGACCTACTCATTTTGTGTTAACTCTGCTTTGCTGTTACTATCCAGCACATTGACAATTATTTCAATGAAATTCTTGGGCAACAAGTATGTGCATCATATTCTACATTACACACATTACTGTATTACTTTGATATGCATAAAAGTGACATACGGTAAATTATGAAACTATTAAAAAATTCTGAATCCATACATTCTCTCTTTTTCGCCACAGGTACTGTGCATAGTAGTGCTTTGACGAGAAACTCAATTATATTCACTTCTCTAATATCAGCAGCACTTACTTTTATCCTAATTATTGTGGTGGCCTGTTTGACATTGATCTCACTACAGATATGCATTATGAAGCTGTGCTGATTAATGACTACTACACAGAAACATATTCTTTATGAATACAGCTTGAAACAATGTCAACAACATGCAGAACCTCATCAACAGTAGGCATGTGCTCAAAGACTTTTCTAGCATCACAGCTACCTCTAATTCAATTACAAAAGAGGGTATATGAAGATTTTCCATTGGGCAACAAATGACATGGCAATATAATTGCTAAATCTTTGTAATTAAAAGCCTCTGATAATGTTTGCTATGTTAGTGCCCTGGAAAGTAAGAGGGAAAATTCAACACATGTGAATTTAAAAAGGAATGGAGAACAAGCTAGTACTGATCCTAAATAGTCAAGGAACTGAATCTGGTCCATTTGAATGATCCATTCCAGACCCAACCAGAAAATATTTATGGAAAACAAAGAAAACATAAATTTAAAGCCCTCTACACTTGAGCAGAAGTCTAGTGTCACAACTACCACGTCACTTCACTTAATTAGAACTGTGGGAAGAATATGTGAGCTACCAGACAAGGCTTGTAATTCAGTTTCTTTGGCAATAAGGGCACACGAGTAAGAACAGAGCAAGCGGGAACAACGACAGGAAAGTGAAAGAAAGCAGAGGGA
Source organism: Schistocerca piceifrons (assembly GCF_021461385.2). Classification (NCBI taxonomy): domain Eukaryota; kingdom Metazoa; phylum Arthropoda; class Insecta; order Orthoptera; family Acrididae; genus Schistocerca; species Schistocerca piceifrons. The sequence goes on from NC_060149.1 coordinate 650,334,993, forward strand.
GGGAGTCCGATTTGAGCATATAGTAAATAAAAGTGGAGGGAACATGCGAAGTCTGAGAACAGCAGAAGCAAGGGAGTAGGGAGGGAACTAGGGTGCAACAAAGGAAGCAAGGGTTGAAGAGAAGAGAAGGGGAGGGGAGGGGAGGGGGAGGGGAGGGGAAGGGGGGAGGGGGAGGGGAGGGGGAGGGGAGGGGAATGTGCGCTGATATGAAACTTCCTGGCAGATTAAAACTGTGTGCCGGACTGAAACTTGACGGAGTAAAAATGTCATTCTGAAAACATCCCCCACGCTGTGGCTAAGCCATGTCTCCACAATATCCTTTCTTTCAGGAGTGCTAGGTCTGCAAGGTCTGCAGGAGAGCTTCAGTTAAGTTTGGAAGGTAGGAGACAGGGTACTGGCAGAAGTAAAGCTGTGAGGACGGGGTGCGAGTCGTGCTTGGGTAGCTCAGTTGGTAGAGCACTTGCCCGCGAAAGGCAAAGGTCCCGAGTTCGAGTCTCGGCCCAGCACACAGTTTTAATCTGTCAGGAAGTTTTTACTGCTGCTGTTGGTGGCTTGCTACTCAGGACTGTTGTGGTCGTAGCTGGCTTGGAAAGCTTCAACAGAAAGTGGACAATGCATGAAACTAGGCTACCCTTGAGACACGGGTGTGTTGTGGTTTCTGTGCAGTTGGAAAAGTAGGTATGGACACCACATCCTATTCTTTCTTGTGGAGAAACTGGTGAAGCAATCTTGCTTGTAGGTGAAGACCCCACATGTTCTTCCCCCTCAGGGAAAGAGCAACAAAACCATCTAGTCATTGCTGCAGAGCTTCTGTGGAGCCAATGGCAGCTGCATAGCCAGTACCAGAGGTTGAGAGGTGGCATCATGCAAACAATGTGGTCAGCCTGGGCACAACAGTGAAGAGCAAAGTGGGCACAAATGGGCACAACTGAGAAATAAATAGATTAAGGACAGGTCATGGGAGGATTGGTGGCTGAGAGCGGCCACAAGAAAGAGGGTGGAACACTGGAGGAATCCATTGAGGGTGTAGCCACTAGAAGACCTGACATGGAGGCAGCCCGAGCAAGTGTTAAAGAGTATGGCAGGTCAGAGAGCAGAGCACCAGAGAAAACAGTCCATTGAGCCCTTGCCGCCAGAACATGCACCAGGGACACAAAGGAAAGTAAGAGGAATCAGGAAAGGAATGATGAATGCAGGGTCCAGCTGAGCTGAGGGGGCCAGGGAAAAGAAAGTGGTTGATCCTTGGAACCATGGAGAACAGTCAGTCCCAGAAGACGGCCGACCTCAAAGATGGGACTTGAGCCCCATGGCTGCCTAATGTCCGGAGGAAAGATACCCTCTAGAAGAGAGCCTGCCATGACTGCAATGTGCAAATGCAACAGGCTGCCTCAAATGGCAGGAGGAGGAGGGCTGCAGACCAAGGGCAAAGGAACTTGATGCTGCCAGAATGTACTGTAACCCTGTATCCAAGAAGTCAGAAAAACAGAAATAGCATTGGGCACGAAGACCATACGGAAATGGTACGAAGCAAAGAGAGAAACCAGCGTCAACAGAGAGCGAGCTTGGTGCAAAGAAACCTGTGGGGGGGGGGGAAAAAAAGGCACCAAAAAGTGGCACTGGAGCCACGAAACTGACCTAGTCAGCAGGTAGCATGACTGAGCATGACTAAAGGTGAAAATGCGGGATTGTCACCAAATCTGGTATGTGAGAAGCAGTGCTAGAGCCAGTGAAATATGTGTGATCCGATTGCCAATGCCAACCACAGCTGCAGGAGGTGGCAGCTCGATGGCAGACGAAATAGGAATGTTATGGTCATTGCCTAATCAGTTATTTGAGTGCCAAAAATGGAAATGACAGTGCAATGTGAAAACTGCATCACCAGTGACAGAAATGGAATATGCCAAGAAGAGTTTTATCCTCACTGCCATTAAGAAGTATGGCAGACGAGAGGAGATTGCTGCGAGGTCATAACTATCACTGTCACCATAACAGTTTGTGTGTGTGTGTGTAGGGGGGGGGGGGGGGCACATGCATATGATAACACTACAGGTTATGGAACAGCTCTGATGGGAGTTACAGGAAGACAGAGCAGTAACTCCGTGGAAGGCACCTGAACAAGCCCTAGCACAGTGAAGCGTAACACGGAGCCTAGGTTGGTGAGCCTGGATCCGCTGAGACATAACTACTCACATCCGCAGAGGTCAGTGCTGGTTGGGATTGTTCCGAATGAGGTACCATGAAGTAGTTGGTGCAATTGCCTAGCATACCTTCCAACAATGCCTGGCATCTAGGAGGCCATGCACCAGCCTAAGTACCCTAGAGGATGAGATATACAGCACATGCTCTTTCCTTGCACTTCACATGTGGAAGGAAAGAGACAAGCACTGGCTGCACCTCCTGTCATCAATTGGAAGGCCACCTGATGGTGACAGCAGTGCCTACAGTGATGGTGTCCTGCATTCCTGAAAATAACAAACTGCACTGTATTTGTTGTTGTTGATGCTGCTGTCTTCCTACTAGAGAGTGTCATGGTCTTAGCTGGCCTGCAGTGGGTGCACTGCAGTCACTGTGTGGTAGAATGTAGGTGCAGATACAGCAATGCAGACATTATAGATGCTTTCTTGACGAGAAATCCTTTTAGCGGTGATTAGGCAGAAGTGAAAAGATAGAATGACCAACACAATCACTGGACCTTATTCCTTCAGACTTTTTTCTTTTGGGGGTACATTAAGCAATGTAGCAACAAAATTTTTATCAATGATCTTTGTCATTTAGAGTGCTCTTCAATCTGTTACTGTTGATATATATATATATATATATATATATATGTGTCTCTCTCTCTCTCTCTGATTATGAATGAAATATTCTTTGAAACTACTAACACCAAATGGTTTTTATGAAAGTGCTCTCCATTTGTGGGAATTAAGAAACTCAAAACATAAACTTATCTAAATATTTTGTTCTGCACTGTGAAAATTACACTGTATATCACAAACCTTGGCAACTTTTTCTTGAGCCAATTTCATATCACTTTCTTCGGTAAGACAAAGAACTCGGTGCAGTTTTTCACTTAGAAGTAATGGCTTTACACTCTCTCCTGCTGCAGTGTCATTTTTTCCACCTGACTGCAGTTCTTCATGAAAATTTTCACCATTTGGGATCTGAAACGCACAAATTAAGTGTACATGAACAAAAACATTTATATACCTTATTTAATTAGTGGTTAGCTAATTACTTGTTTATTTAGCCACATAACATTTTTACAACAATATTAAACGTGCCAGCCATTACATCTTTTGTGCTTTCCCATTTGTGTGTCTCAAAAACTGAGTCAGCATCCCTCATGATAAAGGTGTTGAGTTCATAAGGATGGGAAAATATTAGTATTATGGATCCAAGCTCTTGGGTGGATGCTTTTTCAATAATGTGCAACACAGTTTAAAAATATGTTGTATAATTGCACTAACTGCATGACACCACCAATGCTGCAAATGTTCTCTCTTTATTCTTACTACATTCAATTGTTGTTATGCTGATTAAAATAATTAAATTTGTTGTTATTTTAATTATAACAGTGTACAAAAATTACATGAACATACTAATGGCAGTGCCACAAAGCTACCCATGTAATATTAGCCATATTTACATACATGCAACATGCAGACAATTGCATTCTGGTAAATTGTAAACATTCTTACAATGTTTATTTATGTTGTTGTAATCAGTAAAGAGAATGTTTTTCCTTGTGTTCACTGAAAATTATATTGGTTGTATGATGCCACCTCACAGAATGCATATGTTCATATATATTTGAACTGCTAAATCTTCCACTAAAACTTCCATTACAAATAATGAACTTAGATAAATCAAGAAATGAAATAGAATATACAACATTTTTGGGTGTTTGTACTGTCATGAAGTGTGCTGCATTCAATTCAAGCAAATATTTGTTATTTAGAATTTATGATTTGTAGTAGGTTCTCAAAATTTCTTGTGTTTGTATATTCTGGAATATTTTATGCTGGTATAAATAGCAGTTTTATTTGGATGGCACAGCCCAGCAGTGGTTTGAGAACGATGACGAGAAGCTTGATAGCTGGAACAAATTCTAGGTTGAACAAAAGAAAACATTTGGTGACAATAAAAAGCAAGTAAGCTTAGCAGAGGATCAACTGAAGACGAGGGCCCAATATCATGGTGAAATGCCACCGTCCTCTATACAGAATGCATTGCCCCTATGCCACAACTGAGCGAGGTGACGCAGTGTTTAGCACACTGGACTGACATTCGGGAAGACAACAGTTCAAACCCGCATCTGGCCATCCAGATTTTGGTTTTCCATTATTTCACTAAATCGCTCCAGGCAAATGTTGGGATGGTTCCTTTGAAAGGGCCCAGCTGATTTCCTTCCTCATCCTTGACACAATCCAACTGGTGCTGGTGAAGAGTACAGATGTCTTTTCATAGTAGCAGACCAAGGGTAGTGTAGGTTATTTTGCATCTTTTGCCAGTGATAAAAATTGTTTATACTTAGAAAAGGTACTTCTGAGGTAAAAAAAGAAGAAGCCATGAATTTCTGACAGTGAATTGTACTTACTGGGACAGCAGAGTTATAAAAAGTCTGCATACTGCTGCCTGATGTGTGTCCTGTCCACCGCACATTACATTTACACTGTCGCTTTAAACATATTTTATGTATTACAGATATGTTTGTTTACACTGGATACAAGGATAAACTATTAAATGGTTTCTACATAAATGTTTTTCTTTTGTAAAAAATATGAATGGGCTGCACCAGAATACTGACATGCGCACAGTTCAATTACTATATTAGGTATCCATATATACATACCCGTTTTAAAAAAAAATATATGAATGGGCTGCAGCATTGGCTGCAAAAAAAAAAAAAGAGATGGTTATGTACATAAATATGTTTTCCCTTAATTAAAAAAAATGAATGCACTGAATCTGAATACAGATATGTGCATACCTCAATTATTATATTAATTTTCTACATGATTACAATAGATCATGCATATCAGTAGTAGGTTAAACATATTGATAAGTGAATGGGAGTGATTACATTAAATGCTGTGCATTGGAACTGTATATTAAGAGAATGTTTTAAGTACTTTGTCAAAGCTTTTGAAAAAGTTGGTTGAGCCTGTTTCACTATTGCCACTGAAGGGATGTTCCTCAAGTTTCTTTCTGCATATACAGATTTCCAGTTCTTCATATAAAGACATTCTGTGCCCTTTCTTCAGAGTATTTAGTATTTAAAGGTTGCTTTCTATTTTGTCAAATGGATGTCCTGTATCTTCTATATGGGATGCTATTGCAGATTTGTGATGTGTGTATATCAGAAGGCATTAATGTGTTCTGTGAATATGGTGTGGAATTACGACCTATTTGACCTATGTACTGACCTGGGCATTTACTATATATGAGTTTACATACGCCAGAGGATGAAAATTTATCTTGACTGCTTTTAAGGTTATGAGGAAGTCTTTGGCAAATTTTAACGATTGTTAGGAATGTAGTTCTTATATTGTGTTGCTTGCAGATATTGAAAATTTTTTGGGAGATGTTATGGGTTATTTTTGATTTTATTTTTATTTTTTAACTTAAAAGTGCCCTTTCTAAATAAACAATTTTTATCATTAGCAAAAGACACAAAGTAACCTGCACTTACTTGGTCTGCTACCGGGAAAATATGTCTGTACTCTTCACTAACACCAGCTATGTAAATAAACAATTCTCCATGAAGGTATGTTCCATTTATGCAACTAAATGGAAGGCAGTTTGTTTATTGCCATATGTGTTTCACTTCTTTTACTTGAGAAGCATCTTCAGCGCTATGTAATACATGCTTTTTTTACACATATAATAAATGTATTATGTAGTAGTTATAATATGTTACTATGTTACATTTTTTCATGTTTTTCAGATTAGAATCTACTTTTGTAGCACAAATTTCGTGAGGTGAAATTGTTGTTCAGTGTTACTTATGATTTACAGTGCTGTTAGCCTATATGTGTGGTCCTGGAGATGTGTTCATTAGTCCCCACACTCCAGGTGGCTGATTTCTGGTGTTTTTTCAACAACATTTGTTACAACAAATCACTTACATCACTTCCAATTTTTATTTTGCGATCAACATGCGTGTGTTTACAGTGTGTAGTGTTGCCGACTGTCACAGTGTGTTTATCTTTCATCTTTTGTTTGTGGTGTGTGTGTGTGTGTGTGTGTTTTGATGTTTTTCTGACATTATATGAAAACTTTCACATACAAAGAGCCCTTGCAATGAAAAAGGAAGTAGTTAATGACCAAATCCATATAAGCAAACCACACACACAACACAAACAAAAGATGAAAGATAAACACACAGTGACAGCCGGCAGCACTACACCCTGTAAACATACACACTTATCACAAAATGAAAAGTGCAAGTGATGTAAGTGACGTTTTGTAACAAATGCCTAACAGCATTGGGAATCATAAGTAACACTGAAAAACAATTTCACCACATGAAATTTGTGCTACAAAAGTTGATTCCACCCTGAAAAACATGGGAAAAAACATGACGAAATGTAACATTGTAACATATTGTAACTACCACATAATACATTTATTATATGTATAAAAGGAAACATGTATTACAGGGCACTGAAGACGCTTCACAAATAAAAGAAGTGAAATGCATATGGCAATAAACAAACTGCCTTTTATTTAACTGCATGGACGGAACATACCTCCATGAATTTTGAAGCAACTAAGGAACAATGGAAAAAAAGACAAAAATGATGAAACAATTCCCCACATGAAGATGATTGTGTGAACCATCAAAATGTGCTATGCCAAAATAAACAAGGGACTGATGCAAAAATTGTTTTAGTTGTATTTATCAACAGTCACAGCCCTCATAATACTGTCCCTTACAGATGAAATACTCACGACAGAAGCTGACAAAATCTCACACTCGATGAAAGGAGTACAAAAGACATATACCAAGCTCTCCTAGCAGAAGATGTCACAACAGAGAATCCATCAAGTTGTGTTGTGCCAGCGCATCGAGGAAATGCAACAGAAATGAGTCAGATGAAAAACGTATGGCTGACTCCCGAATTTCGTCCTCAAGGCAGTTATACAAGACTGCTATAAGCCATGTAGTAAGAGAAGAGAGACAGCAGTTTATGGTAGCAAGGAATGTCAGACCGAGTATACAAGAGACAGCAGCCATTAATGTCAACCCTTTACGTCAGGAAGTAAAACAGAACATTGAAGATGAGGTGTATCGATCTTTAGAACCAATCTTTACTATTAATCAAGTATGCCAAGAAGAATGGACTCAGCCAACTCAGATCTATGTTGCGGCTGTTAAACTACAATCTAGCATCTGACCAACGCAGGTACAACCAACTAATCCCCCAAGCATAACACCCCACAGCGGAATAAAATTTGAAGTACAACATGCTCGTATGTTTCCACTTTGGACAGCCTAAACGAGATGTATACTACCGCAGAGAAAGAAGAGTGAGTGTGACTACCATTATGATGCATGGCATCAACCATCACAACAGTCCTATTCATGCCAGTTGCAGATAATTACAGTTGACCTGTGGGATGAAGCCCATCACTGTACCTTCGACGAGGTCACTTCCCAACACACTGCAACCATTCCCCACTGCCATTAAGAGGTACCAGCCACTTCCCAGCCCCCAAATTCAGTAAAACTAAGCAAGGCAACTATCTATGGAGATGAGGCTCCCACAGATAAATATTATCTATGGACAAGTTACCAAGATGTCAGGAAATCTCATCGATGTTATCACTGACAGCAAACCTGTCCAGGTGCTATTTGACTAAGGGGGTTTTTTTTTTTCCCTCCCTGTAATGTTGAATGCTTATCATCACCAGCTAAAGAAGACTGTGTTCTATGACACAAAAGTGATTAGGCTGAAGGTCGCAAATGAGAAATACATCCTCCGAGAGGAACATGTATTGCAAGAATAACTATCAATGACAGAACAAAGCCACTTAGGACTTCGTGCAGGCATCACAAGCAGTCATAGACCGTGAGAGGTTAGAGCTCCCTACTGACGGAGCTATTCCAACAAGCACACCAAAAAAAGAATGCTCTGGGTGGTTGTTTGTGTTGACAACACTGTTATCCCAACATTGTCATCAAAAGAAGTTCCAGTCACAAATCTAGATGCTGCATTAAACTGTGAAGTTTTTGTAGATTTCAAAAAGCTACTCAGGTTCACAAAAGAAAGATACATAACAGCAACAATCATAAACACTGCATGTGGTTAAAGAAAACTTTGGATAACTAATTGTTATGGGCAGTCACAACACATCCCTACAGATACGTGCATAAAACAGCTGAACCAGTCTAGGATGGGCAGCTCAGTGCCATCGAGGAAGACTCGTGCCCCGTGACCACTACAGACAACACAGCAGAGGAAGCTACTACTGAAATGCCAATAGGATCTTGCCTGATTTGAGCAACAATGTCGTTGAGTGTCAGCTGTTCAATAGTAATCTTCAGATGCTTTCAAATCTGGAGTGCAGAGAAGACAGAACAACCAGTACCTGGTAAAACACAGTATCAAGACTGGGGATCATTTACCAATCAGCTAGTGCTTGTATAGGGTGTCACCAGCTGAACAACATATAATTCAGAAGGAAGCGGAGAAGATACTGCAATGTGACATAAGTGAAACCTTCAGAGTGTCCTTGGTCTTACCCTTGTGGTCCTCGTGGAGAAAAAGGATGGCACATGACACTTATGGGTCTACTACCAACTAAACAAATTACGAAAAAAATGTTTATCAACTGCTGCACATGGATGACACCCTAGACTGTTTGAAAGGAGCAACGCATTTTTCAACTATGGCTCACAGGGAAAAAGACTGCCTTCACAAGTCCTGACAGCCTCTATGAGTTCAGAGTTGTGCTGTTTGAAGTACTTAACACTCCAGCCACCTTCAAGTGTATGATGGACACCTTAAATGGATGATGTCTCTTTGTCATCTGGACGACACTGTTGTTTTTTTTTTTTTTAAAAATGAAAACTCCAGGTTGGAATATCAAGAATATAAGGAAAAGATAAGATTGCTACTTACTGTAAAGATGACACATGAAGTTGCAGATAGACACAATTAAAAGACACTTACACATTATCTTTCAGCAACAGCCTTCATCAGAGAAAGAAAGAGAAACAACACACATTCATTCACACAAGCAAAGACACCTCACACACCCATAACCACCATCTCTAGCAACTCAGACCAGAATACAACTGTGATGTGGAATGGAAGCAGCAATCTGGAGAATGTTGGGAAGTGAAAGGGATAGCAAAGTAAAGGTGGGGGAAAGGAGAGGAGAGGAGAGCAGCATTGTCTGGCGGAGGGTGCAGGGACTAGACTGCCAACAAGTGTACATTGGGAGGCTGTGGGGCAAGGAGGTGAGGATGGGGAGGGAAAGGGGGCAGGATAGTGAAAAAGTAGAGTAGCAGGGAAATATGGGCAGGTGAGTTGGCAGAGGGAGGCGCACAAGAAGAGTGGGAGGTGGGAATAGGGAGGAGGTGAAAGGATGGAGGGGGTGGAAACTGTTTGAGGGAGGATGTGGGGACAGTACGTTACTGTAGGTTGATGCCAGGATAATATTGGGAGCAGAGAATGTGTTGTAAAGATAACTCCTATCTACACAGTTCAGAAAAGCTAGAGGAGACCTCCCTTGCCTCCCAAAATGCCAAACACCAAGTCTGGTTCAAGTTTATTTTTGATATCTTTGTGATCTGACTCAGGGTAAAGGCACCATATCTTTATTTCTCCACAACATCAACACCTTCTTTTCCATCCGCTTCAGCTGATCCTCCTCAACCAAGCGTTCCACCTTCCTTGATGTTGACCACCTCCTCTCTGATGAATCCACCCCACCTCTCTCCACATTAAACCCACCAATCACTTACAGTACCTGCATTTCAACATCTGTCATCCCTTCCACATCAGTCCCCTCCCCCTCCTCCTCCCCCCCACCCCCATACATCCTGACCACCCAGAGACAGCATATCTGCAGTGACAAGAACTCCCTTGCCCAGTATGCAGAGTGTCTCACCAATGCCTTCACAGAAAGGCACTATCCCCCAGACATAGTCTGCGAACAGATCTCCCATGCCATTTCTACTCACACCCGAAATCCTCCCATCAGTCCCAAGAACAAGCCACAAAGGAATGCTCCCTTTCATCACCCAATACCATCCTGGACTGGAACAACTGAACTACATTCTTCTTCAGAGCTTTGAATACCTATCATCATACCCTAAATGAGGGACATCCTACCCAAGATCCTTCCCACCCTTCCTAAAGTGGTGTTCTGTAACTCATCCAACCACCACAACATGCTAGTTCATCACTATGCCACTCACAAACCCAACCCAATGACACAAGGATAATATCCCTGTGGAAGACCCAGGTGTAAGACCTACCCGATCCACCCATGCAGCACTTCCTATCCCAGTCCTGTCACAGGCTAATCCCAAGCCATCAGAGACCAGTCCACCTGTGAAAGCAGCCATATCACACACCAGCTCTGCTGCAATCATTGCACAGCTTTTTATATTCATATGACTACCAACCAGTTGTCCACCACGATGATTGGCCACTGTCAAACTGCGGCCAATAGTAAAGCAGACCACCATGTGGCCCAACACACAGGTAAAAGTAACATGCTTGATTTCAATGGCTGCTTCATTACTTGAGCCATCTGGATCCTCCACTCCACCACCAGCTTTTCTGAACTGCGCAGATGGGAGTTATCCTTACAACACATTCTCTGCTCCTGAAACTATTCTGGCCACAACCAACAGCAACATATTGTCCCCACTCTCTCCATCCAATAGTTTCCACACCTTCTGTCTTATCACCTCCTTCCCACTCTCGTTTCCCACTCTCTTCGTGTGTCTCCCTCTGCCTGACAACCATGTTGGTGCATTCTCAGACCATATGTGTAAATTTGAAGATGAGAAATGCCTCTTCACCACCCAACACATATCTTGGGGCCTCTAGTTAATGGGGGTGGAGCCCTTCCTAAGCCAGAAATAAAAAGAGCAGTCACAGACTTTCTGACTACTCTACACATTTATAATTTGAAAAGTTTTCTCAGAATGTGCTCTTACTATCAACTATTAATAAAGGATTTCTCTATCAAGGCGCATCCCTCACGAGAACTACTGCAGGGAGACACCAAATTTTCCTGGAAGAAAGTGCAAGAAAGAAGTTTCCTTGTCCTCAAGGCAGTGCTAACATCCTCTATGGTCCAAGCATTGTGGGATGAGAATGCTGGTACAAAAATTCACACCAATATTATTGGTTATGGGATAGGTGCAGCTCTGGATAAAATTCTGGAAAGTGCTGCAAAGGTGATAGCTTGCACTTCCAGAATACTCTCCAAACCCAAGATGAACTACTCTACAATGAAGAGAGGGTGCCTTGCAGTTGTTTGGGCCATCATCCACCCGTATTTATTTGGGAAACCACTCAATGTTGTGACAGACCACCATTCTCTATGCTGGCTGACTAGTGTGAAAGATCAGTTGGGTTGAATTGTGAGGTGGTCACTGAGGCCTCAGAAGTACATCACAATGTATACAAACATGTTCACAAACCCAAGGACACTGACTGCCTTTCATGGTATCCTCTGGTGGAACACAGCAGCATGGATGAAATCTCAGTCATTGTAGCATTAAATGATACTGCTGCTGAACAGAGGGAAGATGCAGCACTGCTGAAAACCACAGATGCCTTGAAGGAGGAGAAATAAACTAAAGGAGAATTCCAATATATTGAACACAGTAAGAGAGGAACTCTGATCCAATGAAGTGGAAATGGTTGCTCATTATCCCAGCTTATCTGTGGCCAACTATCCTGAAATATCTACATCTACAATTACATCTACATCCGTACTCCGCTAGCCACCAAGCGGTGTGTGGCGGAGGGCACAATTTGCACCAAAGTCATATTCCCTCCCCCTGTCTGTTCCATTCGAGGATCGCACGAGGGAAAAACGACTGTCTGAACGCCTCAGTACGAGCTCTAATTTCCCTTATCTTTGAATGGTGATCATTGCACGATTTGAAAGTTGGTGGTAATAATTTATGCTCTACATTCTCGGCGAAGATCGGATTTCAGAATTTAGTGAGCAGCACCTTCCATTTAGCACATCGTCTACCTGCAAGTGTGTCCCACCTCAGACTTTCTATGAGATTTGCAACGCTCCTGTGATGGCTAAATGTACCATTCATGAATCTTGCTGCTCTTCTTTGGACCTTCTCAATCTCTTTAATCAGACTCAACTGATAAGGGTCCCACACAGACGAACAATACTTTAAGATTGGATGAACCAAAATATTGTAAGCAATTTCCTCTGTTGGAGGACTGCATCACTTCAGGACTCTACCAATAAACTGCAATCTAGAGTTCACCTTGCCTGTTACTTGTGTAATCTGATTGTTCCATTTGAGATCATTTCGAATAGTCACACCCACATACGTGACTGATGTTACTGCTTCCAAAGACTGGGCATTTATTTTGTACTCATACATTAATGGGGATTTTCACCTTGTTATACGCAGTAGGTTACACTTACTAATACTGAAGGATAACCCCCCCATGAACCATGGACCTTGCCGTTGGTGGGGAGGCTTGCGTGCCTCAGCGATACAGATAGCCGTACCGTAGGTGCAACCACAACGGAGGGGTATCTGTTGAGAGGCCAGACAAACGTGTGGTTCCTGAAGAGGGGCAGCAGCCTTTTCAGTAGTTGCAAGGGCAACAGTCTGGATGATTGACTGATCTGGCCTTGTAACAATAACCAAAACGGCCTTGCTGCGCTGGTACTGCGAACGGCTGAAAGCAAGGGGAAACTACAGCCGTAATTTTTCCCGAGGGCATGCAGCTTTACTGTATGATTACATGATGATGGCGTCCTCTTGGGTAAAATATTCCGGAGGTAAAATAGTCCCCCATTCGGATCTCCGGGCGGGGACTACTCAAGAGGATGTCGTTATCAGGAGAAAGAAAACTGGCGTTCTACGGATCGGAGCGTGGAATGTCAGATCCCTTAATCGGGCAGGTAGGTTAGAAAATTTAAAAAGGGAAATGGATAGGTTGAAGTTAGATATAGTGGGAAATAGTGAAGTTCGGTGGCAGGAGGAACAAGATTTCTGGTCAGGTGACTACAGGGTTATAAACACAAAATCAAATAGGGGGAATGCAGGAGTAGGTTTAATAATGAATAGGAAAATAGGGATGCGGGTAAGCTACTACAAACAGCATAGTGAACGCATTATTGTGGCCAAGATAGATACGAAGCCCACACCTACTACAGTAGTACAAGTTTATATGCCAACTAGCTCTGCAGATGACGAAGAAATTGAAGAAATGTATGATGAAATAAAAGAAATTATTCAGATTGTGAAGGGAGACGAAAATTTAATAGTCATGGGTGACTGGAATTCGAGTGTAGGAAAAGGGAGAGAAGGAAACATAGTAGGTACCAGGTCGGGTTGACGGAGGAGATAGAGAAGATCCAAAGAAGAGCGGCGCGTTTCGTCACTGGGTTATTTGGTAACCGTGATAGCGTTACGGAGATGTTTAATAAACTCAAGTGGCAGACTCTGCAAGAGAGGCGCTCTGCATCGCGGTGTAGCTTGCTCGCCAGGTTTCGAGAGGGTGCGTTTCTGGATGAGGTATCGAATATATTGCTTCCCCCTACTTATACTTCCCGAGGAGATCACGAATGTAAAATTAGAGAGATTAGAGCGCGCACGGAGGCTTTCAGACAGTCGTTCTTCCCGCGAACCATACGCGACTGGAACAGGAAAGGGAGGTAATGACAGTGGCACGTAAAGTGCCCTCCGCCACACACCGTTGGGTGGCTTGCGGAGTATCAATGTAGATGTAGATGTAGATGTAGGTGAATATGGATTGGGGGACAGAAATGAAAGAGGAAGCCGCCTGGTAGAATTTTGCACAGAGCACAACATAATCATAACTAACACTTGGTTTAAGAATCATGAAAGAAGGTTGTATACATGGAAGAACCCTGGAGATACTAAAAGGTATCAGATAGATTATATAATGGTAAGACAGAGATTTAGGAACCAGGTTTTAAATTGTAAGACATTTCCAGGGGCAGATGTGGACTCTGACCACAATCTATTGGTTATGACCTGTAGATTAAAACTGAAGAAACTGCAAAAAGGTGAGAATTTAAGGAGATGGGACCTGGATAAACTGAAAGAACCAGAGGTTGTACAGAGATTCAGGGAGAGCATAAGGGAGCAATTGACAGGAATGGGGGAAATAAAAACAGTAGAAGAAGAATGGGTAGCTTTGAGGGATGAAGTAGTGAAGGCAGCAGAGGATCAAGTAGGTAAAAAGACGAGGGCTAGTAGAAATCCGTGGGTAACGGAAGAAATATTGAATTTAATTGATGAAAGGAGAAAATATAAAAATGCAGTAAGTGAAACAGGCAAAAAGGAATACAAACGTCTCAAAAATGAGATTGACAGGAAGTGCAAAATGGCTAAGCAGGGATGGCTAGAGGACAAATGTAACGATGTAGAGGCCTATCTCACTAGGGGTAAGATAGATACCGCCTACAGGAAAATTAAAGAGACCTTTGGAGATAAGAGAACGACTGGTATGAATATCAAGAGCTCAGATGGAAACCCAGTTCTAAGCAAAGAATGGAAAGCAGAAAGGTGGAAGGAGTATATAGAGGGTCTATACAAGGGCGATGTACTTGAGGACAATATTATGGAAATGGAAGAGGATGTAGATGTAGATGAAGATGAAATGGGAGATACGATACTGCGTGAAGAGTTTGACAGAGCACTGAAAGACCTGAGTCAAAACAAGGCCCCCGGAGTAGACAATATTCCATTGGAACTACTGACGGCCGTGGGAGAGCCAGTCCTGACAAAACTCTACCATCTGGTGAGCAAGATGTATGAAACAGGCGAAATACCCTCAGAATTCAAGAAGAATATAATAATTCCAATCCCAAAGAAAGCAGGTGTTGACAGATGTGAAAATTACCGAACTATCAGCTTAATAAGTCACAGCTGCAAAATACTAACACGAATTCTTTACAGACGAATGGAAAAACTAGTAGAAGCCAACCTCGGGGAAGATCAGTTTGGATTCCGTAGAAACACTGGAACACGTGAGGCAATACTGACCTTACGACTTATCTTAGAAGCTAGATTAAGGAAAGGCAAACCTACGTTTCTAGTATTTGTAGACTTAGAGAAAGCTTTTGACAATGTTGACTGGAATACTCTCTTTCAAATTCTGAAGGTGGCAGGGGTAAAATACAGGGAGCGAAAGGCTATTTACAATTTGTACAGAAACCAGATGGCAGTTATAAGAGTCGAGGGACATGAAAGGGAAGCAGTGGTTGGGAAGGGAGTAAGACAGGGTTGTAGCCTCTCCCCGATGTTGTTCAATCTGTATATTGAGCAAGCAGTAAAGGAAACAAAAGAAAAATTCGGGGTAGGTATTAAAATTCACGAAGAAGAAATAAAAACTTTGAGGTTCGCCGATGACATTGTAATTCTGTCAGAGACAGCAAAGGACTTGGAAGAGCAGTTGAATGGAATGGACAGTGTCTTGAAAGGAGGATATAAGATGAACATCAACAAACGCAAAACAAGGATAATGGAATGTAGTCTAATTAAGTCGGGTGATGCTGAGGGAATTAGATTAGGAAATGAGACACTTAAAGTAGTAAAGGAGTTTTGCTATTTGGGGAGCAAAATAACTGATGATGGTCGAAGTAGAGAGGATATAAAATGTAGGCTGGCAATGGCAAGGAAAGCGTTTCTGAATAAGAGAAATTTGTTAACATCCAGTATTGATTTAAGTGTCAGGAAGTCATTTATGAAAGTATTCGTATGGAGTGTAGCCATGTATGGAAGTGAAACATGGACGATAAATAGTTTGGACAAGAAGAGAATAGAAGCTTTCGAAATGTGGTGCTACAGAAGAATGCTGAAGATTAGATGGGTAGATCACATAACTAATGAGGAAGTATTGAATAGGATTGGGGAGAAGAGAAGTTTGTGGCACAACTTGACCAGAAGAAGGGATCGGTTGGTAGGACATGTTCTGAGGCATCAAGGGATCACCAATTTAGTATTGGAGGGCAGCGTGGAGGGTAAAAATCGTAGAGGGAGACCAAGAGATGAATACACTAAGCAGATTCAGAAGGATGTAGGTTGCAGTAGGTACTGGGAGATGAAAAAGCTTGCACAGGATGGAGTGGCATGGAGAGCTGCATCAAACCAGTCTCAGGACTGAAGACCACAACAACAACAACAACAACAACTGCCAGTCATTACACCATGCATTTATTTTCTGCAATTCCTCATTGATTTGTTCACAAATTTCATGTGATACTACTTTCCTGTTGACTACAGCATCATCGGCAAACAGTCTAATGCCTCTGTCAATACCATCAGCCAGATTGTTTATTTAAATCATAAAAAGCAGCAGACCTATTACGCTGCCCTGGGGCACACCTGAAGTTACGCTTGCTTCTGTTGAGGCCCCCCGTTCAGGACGACATATTGCTCTCTGTCTGTTAGAAAACTTTCTATCCAACTGCATATGTCATCGGATAGACTGTAAGCACGCACTTTTTAGAGCAAGTGACACTGCGGAACTGAGTCTAATGCCTTTCAAAAGTCGAGAAATATGGCATCAACCTGGGAGCCTGTATCTAGAGCCTGTTGTGTATCATGCACAAAGAGGACCAGCTGTGTCTCTCATGACTGCTGTTTCCTAAAATCGTGCTGGTTTCTGCAGGTGAGCTTCCCAAAGTCTAGAAAGGTCATTATGTCTGAACACAAAATATGTTCCACGATTCTACAACAAATGGATGTCAGTGAAACTGGCCGGTAATTACGTGCATCTGATTTTCTCCCCTTTTTATAGATTGCTATGACCTGGGCCTTCTTCCAGTCTCGTGGAACTTTCCGCTGTTCCAATGATCTCTGATAGATGGTGGATAACAATGGAGCTACATTTGTAGCATAGTCAACATATAATCTTATGGGGATACCGTCTGGGCCAGATGCCTTCCTGGCGTCCTTAACTGCTTCACAATCCCAGATACACTAATCGCTATGTCAGCCATCGTTGCGTTTGTTCAATAAATGAAAGGGGAAATGGTGCAGCAGTCCTCTACCATAAATTAATTTTTAAAAGCTAGATTTAGAATTTTGGCCTTCTGTTTATCATCATCCATTATATTACCCGTACTGTCAGCAAGAGAAGGTATTGAATTATTTGTAGCGTTACATACGAGCAAATATTTTTTTTCTTTTTTTTTTTTTTTAGAATCTGCAGATAAAATAGTGCTTTCAATTTTGTTAAAAGAATCTCTCATTCACCTTTTGACAGCTGCTTTAATTTCGTATAATTTCTGTTTGTCAGCCGGGCATTAATTACATTTAAAACAACTGTGCAAAATTCTCTGCTTTCTCAGCAACTTCCTAATATGTTTGTTGTACCAAGGTGGATCCTTTCCCTCCCCTATATTTTTACCAGGCACGTGGTGGGCAATACCTTTAAATTCCGACCAAAGATGCTCTATATCTTTGTGTCCCGTGGTGAATGCTTGGAGCTGACTATGAAGATGTTCATTAATGACACTTTTATTTGCTTTCTCAAACAAGAAAACTCTATGTTGTTTCTTTGGTTTTTTTGCAACTTCCATGGACATAGAAGCCACAACGACATTATGGTCGCTAGTACCTTCTTCTAGATTAACTTCCTCAAAAATATCAGGTCTGTTTGTCATCAAGATATCTAATATGTTCCCATCTCGAGTTGGTTTTCTAACCAATTGCTCAAGGTTGTATGTTGAGAGCGCTCCTAGAATAACTTCAATGAGTCTTTGTTTCTGCCCCCTGTGATAAACGTGTAATTTTCCCAGTCAATGGATGGCAAATTAACGTCTCCACCTATACTTAATGGATAATTTGGATACTTATTTCCTATGTATTCAAGACTTTCCCTGAAACGTTCTGCGATGTTTGTTGTGGTTGCTGGTGGTCTATAAAAACATCCTAATACAATGGTCAATCCTTGTGTGATTTGATAGCTTTATCCAGACTATTTCACAGTGTGGAGTACTGGTTAGCGTTGCTTGTTGTTGCGCTGTGGGTCACCAGTTCAAATCCAATTACCAGCAGGTATTTGTTATTCATTATTTATCATTTTGAAAGGGTCTCAAAATTTTGTAGCTTTGTAATGTCTGCATATTCCATAATATTCTACTTTTTATAAATAAATAGCAGTATTCTGCATCCAGGTAATTCTGTTCTGTCCATATGTTGGTGTCAGTAATAAACATGCTTTCAGTGCCCAATGTTGTACTTCACTAATGACACTGCTTATGGGTTTGGGCTCAACTGTGGTTACGACGTGATAACATTGGTAAGAACCTGAACTGGAGGTCACGTGTTACAGATTTACATCTAAGCTCTGTAACTTTTTGCATTACGGGCATCAGATTTTGGAGACGGGGATGTCAAAATATTGACTTACTTTTCCCATTTTCATTCAGTAATATCCTATAGCACCATATTCATTAATTAACGAAAAAAGTGTGTACTGCACAGAAGCATGTAATAAGCATAATATGTCATGTCCTAGACCTCTTTTAGACAGTTTTTTTAACAGTTGGAAATACTGACAACCACCTCACAGTGCTAAATGTAACTATGGTGATTGTTGTCAACAATCAAGCATAGTTTCCACCCTTCCTCCAAATGGTGCAGCAGAGAGGCTTGTCCGCACATTTAAACAACAGTTGACAAAGGCAGTCAAAATATCTCCAACCATGTCGGCCCTCACCCTGTTCTTGAGCACATATCGCACCACACCAATTGACGGACATAGTATAGTAGAGCTCCTCCATGGGCAACAGCTGCAGACCCTGCTTCATTTGCTGATGCCATCACCCTCCCAAGCCCGCTCCCGGCCCTCTCAGCGTTACGCCCCCGGCATGACCGCGTGGGCCTGCGTGTACGGGAGCAAGGCGGGTTGGATGCCCGCCACGGTCATCGCGGCCCATGGGCAGCGTGTGACATCAGTGCAGATGTCACAAGGGTTGGAGCACTGCCATCATAACCAGCTCTGCCCACACGTACTTCCCCCCCCCCCCCCCCCCCCAGGACTCCTGTTGCCACCGCCGCCTCCTCCTACACTACCTCCTTCGGGTACAACGACGTGGTCCTTGACTCACCGCCACTATCCCCCAGTTGCTGCCTCCCCACGAGCCTGCCACCGGCCCTCCCCACCCCCAGGTGGATCGGAGGCTCCCTCCGATGCCCTGGCCTCTGGGTTGGCCGTCATGGACACCTGAGACGTCCCTTCCTCCCTGACAACAGATGTTGATGAGCCTGGGTCTTCTCCCATCTGCCGACCACCACGGCACCGTCCAGGACGTTTTTGCACCTACTCATAAGTTTCAGTGGGGAGAGATCTGGTAGCAAGTGTCTCAGGTTTCGAATCCTCACCAGTCGGCATGGAACTCGATGACCACTAGAGGTCTCTGCAGCAGTCACGCCATAAGCCGTGGCTGCGCACTCCTGGCCCCGGGTCTAATGTGACGACACTGTGAATCACATGGTCCCAGTGGCCAATAGTGACATGCCCTGTCGTGTATTTAGGCAGCTGCCTCTCACTCAGCGAGGCAGTCTGGTATTTTCACTGAGTAAATTGATATCTCGCTTACAGACATCGTGTTTACATTGCGTGTTCTTACTTCTCGTTTACGAGTAGACATTGTTTTAATTACGTGAGGTTATCTCTTGTGACCCCGTTGCTTAATACTTTGATGTTGATCTTTGTGTCTTGCTTGGTTGTCTGTTGTCAATCTTGTCCTTCCATTCGCATTCGTCCGTCTTGTTAATTCGCGGGGCGCTCCCGTTCAGTCCCGCCATGTTTTCGTTAGTGGTAACCCTGTGACCATTCCTAGCGGGGTTACAACAACCCCCGTAACTGACTGGGTAGGTCAAGTAATGGCGTACCACCTCTGACAGCACCGTGCTTAGTAAAGCACTGCCGTATTCAAAACAATCTTTAGATTGATGACCACTTTACTTACTAAATAATGTACACAATATATTAATCTGAAAATGAAGGAGGCACTGCTCTCATCAAATGGAATTTTTTAAGTGTTTTGTTGCATAAAACAGCTATTCCAATGCCATTTAAAATCAAGAAATTGTTGAGGCCAGAGTAAGCTTACCTTTACACTGGAATGGAATATCTTACAGTTAGGTAATGTTACACACACTGGTTAAGCTAGGGGTGGAATTATAGACACATCATGTTATTCAGAAGTGCACAATCCAGTAGCTGGTGAAGTGTGTACTCCAAACCATGAATGCACAAGGCAGAAGTAACTGACACCCATCATTTCCAAAACATGCAAATAATGACAAGTCAGATGATAGTGACAGAAAGATTCAAAGCTGACATACACTTTGCTGTATGTCCAGAACTTTATGTGGATATGTAGTGTCTTGCTGGAAACTAGCCCCTAGTCACTATGCAACAAGAACTGTCACATGCGGCCACTGGCTGCTGCCAAGATAATGAGTGCCGCAGAGTCAATTGTCATCAAATTGTTACCAATCTGGATTTGCTAAGGTATTTCAGAATCTTGTTATGAATTCAACCAATTAATGAAGATATATACTGTTATAGTGCTAATTCAAAGGAAATCTTCCACTTGCTGGGCCACAACACAGGTCAATGAAACACAAAGAGAACAATAATCTTACATACTTTGATGTACATTTCACTGACAGGAATGCACAATGATGGTTACTGGATGTAGAGACTTCGGCAAACTGTGATACAAAGTCATTGGTAATGACAAGAAGATCAATGATAATGCCATTGTCAACACAGATTTCTGAGACGGTTGCCAAGAGCTGCATATAAATGAAGCCCAGCTCACATCTGTACAAACAGCATTTGCATTGTTATGGAAAACGTAATGTTCCCAGGAACCCTTTTTTACTTTCCCTTGTTAGATGACATGTAACTGTAAGTCATCTTTCAGTATTTCTCTGATGCCTTCAGTGATTTAATCAAACTACCAAGATAAAAGGGTTTATCATGAGGATAACCAGAGAAACATACGGTCATCAGGACTACAACTTGTTCGAGAAATGTAACACTTATAACATAGGCAATTTTGGTCTAGTGATAAGTGTTATGGAAATGAAGGCTGGTTAGACTGCACCATGACAATAAGCTCTCTATCAGCTCGTAATTGGAAAATAGTCACAGTCATAGAGATTGTGGAGAACATTTCATTGGAACAGAGGAGTGAGAACTAAACAACAAACTGTCATGTCTACAAACCATGCGGTACGCTGAAGGTGTTCACTCTCCAGTATTAAAAAACATAGATATAGATCTATGGTACAATCTAGCAATGGATTTTGTACATTGAAGTCCTGCATCTATATCTACACTTACATAGAAACTCTGCAAATAACACTTAAGTGCCTGACAGTGTGTTCTTCGAACCACTTTCTCAATAATTCTCTATTATTCCTCTCTCTAACAGCGCATGGAAAAAACGAACACCTATATCTCTCTGTGTGTGCTCTGATTTTCCTTATTTTATTATGATGATTGTTTTCTCCCTATATAGGTTGGCATCAACAAAGCATTTTCACAATTGGAGGAGAAAGTTGTTGACAAACTTCGCGAGAAGATTCCACCACAATGAAAAACGCCTTTGTTTTCATGATGTCCACCCCAAATCCTGCATCATGTCAGTGATACTCTCTCTGCTATTTCTTGATAATACAAAATGTGCTGCTCTTCTCGGAACTTTCTTGATGTACTCTATTAATCCTACCTGGTGAGGATCCCACACCGTGCAGCAGTACTCCAAAAAAAGGATGGACAAGCACAGTGTAGTCGGTCTCTTTAGTAAATCTGTAGCATCTTTTAAGTATTCTGTCAATAAAACGCAGTCTTTGGTTCATCTTCACCACAACATTTTCTATCTGTTCTTTCCAATTTAAGTTGTTCATAATTCTAATTCCTAAGTATTTAGTTGAATTCATGGCCTTTAGATTTGACTGCTTTATCATGCAATCAAAGTGTAAAAAGATTCATTTTAGCACTCATGTGCTAAATCAATTTAAAATCCTTTGTCAATAGCACTCATCACTTCGTGTGTGTGAAGAGCTAGTTGTGTTTCTCAAAAACAATGTCTTCTAGATCCATGTTGACTTTCTGTCAATAGACCGCTCTCTTTGAGGCAATTCATAATGTTCAAACACAATATTTATTTAAAAAATCCTGCTGCATATCAATGTTAATGATATGGGTCTGTAATTTAGTGGATTATTCCTATTGCCTTTCTTAAATATTGGTGTCACCTGTGCAACTTTCCTGTCTTTGGGTATGGATCTCTCCTGAGTAAGCAGTTGTATATGATTGTTAAGTATAGAGCTATTGTATCAGCATGCTCTCAAAGAAACCTAATTAATAATAAGAAAGGCGAGGACAGCTACTCTATTAAATTTTTGTAGTTAATATCAGTGTACCATGGAAGATTGATACTTCTACGATAACTGGTAGTGATACACAAAACTCAACGGCTTACAGTTCACACTTAACAGCGCACTGTGCACACAGTTAACTGTCAGTGATCCAGGCTGAGAAAGTACATTAAAGGAAAACTGAAAACTTTCTACACAAAATGGGCACACATATTATGCAATTCCAAACAAATAAAAATGGCTTCAGCATACCACATGCAGAGATCAATGGCGACATATGAAATGAAACTTCATCTGTGAAATTCCTAGGTATTCAGATGTGTAACAAACTGAGTTGTTCTGCCAGAACTAGTCCAACATTTATTGACCTCAACAGTAACACATAGACAGCAGAAAGTGTAAATGATGCTGTGATGACCAGCAAAGTATTCTGCAAGGTAATTCCTCATCATTCACATGCAGGTCATCCATGTGATGAAAAGATGAGAGCAACAGTTTGGTGGTAGACACAAATTACCGCCAGTGCTGCTCTGTGGGCAACATATAATAGGTTGCAGTGAAAAGCGGTTTTGTTCAGGTGACCTGTCAAGGCATGCCCTGCTCTGCATTGACCACTGGTAAAAGAGCAAACTTATTAACTTAGCCACCTCTGGCCTCTACACTAGACTCTCACTAATCCGGCCATTCATGGCACATATGGGTGCCGGATTAGCGGAAGTGCCGGATTATTGAGTGTCTGAAATTTATTTTATTCATTTATTTTGTTTTTTATTTATTTTGAAAACATAGGGGATATAGTGTACTGTACTTTATTAAACCAAAGGATACAATTCTAAAACACAGAGGATACACTTTATGAAATCCAAAAATACACTAATTTTCAAAGAAAACTTAGTCTTTGAGTGACTGTACATAATTATACAGTTGTATTACTCACTACGAAACATGTCCCTAATTTTTAACTGTTGCAATGATGATACACGACGGTGGAATGCTTTATCATGCAACAGATTTACAACTATTACATCAGCACTGCACATATCTGGTTGTTGCATAATGTACTCCAGGAAGACCTCGGCAGCTACAGCACCAGCAGTGTGAGAAATCTTCATGCTCTCTCCTCCTGCGTCCTCTTCATCATCATTTTCATCATTACTTTCTTGCACGCTTTTGATTATTTCTTCATCTGTTAAAGTTTGGTCTGTATCACAGTTTTCCTCATTCAGCCACTTTGTAACATCATCATCATCATCGTCGTCATCGTCATCGTCAATTTCTTCTCCTCCTGGAAGGTTGTGGAACATGTCAGTGTACAAAGTAACTGATTCCAAACTGAATGGCTCATTGCTGTCCCTCACTACTGGATCCAACTCGGCATCATTGGATGGCCACAATTTCCTCCAGCTCTTCTTTATGGTAGTGCTCTCCACTTTATCCCATGCTTCGACTGCTTGGAAAACAACATCACGTATGTTAATTGCTTTCCACACCTTCAGCACTCTCGACAGAGTTGTTTTTACTTTCATTCAGAAAGAAGACAAGAAGTGAATGTTCGAGAGTGGAACAGTAGAGAGACAGCTTGAAGGTGGTTAACTGAACTCTCTGCCAGGCACTTTATTGTGAATAGCAGAGTAATCACATAGATGTAGATGTTAATCGATTCCAAAATTCCCTGGTCTATAGATGTAGATGTTAATCGATTCCAAAATTCCCTGGTCTATGGGCTGAATTAGGGCTGTCACATTGGGTGAGAGATCGGGTGCTTGTGCATGTATATCATCAGACTTTAGAGAAACAGCTGAAGGATGACTGGGAGCATTGTCAATTATAAGGATAGCTTACAGTGGAAGTTTTTCCATCTTTAGCTCTTTTTCACTGCTGATACAAACGTTTTGTGGAACCACCGAGAGAATATTTGTCTGTCCATCCACACTTTCTTCTGGGTGCAATACTGCACTGGTTGGTAGAGTATTTATGTCAGTGTGTTGAAAACAACATGGATGTTGGGATTTTCCAATCACCATAAGCAGTAGTTTATGATTCCCATTTGCATTACAACACACCATTAATGTTACACGCTGTTTCTGTTGCTTGTAACCACGAGCTTCCTTCTTGTTCTTGGCAGCTAATGTTTTTGAAGGAAGCATCCTGTAAAAGAGTCCTGTTTCATCAGCATTATACAAGGCATCAATAGTTAAATCTTCTTCCTCTACTATCTTCTGCATCTTGCTTGCAAACTCATCAGCATTCTTATCATTAGCTGAGCGACTTTCCCAGGTGACTGTCAGCTGCCAAATGCCATGTTGTTTCTTCCGTTTGATAACCAACCTTCGCTCATTGCAAACAAGTTACTATCATTTCATCCCCATCAACGCGCAAGTCACCAAAGTGGCGTCAAATCGAAAGACTTGCAACCGGCGAACAGTCTACCCGACGGAAGGCCCTAGTCACATGACATTTATTTATTTACCACCAAGTTGTTTGTTAAATGCAGCTGCTTTTTCCTTTATAATCGGGCCACTGACTGGAATTCCTTTAATGTGTTGTTGTATGAACCATTTAATGAACAGCTACATCCAGTTTTCATTCTCACTCTTTCGCGTAACATTCCATTTTCTCAACTCGCTATCCATTTGTGTTGAGTACTATCAAATATCATCATCTTTCTTTTTGATGTCATAAATAGTTGCTTGCCCAACACAGAACTCAGCAGCAATGGCTTTCTGTGAAGAACCTCGATTTAACTTATCTAAAATTTCGAGTTTCTGCTTGAGGTCTAGCATAATGTATTTCCTTTTAAAAGACATGATTCCGAACTATAAAGAACGCTACTATTTCAAATACAGTATGTGAAGAATTGTTTAACTATGCATTGTTGCGCACAATAATTCATTGTGCGTGTGTTTTTGGATGTGCGCCAGGTTACTGAGAGCCCGGACTACTGAGGGCCGAATTAGCAAGAGTCTAGTGTAGTTGCTATTGATGTCTCTGCTTGATACCAACCCTCTTCCCCAAGTTTGGCGTATAGGGCCAAAAATAACCATCGAGATGGATGTTAGGTATGAACTTAAATGCCAAGGGCCCCACCTCATCGGTGGTGCTAGCTGTGGTGTCCTCTTGTGGACTCGCAGCAATTTACTTTTTGCCTAAAAAGTTTGTAGTTCCAAGAAGTTAGCAAACCAGAGAAATGTGTCAATCATTGGGAAATGCTGTTCCAGAGGTGTAGTGCAAGCTGCACTCAACACATGACCTAAGTACTCTACAAAAAATTTGCTCTTCCAGAGGCTGCACTTCAGCTCTGCTTCTTGATGACACAAACACACACAGGTGGTCACCTTTGCTCTTCTCAGTGACAGTAATATTGTCAAAACAGTTTTCATTGACAGGTAAGCTGTAACAAACACTGTTGAAAAATTGCTAGTCTACTTGTCACACAAAATGAAAGGTGAAGATAGTGGTATAGTCCTGTAGGTGCGGTTATCACCAAGAACTGTTTTGAGTCTTCATTAATGGGTAACTGCAAGTATGGATTTGTTAATACTAACTTTGAAAAATATTTGCAACCTGCTGAGATATAGGGTAGGCGTCTCCTACTAACTGAGTCTTTACTGTCTATTTAAAATTGCCTCGGATCCTTAGAGAGCTATTTGTTCGGACAGGTAAATTTCGTTCAAACGATAATATGACAAACAACATGAAATCATTTTTAACAAAGAAATCTAAAATCTGTGCTTGTCACTTATTATTGATCTATTAATTAAGTGGTGGCCTTTCTCTGACTTATCTAGCTTATGGATTGTTACTATGTCAGATGATGAGTGGTGCAATCGACAATTGATGCATTGAACTCTGGTTACTTTGATTGTAAAAAAACTTCCTTTGCTAATGACACCACTTCAAATTATTGTGTTGTATGTGAAGTGTCATGGAGTGTAGAGTCTGACAGGGCAAGAGCCTCCTCAGACCAAACTTTCCCGTTGGGAGCGAGCCGAACAATAACAGCTCTAATTAACAAGTTCATGTATGACACTTCACACTCATTACACTTTCAGCTAAGACTTTGGAAATCAGCAATCCATGATACATATTTTTGCCCAAACTTCCGGTCACACTGATTAACATGCAAACAAGCTTTCACAATGTGAGTTTTCCAGCCAAAATGTTGAGTCAGTTAAATATTGTTGAAGTCTATGCTACCTGGGTCAGACTGTGGCCATAATTTCTGCCTCACTCTGTACATCTGACTGAAAGAGGACAATAAGTATACCTGCCTAGAGGGGAGATCAATCAGTTCTTTAACCTCACAACAGAGGATAAGGCACATTTCTTAAATCTCTTCATACTTGTCGAGAATATCATATGACATCAGTAAAGGAGAGGATGCGGCACTAGCTGCTGCAATAATGCCATTTGCTGCTCCATTTGCTGCTGTGGTTTCTTCTGTTGTACTTGCTGGTGAAGCAACTGCTGTTGCTGTTGTTGCAGCTGAGTTTTCTGCTGCCACTATTTGAATAATTATTTGTCCATATAATGAGTATTTCCTCATTGTCACTTATGTATCTCTACGGATGCACATATACACTCCTGGAAATTGAAATAAGAACACCGTGAATTCATTGTCCCAGGAAGGGGAAACTTTATTGACACATTCCTGGGGTCAGATACATCACATGATCACACTGACAGAACCACAGGCACATAGACAAAGGCAACAGAGCATGCACAATGTCGGCACTAGTACAGTGTATAGCCACCTTTCGCAGCAATGCAGGCTGCTATTCTCCCATGGAGACGATCGTAGAGATGCTGGACGTAGTCCTGTGGAACGGCTTGCCATGCCATTTCCACCTGGCGCCTCAGTTGGACCAGCGTTCGTGCTGGACGTGCAGACCGCGTGAGACGACGCTTCATCCAGTCCCAAACATGCTCAATGGGGGACAGATCCGGAGATCTTGCTGGCCAGGGTAGTTGACTTATACCTTCTAGAGCACGTTGGGTGGCACGGGATACATGCGGACGTGCATTGTCCTGTTGGAACAGCAAGTTCCCTTGCCGGTCTAGGAATGGTAGAACGATGGGTTCGATGACGGTTTGGATGTACCGTGCACTATTCAGTGTCCCCTCGACAATCACCAGTGGTGTACGGCCAGTGTAGGAGATCGCTCCCCACACCATGATGCCGGGTGTTGGCCCTGTGTGCCTCGGTCGTATGCAGTCCTGATTGTGGCGCTCACCTGCACGGCGCCAAACACGCATACGACCATCATTGGCACCAAGGCAGAAGCGACTCTCATCGCTGAAGACAACACGTCTCCATTCGTCCCTCCATTCACGCCTGTCGCGACACCACTGGAGGCGGGCTGCACGATGTTGGGGCGTGAGCGGAAGACGGCCTAACGGTGTGCGGGACCGTAGCTCAGCTTCATGGAGGCGGTTGCGAATGGTCCTCGCCGATACCCCAGGAGCAACAGTGTCCCTAATTTGCTGGGAAGTGGCGGTGCGGTCCCCTACGGCACTGCGTAGGATCCTACGGTCTTGGCGTGCATCCGTGCGTCGCTGCGGTCCGGTCCCAGGTCGACGGGCACGTGCACCTTCCGCCGACCACTGGCGACAACATCGATGTACTGTGGAGACCTCACGCCCCACGTGTTGAGTAATTCGGCGGTACGTCCACCCGGCCTCCCGCATGCCCACTATACGCCCTCGCTCAAAGTCCGTCAACTGCACATACGGTTCACGTCCACGCTGTCGCGGCATGCTACCAGTGTTAAAGACTGCGATGGAGCTCCGTATGCCACGGCAAACTGGCTGACACTGACGGCGGCGGTGCACAAATGCTGCGCAGCTAGCGCCATTCGACGGCCAACACCGCGGTTCCTGGTGTGTCCGCTGTGCCGTGCGTGTGATCATTGCTTGTACAGCCCTCTCGCAGTGTCCGGAGCAAGTATGGTGGGTCTGACACACCGGTGTCAATGTGTTCTTTTTTCCATTTCCAGGAGTGTACATTGTTTGAGCATACAATACAGAGAAATGCAGTGAAGCTGCCATTAACTTCACAATCTCATGATGCTTAAGCAGAAAGTTTGATAAAGCCAAAGTGTGGTTCTAGTACTTAGTAGAAGTGTGCAAATAGCCAAGGCATAATAGCTCACAAGAACAGTCCAAAACAACAACCCAGAGACAAATCCAAATACAATACCAAAGTTGATCCACCATACAATAAACTCAGCAAAATGAACAGCTTAATAGAACACAACAAACTGACTTCTTGTGGCTAATGCCATACTTAAATAGTGAAAGGCACCATCTATCTCACACCATGCGATCCTGTTATATAGTGGTCTGCCTCATGATGTAGTGGTCTCAGCAAGTGCAGGGCTATCCGCTGCCAGCAAGAATCAACTCCTTTTAGTTACTATGACGGTGAGCATGTTCATTTCCTCATCAATGGCTGCAGGGGATACAAAACTATCACTGCTGCTGTTGTACTGAAGAATAGTGTGGTGACATTAACACATAGGTAAAAGTTAATTGTTACCATACGTAATATTATGGAGTGATGTGATGTCTATACCAACCCTGTAGGTAGGTCTGACATTATTAATCTACAAAAATACGACTCCTGCTAGTTGATTGATGAATTTTGTTTCACACATAATGAAACTTTATATTCTAAGTCATCACCCATCATAAGTTTACCTCTGAAAGTTTATAGACAAACTTCTCTCAATTTCTGTATGACAAGGATGATTTTAATGTGAGACATGTGAGACACTTGAAGGGCACAACACTTTTCACATGATGGGAGCTATTGTTTGCATCACTGCAGAAGTGTGGTTGTCCCAGATCAAAATAATCAAAGAGTAAAAGACATACCATCAGCATGAGTCATATTAAGTTCCAGAGGTATTTGGTTACAAAATTTGGGCAGAATAACAATGCAGGATACCTTGTGATTAACGAACAAGATATCCCCAATATTTATCTATCTTCAGAAGCTCTTATTCTCTCCATGTCCATTTCTTAAGGGCTTTATAGT
Organism: Schistocerca piceifrons; assembly: GCF_021461385.2. Classification (NCBI taxonomy): domain Eukaryota; kingdom Metazoa; phylum Arthropoda; class Insecta; order Orthoptera; family Acrididae; genus Schistocerca; species Schistocerca piceifrons. The sequence continues at coordinate 650,364,647 of NC_060149.1, forward strand.
AAAAGCAAAGATTCGTTTACTTTCTGCTGCATGAACTTTATTGGCAACTGTCTAGAAACTACGGCGGACCACATATTCCAATTAATGCCACAACTAACAATCATAGTTACAATAATACAATCATATACAATTATGACATTCAGTCACAATTAATATACACAATGTGGTTTGAAAGTAGAACAATAATAGGAAAGATAACAGTTTTAATAGTGATCTGTACAGCTTAATCTAATAAACAGAAGAAATCCAAAGAAATGACAGTGAGAGAAAACAGATAATAGAAAATAGGAAGAGAGATGAGTCAAGATCCCACTGCACATGCCAGTGGTTATGGCCTTAGAATGTATGGAGTCTAAACCCCAAGGATAGTTGCATAAGGCCATTGTTAGTACTAATCAAATAACATTATGCTACATTATAAAAGTTAAAACTGTATTTTACATTGAAGATATTCTATAGATCCTATTATTATAGCCATAATACTAATCTAATAGCAGTAATTATCATATGTTTGACCTGTACCAGATGTATGAACAACACTTCTGAGATAGCACTGTAAATGTAAGTGTGGGTGGGGCAAGGGTTTCTAACTATGGAGATATGAGTTACATATTATAATACTGTCACTGATCATACACTTTCACTACCTGATGCTCCCTCTTCACTGACAAACTCTGCAGGGTCCTACTCCCTAATTTGCACCCACAGCAAGCTGGAAAAGCACAGTGACACCTTTCCTTATATTATACTAGCAGTTAGTTTGAAATTTTCTTGGCTCCATTCTTAATTATATGCCACTTTTCACTTTTCAGGATCTCCTACAGCTGTTGATAGATTGGATGCAGGTGGAATGTTCTCTCTAAAGGTGTTACATAACGTGCAGTGGAAGACAATGTTTTTTCTAGATCCTCAATCTCCACACTTGGAGATGCCTCTCTGCCTCAGATTGACTCAGTTAAGAAGAGTGGGATAAGAATCGTGTCCTATAAAAAGATGCACCATGCCCCAATTCGGATTGACAAGGTGTATTTTCAAGCTTCCCTACATATTTGAGACGAGAGAATAAACTCATATACCCGTACCAGTGTTGTCCCACTGACCCTGTTATCTAATTATTTAGGTGGCGTTTATTCGTGACCCTAACAACAGTTATTTCAGCCAGTTTTCTGTATTTACATTACTTAGTCAACATAAAGCAACATTTTACCTAATAGCGATTTGTACTGGGTATCTACCACGAACTGATGACTCTACTGGAGTAGTTTGGAATGCCACAAATAGTCTCACTCGCACTCCCCTCTGTCCTTAACATACAGTTCTTCTATGTCACACTATACCGCCCATGTATTGGCTCCAAAACTGCATACTGTTGTGAAAGTGGTACTGTTGTATGCTAACATGGCAGATGGTGATAGCCAGAAATTACACATAATTTTGGAAGACTTAACCACTACTGCTGATATGTGATGCTACAAATAAGTTTCTTATCAATTTACACATCCAGCTATCTGCTAGTCATCTTCCTAGATGTGAATAATTTAATAACACCAGTCAACAAATAAATCTTGGTTTCAGCTACAAGAACAACATACACCAATTCTGGAAGATAATTCACCCCTGAATCCAGATCAACTTCAGAATTTCTGTACTGGCCTCAATTTTCACGTAATATTGTTTTTGTAAATGCTTCCAGCAGCCTTTGTACTATAAGCTGATGAGCCACAACATTATGACCGCTGTGCACCACAAGATTGAATGCTGCCAGTTGGTGTTTCAGACATGTGACATGGTAAAAAAAACAGGAATTCCACTGACATAGGTGCACTGACCACACATTGTTGAACATGGGGCTCAGACAACTGCTGTGTGTTCCCCGTGCTGACCTAACAAAAACATCAATGATGATTGCATTGGGCATGGGATCATCAAGACTGGACTGTGGATCAATGGAAACGTGTCACCTGGTCAGATAAATCATGTTTCTTGTTTTACTAAGTTGATGGCAGTTTACAGATACGTCATCATCCAGGTGAACAGCTGCTCAAAACATGCCATGGACACAGGCTCGTGGGGGCATGGGGAAATTCACCTGGCCTGCAGTAGTAACTGAATGCACCATCATATTTGTGGAGTAGATGAATATTACTGAGGATCACCTGAATCTCTCCGCACTTCTTGTCCCTGCTTGCAGAATAAATGTCTGTCACAAGGCCATAATTGTGCCTCAGTGGTTTGGACACCATGACAGTGAACTCATGTTGACGTCTTGGCCACTAAATTAACCTGATCAGAATCTAATGGAACACATCTGGGACACAATCAGCACCAGTTCAGTGCCCACAAACTACTGGCCCATAATTCACAGGAAGTGTGTGATCTGTCTATAGTCACCTGGTGCCACATACCTCCAGAAATATACAAAGGACTTGATGAAGCCATGCCATGCAGACTTGATGTTGTACTGTGTTTCAAAGGCAGATAAACCTTCTATTAAGCTTTGGTCTATCAGTATATGTATCTAGCAAAATGACAAGATCATTGAGACCCCTTAAGACAAAATGTGTGGCTCATTTGATTCACAGTGGTGTTGGAATGTTTGGTCCACTTGCATATCTCCTCTGCTGCCTTTTGCATGTTCAGCACTGTATTAGTCTTCACTTGCTGTAACATTCCCATGATGCACCTGCATTGGCAATTCTCCACTGTGACGTAAAAGGCCTAATAGCAGGTGGAAAATTGGGATTCTGCAGAGTTTTCTACATTTTTGGGAGTAGTTCCATATATTTTTGTCTGAAAAAATAATATACATTGTGTGGTCCATTTATTCCTTCCAAATTCTGGGAGCAGCACAAGGCATGTAACACAAGGCATGTAGCCCTTTCAGGCTATCAGACATAACAAACAGCATATGTTCTTGTCCTGGTCACCAACCGTATGCACAAAATAAAGTTTGTAGCACTTCTTTACAAAAGGATTAAGTTTCCGTTTTGTAACTGCAACATTAACTCTGCACAGATATAACGAAAAGAATTTGTGCTACTTACAGAGTAAGAGGCTTTCCTTATTCTAAATTAAAACAAAATGCAAACTTTAATTAATTTAGAATAAGAAGTCCCTTTATATAAAATTCAGCATTCTCACTGATGAGATTAAGTGGAAAAAAAAAAAAAAAATGTGATTCTGTGTGTTCAAGTTCAGCTCATCAGCAGTGCTGCCAAACCTCTTTCTTTTCCTGGACATAGATTTCTGAACTGAGGGTCATGCATGGTAATTCCTTTACATACTTCAATTACTTTCAACTATTAAATCTGCAGACTGTTTAAATTAAGCCACAGGGGAATAACCAATATGTAGCATTTTCGAGGATTTCAGTACGTAGAGAGTAGCATTTCACAAGAAAAGTGAGCATGAATTCAGCATCTATGACTTAGCAAAGAACATCATTTATACTCTTTGTAAAAAGTGACAATGACCTACATAGTCTTCCTTTAAGCAAAATGTAGCTACTTTTATGTGCTGCAATTGTCAGTTTCATTCCATCACACCACTTCATCATCTGCTGCAGCACACTACACAGGCTTTTATTCTTAAAAGTGGCTACTGAGTTCACAAAAACCACTACTAGAAAATTTTCACCATACACAAAGATACACCAGCTACACTAGTGTTCCCATCCATCAAAGTGAGGGGGGAGGGGGGGGGGGGGTCTATCATGAGATATATCCAGCACTTTCCAATTTCCCACAGACTACTCCTCCACTTGCCCTCGGCAGTAATCTTCGAAGCTATGATAATCAGTGGCAGCTGTTGTGTAAGAGCACAAGAGCACATGAACACTCCAGGTTTTGACACTTTGCATATTTATTGATTATTTTTCTTTGAATACTGGTAAACATAATGTACATAAGGTAATCTGAAATACATGGCATTAAATCTACTGTGGTATACTTCACTGCTATCCTCTAGCTCCATGAAACTTGGCATCAGGGTCATGAGCACACCTTCAGCTGTGCATCTTTTAAGGACCTTTTGCACATACACAACTGGCATGATGTAAGTGCCTTACAGACCAAATACATACAGCTTTGATAAACAATGCGCATGGTTCACGGTGTGCACAGCTGGCCCTTATCACTCAACTACAAATTTACGTCAATGCCACCAGGTGGTAGCACACTGCAGCAGACTTTTATCCCCTTTTGATTGGCATAAATCTCATTAGATGGTAGCACACTCCTCAGATATGCCAGTTCACTCAATATGTAATAAAATTAGATTGGATATCAGTATATGGTATAGTTATATTGATAGAAAAACCTATTTTGTGGGGTTCTGAATGAGATATAGTATATTAGCTTTGGATTTTATCATACAGTAATCAGCTTGCAGCACTAAGAACCATAAACCACACCATCATTGATTGTGAGACTGTAGCACTTATTCATGTTTCTGACATCTGTTGGTATTACGGTGGGTCATGTTTATCTGTACTCTAGACCCACACTGTGCATGTGAACTTTTCAAAAAGCAGTCTCACTGGTTTCTCTGATATTCACTTAAAGTGGGATCGAAGATGGTGTGCTTTTGGTCCTTGTGGTTCTCAGTGCCTCATTTGCATTCTCGTCAAGCGCCAACGTTGGTAGACAGTACTTCTTGACTTTAATCATTTCCACAAACAGCAGTTTGTATTTGGAGTTGGTTGTTTACTGTGTAGGAATCGGCTTTTGCAGGCAGTGTCAACAGGAACTCTGTTGAAACTGTTTTAAGTGCTAACAGAAAAGAAAATAACTAGGAAAAGTTAGACACAAATGTATGAGGGCTTTCCATACTAGATCTGTTGACTGACAAAGTGACAAAATCACATAAGCGTGACTATAAGTGAACGTTTAACAAAGATGTGTATAATACGCATAAGTTGTTGTCCGAGTGCAACATAATAATATCCGATTTTCTGCCGGAAGTTAATTTTTTAACTAATACATGTGTCAGGGATCTTCTACATTTATCAAAAATTTAAAAAAAGCATGAAAATTCCCACTTACGCACAAATTGAAACAGGCAGTACCTAAAGTTTAAATGCTATTTCATTCTTGTCGTAAACTGCACTTTATTATGTACAAAACAACAAAATTCCACAAAAACAATTCTTTCTTTCCTCAGATAAGTTATGGATATTATTATTATTATTATTATTATTATTATTATTATTATTATTGGCAATGGCTGTAGGTGTATAAATATGTTGATAAGCATAATTGTTTTACAGCAAATGCTATTAATTTCACACTCTCACATTTGTCTGAATCTCAAAACTTGTGAACACCCAGAATCTATACTCATGAGCCACCACAGATGACAATATGTCGCAGTTACCTGTACCTTTCTCAGACAAACGAATATAACTTAGGCCACCAAACACTGGCAAACGTGCCTGTGATGTCAATGACAATTGCCATTACGTATTTTTGAGTGGTTTTATGTACTATGTCAAGTGCTTAATTTATGGCCTTTATTGATTGATATTGCATAAAACAAAACTGACAATGGCCAAGTCCATGAAGCTCCCTGTGTGCTTAGAGCTGGTCAGAGAGGAGAAGCTCCTGGACCTTTGACAGTATATTTATAAGGCAAATAGACCTGTAGGACTTATATTCTGAGGTTTTTGGCTTCAGTTATTGGATAATACTACTCTTGAAGACATCCAATATTCGAATACCAACCAACTCACAATGCTTCGTTTAGTACAGATGTCAAGTAACGTATTATCTCTGGAGGTAGTGGTTGCAGAATTTCTGCATAGATGGTATCAGACCAACGTGTTTTCCCTTCCATTAACTTGACCAGTGCCACCTCAACCTTCTCTGGGGCTACTGGATATATGAGTTTCATAATCCCGATTCTGAGTGACTTTGCCTCCTTTCTATTATGTACCTAACTCTCTTCAGTTTCTTCATTTTATCTGCAGTTCCAAATGATGGAACCATCTTTTCCTTATGCACCATGTTCATAAAGCTTTTATCAGCCCTCCATCTTGAATATAAAAGAGTATGTAGGAAAACAAGATTTTGGTGTGCCTCGTTGGTTGGTTGGTTGGTTGGTTTTTGGGGAAGGAGACCAGACAGCGTGGTCATCGGTCTCATCGGATTAGGGAAGGATGGGGAAGGAAGTCGGCCGTGCCCTTTCACAGGAACCATCCCGGCATTTGCCTGGAGTGATTTAGGGAAATCACGGAAAACCTAAATCAGGATGGCCGGACGCGGGATTGAACCGTCGTCCTCCCGAATGCGAGTCCAGTGTCTAACCACTGCGGCACCTCGCTCGGTGGTGTGCCTCGTGAAAGTAGTTAAACCATGCATGTTGAAGCTAATCTGCACTGTGATAAGACACGATCACAGCCTGCAACATGGCATGGAAAGGCAAAAATTTTGTATGAAGGAAATCTACATACTTCCCAAACAGCAAAATGTCTTAATTGTTGCATGCATCATCACATTGTATGACTTTATCACCATCGTTTACAATAAAGTTGGGAGAATTCTGAATGTAACATTAGTATTACACACTTAACCAGAGTTACTCCCTTTAAAGGTAACAGTGACACAACCATTTGACTGATTCTTCCACAAATCAGTGATCATCCACCCAAATTGAAAAAAACTATAACTGTAAGCACAATTAAATAGCTCAATAAATATCACTCTTCACCTATATTGAAATATGGTAAATATTTACCTGCATGTCCTCTTTCCAAGCAGGTGATGGTGGCTCTTTCTCAGGAAGTTCATCAGAAGAGCTCTCCTATTAAATTAATAAAAGGTACAACAAATTGCAGTTTAAAATAAATGAAAAAAACTGAATAAAGAGAATAATTACCTATCAATAAACAATGTAATAAAAGGGTAACAAAAATGTGAAAAAATAGTTACTTGAAAAGTGCTGTTAGCGCACAATGAAACAGAGAGAAATGCAGGTAAACAACAGAGATTTATTAGTGAGCATCTTTTCTGTCCTAATAAGATGCTCATCATCATTTAAACAGACTTACTCATCTAACATATGGAAAATAATGCTGACTGGCTGTGAAATAATTTGTGGAAAAATGAGGTGCACTTTTCACTTAATGGAGGCATAGCTATACACAACTGTTAACTGTGCTTAGCTAGTATAACAACTATGACTGACTTGCCAGTTGTTTTCCTTTAACACACTTTATTTACATTTTACCATATTAATAAACCTACAGAAATAAAATTTTTGTAAACAAGTACTTCTTTCTAATGTCTTTCTTTGATTATTTTTTTCTTTTCACTTTGGAACTGCTTAAAGAGGTGGGAAGAAGCAGTAGGAAGAGGAAAGAGGAGGGGGGGGGGGGGGAGGGTTTAAGTATTTCTTGGGACATTACTAGAAAGTGTACAACAAGAGCCAAACATTTGCATATCCTACTGATAAATACCAAAAAGTTAGAAGGCAAAGCTACAAATCCTTTCAGTATTTCACTGTGCTCTGTCACTGATGGTTTTGGAAAGCAGTTAAAATGAAACTTCTGAAATTTTTAGCAATCTTATGGTAAGTACCACTGAAGTAGTTTTAAAGTTTAGCTGGAACTAGTCATTTTGCACAGACTGTTGATTCCACACAGTAGCTTTAGTTAAGTGGTTTCCTCATTAACCCTGCTGGATGTGCAAATCAGAGACATGGATGAATTGACATGTGTAACATTGCTCGTGTCCAGAGGGGGTGCCTGCAGCATAACACAGACTTGTCTATCACAAGCTGGTCATGTGAACTTCCACAGTGTACAAATATAAGGCCGCCCGGTGGCGGTCTCTTCTTCAGATGCTGTTATCCGACTTACTTCTACCAGTGGACTCTTTGAATGCCATAACTGTTTACTGTATACATGGTGCTACAAATTATCAACTTTGTGGTTGCCACAACCGCTAGGATTAATTGAACTTTGACTACTAAATATACAGCTCTTTGCTAGGTGATGCTTGGACATACTGATCTTGATTAGGAACTGTCTCATGTTAATTTATATTGTGCCTCCAATCCAAGAACTATTACTGTTTGATTCGTAAACTAATACACAATGTTGTTACAGAAGCTATTTGTGTTCAACAAACTCTGTTGTCCCTAAATGAGGGTTGTAAAAGTTTTTCAAGCAAAACCAATTCCTGCTGTACTCTACATACAGTACCGTTTCCCGAAGTATACACAGGATCCTAAATGTAACATATTCTTAAGTATAAAAAAATATGACAGTTACACTGTGTGTTGTAAATAAATTATTGTTTCAGACAATGCTTCACACCATATAGAGCATTTATAGGTTTGTGTCCATACAGAAAGCAAGTATGTGTATTTTTGAACTTTCATTACACGCACAGCCTATTTTTCATAATGGTTTTCCCTTAGGAATAACTTCCTCTCAGCTTATGATGGAAAGCAATGATCTCCTTATGCTTAGGAGTTATTGTCCAACTTTTAGCACCACTGAGATCTCTTGCTTTGGTAAATGAGATTATTTTATTCAGTATTCAAGATATTTTGAACATAATAAATTTTATTTACATCAAGAAGCTTATGTCCACAAATCGGCAAGGTTTTAGAAAGCATAGCTCATGCAAAACTCGGCTTGTCCTTTTCTCACATGATATATTGTGAACTATGGATGAAGAGCAACAGGCAGAGTCCACATTTCTAGATGGCTGGAAAGCATTCGACATGGTGCCCCACTGCAGACTGTTAACGAAGGTATGAGTGTATGGAATAGGTTCCCAGACATGTAAGTGGCTTGAAGACTTCTTCAGTAACAGAACTCAGTATGCTTTCCTCATCAGCGAGTGTGTATTCAGAGACAAGGGCACCATCAAGAGTCCCCAGGGAACTATGATAAAACCACTGTTGTTCTCTATATACATAAATGATTCAGTGGACAGGGTGAGCAGCTATCTGTGGTTGTTTGCTGACAATGCTGTGGTGTGTGGTAAGGTGTTGAAGTTGAGCGGCTGTAGGAAGATACAAGATGACTTTGATAAAATTTCTAGTTGGCGTGATGAATGGCAGTTAGCTCTGAATGTAGAAAAACGTAAGTTAATACAGATGAGTAGGAAAAACAAACCCATAATGTTCAGATATAGCTTCAGTAGTGTCCTGCATTATAGTCACGTCGTTTAAATATGTGAGTGTAATTCTGCAAAGCAACATAAAATGGAATGAGCATGTGATGATTGTGGTACAGGAGGCAAATGGTAGAATTTGCTTTATTGGGAGAATTTTGGGAAAGTGTGGTTTATCTGTACAGGAGAGCGCATATAGGACACTAGTACGACCTATTCTTGAGTACTGCTGAGGTGTTTGGGATCCATACCAGGCTGGGTTAAAGGAATAAATCAATGCAATTCAGAGGCAGGCTCCTAGATTTGTTACGAGTAGGTTCAAACAACACACAAATGTTACAGAGATGCTTCAGGAACTCAAATGGGAATCCCTGGAGGGAAGATATTTTCTCTTAGGAACACTGTTGAGAAAATTTACAGAACCAGCACTTGAAGCTGAATGCAATAGAATGATTCTACTGTCACTAACATACATTTTGCATAAGGAGACAAATACAAGATATGAGAAATTAGGACTTATAGGCAGTCATTTTTCTCTCACTCTATTTGCGAGTGGAACAGGAAAGGAAATGATTAGTAGTGGTAAAGGGTACCCTCCGCCATAAACTGTGCAACTGCTTGCAGAGTATGTATGTATGTACAGGGCTATTACAAATGATTGAAGCGATTTCATAAATTCACTGTAGCTCCATTCATTGACATATGGTCACGACACACTACAAATACGTAGAAAAACTCATAAAGTTTTGTTCGGCTGAAGCCACACTTCAGGTTTCTGCCGCCAGAGCGCTCGAGAGCGCAGTGAGACAAAATGGCGACAGGAGCCGAGAAAGCGTATGTCGTGCTTGAAATGCACTCACATCAGTCAGTCATAACAGTGCAACGACACTTCAGGACGAAGTTCAACAATGATCCACCAACTGCTAATTCCATTCGGCGATGGTATGCGCAGTTTAAAGCTTCTGGATGCCTCTGTAAGGGGACATCAATGGGTCGGCTGCAGTGAGCGAAGAAACGGTTGAACGCGTGCGGGCAAGTTTCACGCGTAGCCCGCGGAAGTCGACGAATAAAGCAAGCAGGGAGCTAAACGTACCACAGCCTGGAAAATCTTACGGAAAAGGCTAAAGCAGAAGCCTTACCATTTACAATTGCTGCGAGCCCTGACACCCGATGACAAAGTCAAACGCTTTGAATTTTCGGCGCGGTTGCAACAGCTCATGGAAGAGGATGCGTTCGGTGCAAAACTTATTTTCAGTGATGAAGTGGTGAATGGTGAAGTGAACAGACACAATGTGCGAATCTGGGCGGTAGAGAATCCTCACGCATTCGTGCAGCAAATTCGCAGTTCACCAAAAGTTAACGTGTTTTGTGCAATCTCACGGTTTAAAGTTTACAGCCCCTTTTTCTTCTGCGAAAAAAACGTTACAGGACATGTGTATCTGGACATGCTGGAAAATTGGCTCATGCCACAACTGGAGACCGACAGCGCCGACTTCATCTTTCAACAGGATGGTGCTCCACCGCACTTCCATCATGATGTTCGGCATTTCTTAAACAGGAGATTGGAAAATCGATGGATCGGTCGTGGTCGAGATCATGATCAGCAATTCATGCCATGGCCTCCAAGCTGTCCCGACTTAACCCCATGTGATTTCTTTGTGTGGGGTTATGTGAAAGATTCAGTGTGTAAACCTCCTCTACCAAGAAACGCGCCAGAACTGCGAGCTCGCATCAACTATGCTTTCGAACTCATTGATGGAGATATGCTGCGCCGAGTGTGGGAGGAACTTGATTATCGGCTTGATGTCTGCCGAATCACTACAGGGGCACATATCGAACATTTGTGAATGCTTAAAAAAACTTTTTGAGTTTTTGTATGTGTGTGCAAAGCATTGTGAAAATATCTCAAATAATAAAGTTATTGTAGAGCTGTGAAATCACTTCAATCATTTGTAATAACCCTGTATGTATGTATGTATGTATGTACATGTTGATGAAAAACACAACTCAGTTAATTTCTAAATGTTGGATTCACATTTAAACATATACTTTGTGTGTGCACTTCTGTAAGTGCCCTAATTTGTCTTATAGATCATTATGTAACATCTCATACTAACAGTAGAATCATACCACAGTCTGCCCCAATCGATAGCTTTCTGAACTTAATTTAACAGTATTACACAAGCCGAACATCATTGTTCTCCAAATGCTTCCCATATAAATATCCTGAGCATTTCTATAAAACACTCATATTTAGTTTCATGTTCCATGGATCATTTTATGCTATAATCATAATGACATGGAACGAGTCACTTTACAGTCACATCGGAAATTAATCAGTAAATATGGCTACATGCTGAACATTTATAAGGCGTTTTGTGAAGTGTTTACACACACACAGACAGACCTGAGTTAGCAATTCCTACCCACCACCTTTCACATAATAGAAATTCTTCTACAAAACAGAAGGAGTTGCGGAGGAAAAACTTTTTAAGTTTGTTTTCAAATTATATTTTGCTGCATGTCAGACATTTTATATCATTGGATAAGTGATCAAAAATGTTAGCTGCAGCATTGTGCAATCCTTTTTGTGCCAAAGATGACTTTAATGTGTGAAGTAATGAACCTCATTTTTCCTTCTAGTATTGTAATTACTTACACCACTGTTCCTTTTGAACTATAGTTGATTATTTACAACATGATTCATGAGGGAATAAATATACTATGAAGCAGTAGTCAGAATGTCTAACTCCTTAAACAGATGTCTACATGACATGCATGGGTGAGCACCACATACACTGATCAGCCAGAACATTATGACCACTTACCTAATAGCTGGTATGTGCAAGTTTTGCATGGATAACAGTTGTGATGTGGCATGGCAGGGAAGCAACGAGGCCTTGGTAGACTTGCTGGAGGGAGTTGACACCACATCTGCACACCCAAGTCACATAATTCCTGTAAATTCTGGGAAGGGGGACAATGAGTTCTGATGCCACGTTCAATCACATCTCAGATCTGGCGAGTTGGAGGGGGCAGCACATCAACTGGAACTTGCCCCTGTGTTCCTAAACAACTCCATCATGCTCTTGGTCTTGTGACATGGCGCATTATCTTACTGAAAAATGCTATTGGTGTCAGGAACATGGTCATCATGAAGGAGTGTACATGGTCTGCAACCAGTGTACGATACTCCTTGGTCATCAAGGTATCTTGCACGAGCTCCACTGGACCTATGGACGCCCACACAAATGTTCCCCAGAGCATAATGGAGCCACCGCCAGCTTGTTTCCATCCCACAATACAGGTGTCACGAAGTTGTTCTCCTGGACGACAACATATCCGCGCCCTCCCATCAGCATGATGAAGAATGTACTGGAGTTCATCAGACCATGCAACACACTGCCAGTGTGCCAACATCCAGTGCAGGTGGTCATGTGCCCATTTCAGTCATAGTTGCTGATGTCGTGGTGTTAACATTGGCATATGCATGGGTCGCCAGCTGTGGAGGCCCACTGTTAGGGGTGTTCAGTTCACTGTCTGTTCAGACACGATTGTACTCTTCTCAGCATTAAAGCCTGATGTTAGCTCCACCACAGTTCGCCACCCGTCCTGTTTTACCAGTCTGACCAGCCTATGACATCTGACACCTGTAATGAGATGTGACCCCCAACCCATCGACGTCTACACATGGTTTCACCTTTGTTTCGCCACGTGTTGAAGACACTCACCACAGCACTTCTCAAACACTCGATAAGTTGTGCAGTTTCCAAAATGCTCATACTGAGCCTCTGGGCAATCACAATCTGCCCTTGGTCAGATTCAGATAAATCGTGTCTTCCTCATTCTACACATGGAAAGCACTCTCACTGATACTATATGCCCTTGCGTATGTTTGACTAGCAGTCATTCCTCACCAGGCGATGCTGCTATCGCCTTGATGGGTTTATATCAATAGTAGGTTGATGTTCACAATGTTCTGGCTGATCAGTGTATCATTCTTAGAGCATGTTTTTGAACAATGAAGAGTTTCTTTCTTAAAGGCGAGTTATTCCATTTACATTGCTGAAGGAAAATATGCAAAATGTCAATTTACCGATTTCTCTCTCCCCAGGATCTGCAATGACTCTCAATGTCGATGTGGCTAAACTAAGTTGTTTTAGGAGTGCCAAAATGTGCTTTTTCCAGTTTAAATTCTCATCCATATGGACACCTAAGAATTCTGAATTTTTCATCCTATTTATTATTTCCACACCATGTGCAACACTTATCTTGTGATTATTAGATGTGCAGAACTGAATACATTGTGTGTCTTTAAAATTGAGGGCGAGACGATTTGTGGAAAACCAATGATACTTTTAATAACTTTGCTAACCATTTTTCCTGTGTATGTACTTTTAAGTATGCTTGGATTGATAACAATACTAGTGTCATCTGCAGCAAGAACTAATTCTGCTTGTTGTGTGTTAGACCAAAGATTGTTTACATACGTGAGAAACAACAGTGAATCTAAGACTGACCCCTGAGGAATCCCATGTGTGATTTTTTCCCCAGTCAGAATTATGTCCCTGGACTATATTGCTTTAATGACTAAGTACAACTTCGTGCATTCTTTTAGTTAGATATGACATTATCCATTAGTTGACTAAACCATCAATCTTATAAAACTTCATTTTATCTAGGAGATTACTGTGACTTACAGAGTCACATGTGTTGCGAGGGAACCTCCCCATCGCACCCCCCTCAGATTTAGTTATAAGTTGGCACAGTGGATAGGCCTTGAAAAACTAAACACAGATCAATCGAGAAAACAGGAAGTAGTTGTGTGGAACTATGAAAAAAATAAGCAAAATATACAAACTGAGTAGTCAATGCGCAAGATAGGCAACATCATGGATAATGTGAGCTCAAGAGCGCCGTGGTCCCGTGGACAGCGTGAGCAGCTGCGGAACGAAAGGTCCTTGGTTCAAGTCTTCCCTTGAGTGAGAGATTTACTTTCTTTATTTTCGCAAAGTTAAGATATGTCCGTTCATTCATTCACTGTAATAAGTTTAGTGTCTGTGTTTTGCGACCGCACCGCAAAACCGTGTGATTAGTAGACGAAAGGACGTGCCTCTCCAATGGGAACTGAAAACATTTGATCGCAAGGTCATAGGTCCACCGATTCCTCCACAGGAAAACACGTCTGGTATATTCTATACGACACTGGTGACGGCATGTGTGTCACATGACAGGAATATGTTGTCGACCCACCTAACTTGTACACTTGGCGAATGGGTAAAAAGATTTTCTACCTTGCCCGATTTAGGTTTTCTTGTGGATGTGATAATCACTCCCAAAAAAGTGATGAAAACATAAGAGTTTGTCACATAAACTGCAACAAATGAATGCAACAGTTTCACAGTCGCACAGTTTTCCCTGTGCTCTGTCAAAACATATGTTTCTTTAGGTGTAGCGTCCCCTTACTACGGTGCAGTTACCTCGCATCAGACAGACACACAATAATTGTCTGAAAATAAAAAGTTAAACTTTTCACTCGAGGGAAGACTTGAACCAAGGACCTCTCGCTCCGGAGCTGCTCATGCTATCCACGGGACCACAGCGCTCTTGAGCTCACATTATCCATGATGTTGCCTATCTTGCGCATGGACTACTCAGTTTGTATATTTTGCTTATTTTTTTCATAGTTCCACACAACTTCCTCCTGTTTTCTCGATTGATATGTGTCTAGTTTTTCAAGGAGTATCCACTGTGCCAACTTATAACTAAATCTGAGGGGGGGAGGGGGGGTGTGATGGGGAGGTTCCCTTGTTAGATATTTCACACAACATACCAACTGGTGCTATTGTAATACCTAATGCTTGTAAAATTTTGTGAGTGAACATGTGAATGGCATTTTCAGTGGAGCAACTCTTCTGAAAGCCCAAATGTGATTTTCTGAGGATATTATTGTTGCTAAAGTGAGATATGATTCTAGAATACAACACCTTCTCAACAATTTTGCAAAATGTCTGCATCATCATACAGATGACAGTGCCTGGCCACAACTCTTAGGTTCCTTCAATCACACCCATTAGATTTGCCTCGATTGGATCCATAACACTCAATTAATGCTCAAGGATACATCACATTAGTGTTGTATACAAGCCCAAAATTCTCATCATACATAAGTATCTTCAATTTGACCTCAATAAAGTCCATTTTAAGACATTTAAATGAGGTGAGTAAGTCCAGCAGTGTACCATTAATGCTGTTCTAAATGGTTATCAAACATTTTTCTTATTTTTATACAAATTATTTTGCATCAGCCCATATTTAAGGGGTGCTGTAAGGAAATTTCACTACAGTTATCAAAAAGGAAGACACTTTCTTGTGTCCAAAAGCATCAACAATGAGCACACTGAAAATACTGCTCATACTGTGTTACACATCATTAATGTACCTCTCCTAAATGTCATTAGGCCCATTTTTGCTGGTTTTTCCAACACATAACTGCAATTTTGTTTTTGCGATGTGTTGGTGGAATCAGCCAAAACAATACAGCCCACAATGTCATGCACGACTGCCATCCTGAATGGACGGAAAACTAACTGATTTGAGGTTTTATAGGTGCATGACAAGGCCACGAGTCTGCCCATCCTACTTAAACACACATGTTAATGAGTATGATTTGGTGGGAGGGGGTGGGGGAGGGTGGATAAACTATGATCTTTTTCAGCATCAGATCTATTTGTTATGACACATTACTGTAGTCCATTATATGACTAAACTAATAATGAGCAGGAGAGAAATGTTTACACACCGAAAAAACACTCTTGATGTGTGCAGCCTAAAAGAGAAGTAATACGTGAAGAAATTTGGGAGTGTTAGAAGGTGTCGGCGAAGGGGTGAGCGGAGCTAGATCAGTCAGATGCCACCTCTTCGCCTATCAGGAACACAATGCACATCCTCCAAACCAGTATCATACAATTAATGCCAATATTCTGTGTAAATCTTGCTTTCCTTACTTCAATTTAGAAAACTGATCCATCAGTTAAACCTTGTTAATTAATTATCATACTTAACGTTGAAGCTTTTCTGTCCATATTTGCTTAGAAACAGCTTTGTTTTGGAGGTGGTCCGCTCTGAGCAAAATACAATTTTATCCTTTCCTGTATCTCCCAGACATGTTTTGCTGGAGTTTCACATCATCAGTTAGCTTTTGTTTTATTTCTTGTACCACATGCTGTGGTTTTCCTGGGCTTCATGTTCTTTATTGCACTTGATTTCTTTCACAGCTTCTCCTTTTCTCTGGTTTTGCCATTTTCTTCACTTGAATATCTTCGCCATGTAACTTTCACTGTCACCTACTATGATCCCCCCCCCCTCTCTCTCTCTCTCACGCACACACACACACACACACACACACACACACACACACACACACAGCATTGAACAGCTGTACAGTAATAAGATGGTATAAAATATACTGTCCTTAGGACATCGCTTTGTAATGTAACACTCTTTAAATCCAATTCAAATCTCTGAGTAATATTGAAGAACGATAACTGATAAAAAAAATACTGAATGTATTAATGTATTCTTAAATGTTAAACTGCTTTCAGAAAAAAATTAAATAAATAAATAAATTATAGCCGATGTGGTGACATTTGAGACAGACTCTAGTTTCCTATTATGCTCCTCTCTTTATCTACTTTTGTATGGCTGCACTGTTGTGAAGATAAAATGAGAACACTAACATAAAAAAGATTTAATAATAAAGAATTAATGCACAAGATGCTCGAATTGCTTGATTCAGATACTAGTCGATTTCTAGAGAATCGATGATTCTTGGAATTCTGTAATCTGAATTGGTATGTGACATTTCTAACTAAAATCATTATATATACCTTTTTTTACTCTAATTCCAGTTAATCTAAGTAAATATTAGTGCTATTGCTATATTGCCAATAGATACTAGATGAAATTTTGAGTAAGCGGCTCATAATTTCAAGTAATTTGTGCAATTATGAGGGTTATTTATTTACTTGGAATTAGTAACATTGGTCTGACTGACTGACATTCATTCATGTCCATATGGCTTAGTGAGCAGCAACATAACCTCGTCTTTGTGTTAGTTACGGTTTTATAGACAATACAGTTGCAAGAAGGTTAAGAAAAAAGAACCTGTTTGGAATTTTTTCAATTTAAATGGGAAAGGAGTATCTTGTAAATATTGTTTTAAGGAATACAAACGTCGCATTCCAACAAAATGGAAAAACATATCAACAAGTCTTTCCAGAGTCCTCAGAATTTGAAAAATGCACTTGAGTTAGGTACAGTGATTTTTGCAGTAACAGAGTATAACTGAAAATACTACATAACGAGCTAGCTTTCTTTCATACTTGAGTGTTGTTTTCTTTCTATTTTTTAATTATGTACTACTACAAGAAGTGACCACTTTAAAGATGTAAAAAATTATATTTATGGTACAATTTATTTCCCCTAATAACTCTCCCCTAACTCTCAAGCAGCTTTTCCAACTTGGTTAGCCAAACACTGAAGAAGCAGTGTTGCAAAATATCTTTTCCAACACAAAGTATCAGCTTAAAATTTTTTTATAAGTGCCGCTTATCAGTTAATCTTTAAAATGCATAAATGCCTGCGCATTTATGAAGTCTGAGCATTTGCCCAGGCAATTATCCTGGGCATCTGCACTGAGTTATAAATGCCCAGGCATTTTACACGACTAACTGTGGGTCATGTTTGCAACATATAAGGTGTTCCTTCCCACATGGATCACCCCTGTGTAAAATTCCCAAAATGGTGGAAGTCAAACATGAAGAAGGCCATAGATTATTGTATTAAATAAGTTGGGAGTGATACCTCAGGTAAGGCATTTCCTAAGGTTTGTGCTGATGGATGTCGAGTGATGTTCTCCATTTAGTAAGCTCTTATGACAAGCATTAGCATGGGCCTATTCTAACACAGATTCTGCTGGGGGCTTTCAGTCTGAAATGTGAAACAGTAAAAAAAAGATACAGAAATATTAAAACAAAGGGGCTGCAGTACAAGCAAGGAAGGAAGTATTAAAACTGCTCAGGTTCCCATGCTTGCCACACATGCTCATGAAAGAATCATGAGTTCCCTGGTGACCCATTTGATAGAGTGGCCCCACATTAGTCAAGACCTACACATTAACGGGCACAACAAAACATGAAGAATAAGCAGTACTCCAGCAGTAACTGAGTTGAAGAATTAGAAATGGAAAAATTATCTGCAAGGTGGGTGCCACGACTCTTTATGCTGGATCAAAAATGCACGAGAATGGACATATCAAAACAATGTTTGGCCCATTTTAGGAGAAACGAATAACATTTTTTATGCCAGTTTGTGACCACAGATGAAACATTGGTGCACTACTATATCCCAGAGACAAAGCAACAGTCAAAGCAGTGGAAACATGCTGATTCTCTGCCACCAAAGAAAGCAAAGACAATTCATTCGGCGGGAAAGGTCATGGCATCAGTGTTCTGAAATGTGAAGGGGATTCGGTTTGTAGATTATCTCCCCACTGGAAAAAAAACAATTACTGGAGAATACTATGCTAACCTCCTGAACAAACCGTAACAAAAGGTATGTGAAAAAAGGCCAGGTTTAGCAAGGAAGAATGTCTCTTCCATCAAGAAAATGCGCACCCACACGTGCCGTTGCCATGGCAAAATTACACAAACTAAGGTATGAACTGTTGCCACACCCACCTTATTCACCTGATATGGCTCCGCCAGACTTCCATCCCTTCCCAAAACAGAAAATTTTTCTTGGTGGACGAAGATTCACTTAAAACGAAGAATTGACAGTCAGAGTTGACAACTATTTTGCAGGCATGGAGGAAACTCACTTTCGAGATAGGAGCAAGGCACTGGAACATCATTGGACCAAGTGCATTAATCTACAAGGAGACTACATTGAAAAATAAAAAAGGTTTCAGTGATGTACGGTAAGTACTTTTTTTCTATTCCATTCCGAGAACTTTTCAAACCACCCTCCGAAGTGCTACATGTTTTATCATTAAACTAAATTTTGCATTAGACTAATTTGGAACTGCTCTACTGAATGGGCACATAAAAGATTTCCCTTCATAAAAAAACATTCTATCAGAAATATTGACACTGGGTGTTGCATGACAGGTGTAATGAGAAGCCATTGTTTGAGCTGACACCATACACACATTGCAAAAACAAAATTGAAAATATGTACCAAAACATGGGAAAAAGAGGGCCTGGAGCATCTTAGAAGAGGGACTGGGTATATACTAAAACACAAGTATCCTTATCATACCTTTCAAGCAATGGAATTCTAGTATGGAATAACAACATTAAAAGGATAGATTGCTATTCATTGCATACAGGAGGCACTAAGTGGCAGATGGTACATTGGAAAAGACTGCCAGAAATTAGTCAGCTATCTAAGTCCTTCATCATATGTAGAAAATACAAAAAACACACACACACACACACGACCACTGTTTTCTCCAGCCTCTAAGGCCTGACTGGCCTTAGCGTTTGGTCATGACAGTCTCTCTCTCTCTCTCTCTCTCTCTCTCTCTCTCTCTCTCTCTCTCTGTGTGTGTGTGTGTGTGTGTGTGTGTGGGGGGGGGGGGGGGGGGGGGGCGCAACATTTCAGGTCTCAATAGAATCTGCACGTTTCAGTGACTGTCTCATTGTCCTTCCAACAGCAGCCAGCTAACTGAAACAATGTATTTGCTTTCTTCTTAACTCATTATGGAGGAAGAAGGGGGGTGGAGGTGGGGTGTCTGCTGACTCAGTTTTTCAGGTGGACTGAGGAGCACAGTTGAATACATGTGTGCATGAGTCAGCTGTGCGAACAGGCTGAAGTTAATGCAACAGGCAGAGCAGCAGCTTTACAAGCAGCATCTTTACAGTCCAGGAGCCACCAGTATGTTTTCTTAGTGTGTGCTATGATGAAGAACACATTTGTATTTTATATTATGAGTTACCTGAAACAAATTGTGTGTAAATCAAGGAGCAATGAACAATAGGGACCATCCGAATGAGGCAGAGCACCTGTTAAGACACTAACCGCATATTCAAGAGGATGAAGTTGCTCTGTCCTGTCATCCTGATGTGTGTTTTCTATGGTTTTCCTGAATCACTTAGGCAAATGCCAGGATGGTTCCTTAATCAAGACCATGAGTGATCACCTGTCCTATTTTCATAAAGCATGTTATGTATACTCTGTGTTGTACATTTTGAGCTACTGACTTGCGTTTTATTACTTTGGCAATTCTTCTATCATTGTGAGATGATGCTTGGATGAATAAAGATAAATAAAAATAAATTAATCCAGCAAAAAACTCACTTTCATGTCATGGGGATGGAGCTGAATTTAGATATGATATGGTGCATACCACAACCAAAACTATTGTAAATCCTGCTGTGGTACAAGTTCATATGCAGCACTCCTTTGTTATTTCTCTCAACAGTTAGCATTGTGGTCTGGAATTCAATCTTTGGATACAAAACTACAAGGAAAAGTAACAACCCTTTGACAGTGGGACAACCGTATCAATTGTAACAGATAAATTATTTTTTGACCTATAGCAGGTATTTAACAGGGTCCCAAAAGCAGAGTTCTTGAAATCTATATAGCTCCTTTAGGAGTGTGTATAAAAAATTAGAGGAACAACATAGGAACAGGGACCCAGGGAATTTATGAATTATGAGGCAAGTTATCCAGCAAGGCTGTAGCCTGGATTCCCTGCTTTTAGCAATATACCTTCACTGGGCAACAAAGGTACATAGCAGCAAATTAAAGGGCTGACCATCAAAAATTGCCAGATTAAAGTAGTTTAAAGAACAGTTTGGGCTTTGCAGACAACCTAGTATGGTAGCCTTTTGTGAACAAATCATACAATGCAGCAGCAATGTCTGTGTGGAAAAGTTGAAGGAGAAAGAACTGGTGGTAAATTTACAAACCAAAAACATGATTATAACCAGAGGGAAAAAAATGCATTATACCATAGTTGGAGGAAAGTCATTACAACATGTTTGTAAATTTCAATACTTGTTTCTGTCATTAGTGTAAATGGTAAGACAAAAACAGAAATTACAGAAAGAGTTAGGGCAGCACAGCCTCTGTTTAATGGAGTCAAATGAAACAGCCTCAACAATAGAAAGATATCAAAGGGTAAAGCTAGATATGTGTAGATATACCAACACCCTGACATTGATCTAGAGCTGATAATTTCATGTAGTGAACAAAAAGTTAGATACAGACAGCAGTGATGAAGTATCTTTGGAAAACAGAGAACAAGCGTAGGAGGGACGGACCCAGAACACAGCCAATCAGAAAAATTTAAACATGAAGCCGTTTGAATAGACTATTCAAGAGTTATAGCTCAAGTGGTCTGGACACATTTAGTGAATGTTGAAAGATTGTCTGTCAAACTTAATGAAGGACACAAGGATACATGCCGAGATAAGAAGAGAATGGCCGAGGAAAACAATGGAGAATGAAAGAGAGGAGGCAATGCAGGAGAGGGGAATGTAAATTATATAGGTAGTAACCGCAACTGCAGACGGAATGAGATGGACATCCCTCATATCCTAAATCTCATAAGGCAGATGTGGATAAAATACGGCTAAGTTGATATCATGGAGATGTTGCTGAATTTACATATGATACGGTACAGCTGTACAACTATGTTATTTCTCAGTATCAAGTTTCTGCTGCAATTTGTTACTGTATGAGTGTGAATACTCTTCACAATACTTGTTACTACAAAATCTAATCCTGACAGCCCTTTGAAGACTGAATATCAATACTAAGCACTGTGTCTCAGAACAGCTATCATTCTAACAAACTAACACAGATTCCTGACACTATATAGATGATTCAGGTCACTTGACGACACAGTGTAGAAAAACTTAATAGCTTTAAATTCTCTGGACATAATACTCCAATACTCCAACAGAAATTAATCCTCCTTAGACAGTGGGAAAACTTTATGAGTTTGATTCAGTGAGAGATTAAAACTGCATGCTGAATCGGGGAAATCTTGCCAATCAGAGGCAACACTCGATCAATGTAACAATCTGAAGATGTTCCTAGGTCAGCTTGAAGCTTGTCTTCTATTTTTTTCCTATTGTTCTTTATTATTCAGAAGTGTTTACAATTGCCTAGAAGACTAGCAGGTCTGTAAGAAAGGCTTCCTTGAGATTTTTATGGAACCCCAGATTTAAACAGCCCACTGAGAAAGGATGTCATAGAAATGTGTAGTGTGCACACAGCAGCATAACATTAAATGCTTAGCGATGCAGAAGGGTTCTGGGCTGATCCTCTAGGCCTAGTCAGTAGAGCTCCATTTGGGAGCCATCCATGAGCACATCTGCTTGCCAATATGACTCACAAACCTACAAGAATTCACAAGTGGCAACTCTTTGATAACATTCATCATTTTTACTGTCCCACAACCATTTGCAGGAATCATATAACAGTCCATTGTAGTGTTTATCAAACAATACAGTAAACATAAAGCTCCATTGTAGACAGTTTCTGTAACTAGGAAGAGTCACTGAAACATATTTGTTAGTTTATAATAATTTCTCAGTCTACTCATCCACCCACAAGGAAATATTGAATTGGCAATGGGGGCCTGAGGCTTATTCAGTAGCTGCTCGAGCTTGTAATTGTACAATTTATTCATTAGCAAGAGCAGCTGGCCCTGTTAAAACGCAAACAACAAGAAAAATAAACACAAACAATAACCAGGCTTGTTCTGTCAACTGTTGCTGCAGACAACCAATTTCAGTACAAAGGAGACTAAAATTTGCTGTCTCAGGCAGTGCTCATCATCATCATCCAGGTGAAATATTTAGAGCATAATACACTTCTTACAATTTATAGGTGGATTTTGATACATTTCTTTGGTGCATGAGATCCTCTTCAGTTTCATGGAATTTCTAGGCTGCCTGACTATTACTACATGCAACACAGCGATGTGTTTTTGGCATATTTGTTGTTAATTCTGGATTGTAAACAACCAAGGGAGTCATATCTTCCTTTGGAAATACGGAAGCGTCTGATCCCGCCCGTCTGCTTTGACTCATGACGTCACAAATATGGCGGAAACAAAAACAAACACACACACACTTTCCACTAGAAGCCTAATGACACTAACGGGACAAGCGCGGGAAATGGGGTGTTTGGGGGGGGGGGGGGGGGGTCAAACTAAATATAAACAAATTTAGACGCCTTGCGTAGCTACAACGTGTAAGTGAAGACAGCCATGCACGAATACCCACCCACCTCCCCAGGGGTCGCAACCCCTGCAACCCATAGAAGATAAAGATGCTTCAGTAGGTGATTAGTGTTTTTTGTCTTAAAAAAAAATCTCACGGGATAGAATGAACAGATCAGAAAGATAAATATAATAAACTAAAACAGAAATAGGAGGAAACAGATAATTAAAATAAGTAATAAGTGTTTTTAAATTTAAAAAAAAAAATCTCACGAGATAGAACGAAAAGATCAGAAAAGTAAATAAAATAAGATAAAACAGAACTGGAGACAGCCACACTCAAACCAAACTCCGCGCCGTCATGACGTTACACATGACAACAACCTTACGTCACAGGTCAAAGCCGACGCGTGGGATCGGACGCTTCTGTCGACCCCTTCCTTTTTTTAATTTATTTGCACATCTAATTCTGTAGGACCAAATTGAGGAGCATATCTCCAAGGTCATGGAAACATGCCGCCAATACATGAAATTATAACACGAAATAAAATGTTAGATGATCCCAAAAAAGTCAAGACATAAGGTCAAGTACACGTTATCAACAATATAACATAACAATCAGCTAAATTTATGAGGAACTATTCAACAGAATAGAAGGAGTGATCCATGAGGAAACTATTCAGTTTCAATTTGAAAGCAAGTGGATTACTGCTAAGATTTTTGAATTCTTTTGGTAGCTTACTGAAAATAGCTGCAGCACTATATAGCACACCTTTCTGCACAAGAGTTAAGGAAGTGCGAGCCAAATGCACACTGGAGTTCTGTCTAGAATTAACTGAGTGAAAGCTGCTAATTCTGATATTGTTAACAAGAAATGACAGTACAAGATATATGTATTAAGAGGCCAGTTTCAGAATACCCAGACTAGTGAACAGGGATCGACAAGAGGTTCATGAACTTACACCACTTATCGCCTGAATTGTCCACTTCTGAGCCAAAAATATCCTTTGATAATGCGAAGAGTTACCCCAAAATAAAATACCGTATGACATAAGTAAACAGCAAACATAAAACTCCAAGTGGTAGAAAGTTTCACTTATTTAGGGAGTGAAATATCTAGGGATGGAAGAATAACCAATGACATTAATAGGAGGTTACAGAAGGGAGGCAATTTCTACCAAACAATAAAACAGCTGATTTGGAATAAGGAAGTTTCAGAAAAGGTAAAACTCCTTATGTGTAAGAACTATTACTTCCCTATTGTCACCTGGTGGAGAAACATGAACAATGACAAAAAAGGGACTGGAGCAGACTGCAAGCAGGAGAAATGAAATTTCTCAGAGCAGTTAAGGGAAAAACAAGAATGGACAGAGAAAGGAATGCAGAGATTAGAAAGGACCTTAAACAAGAAAGTATGAGAGAAGAAATTGAAAACGAAGAGATTAAGATGGTATGGGCATGTTAAGAGGATGCATGGGCAGAGACACCCCAAAATTATGGAAGAACTAAAAATGGATGGAAAAAGACCTAGAGGGCACCGAAGAACACGGTGGAAAATGGGAGTGAGAATATCTGTATAAAGGAGAGGTGTGACCTGGCAGCAAGTGGAGGAAGAAAAGTGGTGGGAGGACAGAGCCAAATGGTGAGGACTCGTCAGCACCCAGACCCTGCAGTAGCTGGAACAGGATTCAGATGTAGATAGATAGATAGATAGATAAATAGATAGATGACATAAGCAATGCTCAGAAAATGATTGTTAAATACTGTACATATATCTACCTGACTTATCAGTAACAGGAACATTTTTACTATTAACTGACTTTATATCGTCGACCTTGTGCTGCTGACCAGACACTTCCCTCACAACTGACCATATGGTTTTAATTTTATCCTGAGAATTAGCTATTCTATTTGTGTACCACAGATTCTTTGCCTTCCTAATAACATTTTTAAGCACCTTACAATACTGTTTGTAATGGGCTACTGTAGCTTGATTGTGACTACTTCTAACATTTTGATATAATTCCCACTTTGTTCTACATGATATCCTTATCCCACTAGTCAGCCACACGGGCTGCCTATTACTGCTAGTATACATACAGGTACATACACAGGAGAAACTGTAGGCCAAGTTCTTGAAAGCATCATTGACTGGTTTTCCTGTGAGTTGTCTTGCCCTCAATTTTAAAGAGACCCAACATATTCAGTTCTGCACATCATAAGGTACTACACCAATAATAAGTGTAACACATGGTGAGGAAATAATCAATATGGTGGAAACTTCAAAATTCTTAGGGTTCCTTATTGATGAGAATTTAAATTGGAAACAACACATTTGGGAACACTTAAAACAACTTAGTTTAGCCAAACTTGCACTTAGAATCATTGCAAATCTCTGGGAGAGAAAAATCAGTAAGTTGACATATTTTGCATATTTTCATTCAGTAATGTTATACAGAATGATGTTCTGGGATAACTCGTCTTTAAAAAAGAAAGTCTTCAGTGTGCAAAAATGTGCTGTGAGAATAATATGTGACACTCACCCATGATCATCTTGTAGACATATATTCAAGGAGCTGGGCATTTTGAATGTTCTTTCACAGTATGTTTATTCCCTCACAAAGCTTATTGTAAATAGTTCACTACAGTTCAAGAGGAACAATGCAGTACATAATTACAATACCAGAAAGAAAAATTACATTCATTTCTCACATTAAGGTTGTATTTAGCACAAAAAATGGTGCACAATGCTGCACCAAACATTTTTTTATCATTTACCCAGCGATATGAAATGTCCGACAGACAGCAAAGTAAAAACTGAGAAAGTTTCTCCTTGACAACTCCATCTATTCTGTAGAAGAATTTACATTATTGTAATGTGTAAAAGGTGTGTGCGCTCACATTTGTAACTCTTTTTCTTTTTGTAAAAAAGACAAAAAAATCAGAAATGTTGAGAATGTATGTACAAATTAATTTGCGATGTGAATGTAAAATGACTTGTTCACCACCGTTACAATCTATTGTGCAAAATGATCCATTGAACATACAACTAACTACCTACAGAATTATTTAACATATATTCTGTTTACATCTTATGACATTTCTCGACACCAAGCAACTCCTCAAGCGGTAATCAACATAGTTTCAATAAGCACGAATCAATCAGATCCCAGTTTACTCTGAACACTCATGATATCCAAAATGCCATGGACACTAGCTCAGGTTGACGCTGTGATTTTTGACTTCCAGGAAGGCTGCACTGTCATCTAGCAAACAAATTACGCCTGTACAAAATATCAGAACAACTATGTAATTACACTGAAGACTTCTCTGTAAACAGAACACAGTATACCGGTCTTAACAGAGAGGCACCTTGAGAAGTGAAGGCAATACCTAGCGTACATCACGGTAGTGTGACAACACTGTTACTGTTCACAATTATACATGACCTGGTGGATAAGAGAGTCCGTAGCCCTATGATGTGTGTATTAGGAGATTACATTACTACAAACTTGCTATAAAATGCAGACACATTTGCATATGATCAATGCCTGGTGTAAATATTAGCAGTTGACTCTAAACATAAATAAAAATAACGTAATGCAGGTAAATACACTAACAGATCCAATATCATTTGCCTACGTGATCGGCAATCAGTCAGTGGAATCAGTTACAACTTTCAAACATTTAGGAGTTTCTACTGAGAGTCATTTTAGGTTGAATGACTGCCCAAGTTGAACCATGGAGTAGTTAAGTGCCAGACTCAGATTTATTGCAAGAATCCTGAAAAAAGTGTTATCCAAGCACAAAAGAGTCTACCTTGTTAGACCAATTTTCTTGAGTGCTGTTTATCAGTTTGGGACACTTATGAAGTTGGATTAACGTTATAGAAGAAAAACGTCTGTCACACGTTTGTTTAGTTAGCAGGTAATTGTCACTGAAATGCTCAATGAACTGCAGTGTGAGACATTACAAGAAATATGGTCTGCATCACAGATAGCATTAGTTACAATTCTATGAACCAACCTTCCAAAATGTGTCAAAAATATACTATTTCCTACAAAATATAATGATGATGATAACACAGACGAGTACAACAGGTTTCATTTGCATGTATTCACCAACCAGGAATGGAGTAGGAAGGGGGAAATTATTCTGGTACATTATGTGCTCTCCATCACACGCCATATGGTGATCTACAGAATACCGATGTCAAAAGTGCTGAGCATGTGAATATAACATATAATGGTGACTGTCACAGTGCCTTAGTAACTTGTACAATTCAGCAGGTTCATATTTTAGCATATCACTTGGTGAAATACATACCATGTATGCATTCACCAGCTGTCTATCAATGATGAAGCCTGTATTAAATAATAGGGATAGTATTCTGAATTTAAACTGTTGCAGAAATAATGGTATGCTACAGTCAACACTACTGTACTTTCACTTTGTAAAATACTGCAAACCAAAGAATGGACATAAATAGTTGTATTTTGTTTACTTTCCACCACAAAGAGGCTTCACAAATGTATTGAGGATTTAAAAGCTTTAAATTTGCAAATGAAACTGGAGAGAAGTGTGATGATATCATGAAACAAGACACTCTTTGCTCACAAAAAATATATACATTATGTAAACAAGTACTGATGATAGATGTGAAACCTGATTCACAATAATACAGTACAACCTATATCAATATAAAAATATATGAACGTTCTAACATGCCTTAACATTCAACCAATTTTCATACATGACTATCATGGGACCGTGGAGCACTTAACATTATTTAGTTCCCAGAAAATCCAGCGTCTCGTATATACATTTCTATTACAAACACCAAGTATTAAGCACAACTCTTGCATTGTTGTTAACATAACATAACTATGTAGATCATTTATTTGTACTCAAAGTTGTGTAATGTGCTCAATAATTATAACTGACAGAATAAATATACCAATGCAAAGCAATAAATAATTACTAATATTTAAAAATGGCAGGCTGACCCAGTAGCTTTCTTTTTGTACCCGTTAATAACTGTGGTAAATATTGGTTCCGAAAGAAATGACGTTCACATGTACCACTGTCATAATAATAAACGAGAGTGCCTAGAATGGATAAGCAATTCTGTTTATGAGCGTTTGAGCCCATTATCGAATAAAAAGTTGTATATTAACATTGCTGTCGAGATGATTATACTGGTCTGAGAAATATTAACTTTATCGAAAAATATGATACAAAGTCAGGTTGTGACAGTACAACTTCTACGCAAGTGTACACCTAACAGTAATGAACTTCACGACGCCCTCAATCAGCAGACGATGTTTCAGCGATTATCACAACAAATCAAGTATCAACAAACATGTAACATATGTTTTTTAGTACGAGAACGCGTGCTGACAGATGATAATATGCACATTTAATTTCAGCAAACGCGGTAACGACGACTCATTGTCATCCCTATTACTTCAAGTTGTCAGTGGAAGTTTATCAACAAATGCCAAGTGTTTCTCAAACTTTATTCAGAGTTAGTACAAATTTCAACTTACCATTCTGAATATGTTTGTTGAAACTACTGTTTTTTATGAAATACGTAACACCATTCACCGAATAACAACCAGAGCATCAGCACTATACCCCCCGCACAAGCAGCAGCAAAACACACTACACTATCCGCCATTTCCTTCTGGACTCGCACACATAAAGTACAAAGACTTGTCTTGCGCATGTCTTGTGCTTGTCTTGAGAGACCACCTGGAAATTTTAATGTTCGGAGAAAAACAAGTCATTCCTTCACAATAATGTAACCGCAGAAAATATTGTCTTCATTATGGACATTCTTAAGCCACTACAATGAAACTTTTCCCGAAAAAATAAAAAAAAATTGCGTAGCTTGGCTTCCCATTATTCAGTAACTTGCTTATATGGGAACAGAACAGTCAACCTGGAAGTAATACTGAAATTTACACGTGTCTTCTGTTAAAATTTGAGTCTCTTCTCAAAGTTTTCGGTGAGCATACAGTCTACACTTTGTTGGACTTATTTCGAAAGCTCTCCACTTATTTATTCAAAGGACAGATTTAAAGAAAATTTCGAACAACATATTTTATAGTTGTTTCAATGTTTTCACCGCTACAAAAATTATCCAATGTGCTTCGTGATTTAAATCGGTCTTTTGCTCTTACTTCCCTCATACAGTGTTTTGACGCGACTTCGTTGCTGTCACTGTGGTCCTTATTAATTTGATCAGTTTCTCATTTTGATGAATGCTGCTCCGCGCCTTTCTAACAGTGATGACTTTCATGAAGTTAGTGGGAATCGAGCGACAGAAGTGAAGCCATCTACATGAGTACCTCATTATTGTGTCTCACAGAACACTGGCTTGATGAGGACAAGTTACATATTGTGTCCCTACCTAACTTTGTGCTAGGTGGTTATTTCTGTAGAAAAATTCTTAAACATGGTGGCAGTTGTATATTCATCAGAAATAATATAAACTTTGCAAATATAAAATTTCGTGTTGATGTAGTGAAGGAAACAGATGTAGAGCTATCAGGAGTTGAGACAGTAGACATTAAACTAGCCGTTATATGTTTATACAGAGCTCCAACTGGTGACATAAATGCTCTCCTAAAAAGTTTGGAATATTCACTTAACAGACTAACACAAGGAAACAGGAGAGTTATTCTATGTGGTGATTTTAATATTGACTTTGCAGAGGACACAAAGAAAAGAATGAATTACTGAATCTCGTGCAAACTTTTAACATGAAATCCACCATAGAAACAGCAACTGGTATCACAAAGACTTCACGCATCATGATTGATCAGATATTTGTAAATGTAGAAATGAAGTATACAATAGGAAATCTAAACATAGGCTTTGGGGATCACACAGCTCAAAAACTCTCTCTGAGTATGGAAACTGAGCTACGGCCTACACCCTGCCTAACAACCACCAGTAGAAACTACAGTAATGAAAATATAAATAATTTTCTCCATTACTTGAGCAAAGAAAGCTGGTAAGAAGTTTAAAACTGCGAACACACAGATAGAAGATGTAATAACTTTATTAACAATTTTTCCTACTACTTTGAACTGTGCTTCCCTCCAACCCAGAGGAAAACATACACAAGGAAAACAAAAAATAAATGGATTACTCGTGGGATTTTAGAATCTTCAAACAAAAAAAGATTACTGTACAGATTGTCCAAAAAACTCACATCACCAGAATTTGACTCATATTACAAAAACTATAAAAATATATTCAAAAATTTTGTCAAACACACAAAAATAATGGCAAATGACACATACATAAAAATTCCACCAATAAGACGAAAGCCATATGGAATATTGTCAGGAAAGAAACTGCAGCTGAACAGATAGACTTCCATATATTAACAGCCTAATGGAGAACTCAACTGTGATAACTGAACCTACAAAAACTGCAAATAAATTTAATTCCTACTTTACACAGATGGCTGAACATCTTATAAATAAAAATTTACAGTGCACTCCAACAAATCAATCCAGATGTACTATAAATAACAAATCTATTTTTCTATACCCTACCAATGAAATGGAAATACTTAGTATAATCAAAGAACTGAAGCCCAAATTCTCTTTTGGTACTGACAATATCCCTGACTATATCGTGAAGAAATGTGCTCCCCTCATAGCCAGGCCACTTGTCAACATCTATAACTGGTCTCTATCAGAAGGGGTGTTCCCAGAAAAATTGAAGATAGCAAAAGTAAAACCCCTGTTCAAGAAAGGGATAAAAACAGAAGTTTCAAACTACAGGCCAATCTCATTACTGTCTGGTTTTTCCAAAATAATTAAAAAATCTATTATAAAATACTAATCAGTTTCATAAAAAAATAATTATTTCTCAAATACTCAACCTGGATTCCGAAAATCTAAATCTACTGAGACAGCTACCTTTGCATTCCTAAATGAAGCCTTAAATGGAATAGACAATAAAGAACATATTTCATCCATATTTCTAGACATCTCTAAAGCTTTCGATGTCACCAATCACAACATCTTGCTTCAGAAACTTGAATCTGTAGGTATTAGGGGCCTGGCCTATGAATGGATAAAATCATATCTCCAAAACAGAGAGAAATTAGTTGAGCTTACTATCCAAGAAGGGAACAAGATAAAGTCCTACTGCCCAGAGAAGTAGAGCATCACGTATGGTGTACCACAAGGCTCCATTCTAGGACCAGTTCTGTTTCCACTCTTTGTAAATGACTTGGAACCGACTAGCCCATGCTATAATTACATAAAATTTGCGGATGACACAAATGTGATAATAAAAGGAACGACCAAAGAAGAATTACTACACGAGATTAAAAGTTGTACCACCCACATTACAGATTGGTTTTCTGGAAACAACTTAGTAATAAACACAGAAAAAACAGTTACAACGCATATACACAGTGCAAAATAAATGTCCACCAGCACCAGACGTAGAGTTGTTTACTAGAGCCCTCAAAAATGTAAGCTCTACAAAATTTCTTGGGATATGGATCCAAGAAGATCTAAGATGGGACCAACATACAAAATACATTACAAATAAATTAAATACCATTTGCTATACTATCAAAATTCTTTCTGATTGCACATCGAGAGAGGTAGTAAAAGATGTATACTTCGCCCAGGCAGAATCATTACTGTGATATGGCATAATCTTTTGGGGAATCGCATCTGCTAGCGAAAGTTATTTTATATGCCAAAAGAGAATTATAAGAGCCACAGAAAATGCTGCATCAAGAAGCTCATGCAAGCCCTTATTCAAGAAACTACATATCCTTCCACTACCATGTCTGTACATTTTACAAGTAATCATATTTATAAGGGAAATCTTAGAAAATAGCAACATCTTGTGTCAACCAGCCAGAGCATCCACCTGTATAACACAGGGAGAAAGCAGGACATACATGTTCAGCATGCACACACAACATTAAAACAGAATGGACCATTTGCAAACAGGAAACAGACTATACAATAAGCTACCTACAAACATTAAAATAATAAAAGACGCTTCAAAATTTAAAACTGCTGTCCATAAATATTTATTGCAAAAATGTTATTATAGTATAGATGAGTATCTCAAAACATACAAATTTATTGCCAAGGTTAAATATAATGTATGGAAGCTGAACCTTCAGTTGTGATAATATTAAGCATAAATCAATGTACATATTATTGTATGATTTAAAAACATGTATTGTAAATCACAATGACTTGTCGAATATCATAATGTATACCTTGTACAACAAATGATCAAAAGGACCAATAAGAATGTAATGTAATACTAACAGGAATCTGCTAAATTTAGATTACACGATATATCACACAAATTTAAAGGCTGCAAATTCAGCTAAATACTTAGGGATTGCGATTAATAAAAACTGAAACTGGACAAATTGGAACGATCACATAGGAAATGTTGAGGGGAAAGCAAACCAACGACCGCGATTTCTTCGACCCCGGATCTACAATATTTCCGAAAGGGGCAAAAACTGGATAGTGGTGTGCCCCCCCCCCCCCCCCCAGCCGCACCCTCGAGCGTTTGAGATAGGACGTCAGAAACTTTTTTAAAAAAATTGATTTCTCAAAAAAAATATTCATTTGGTAGCGCAAATCTTTGTCAGAGAAGTTTGATAAATGAAACATACATATTCCAGGAAATGTAAGACATGTTATTTGGCCTTAAGTGTGTAAAAGTACAGTGCCATGACTCTTCGCACAGCAGTCTTATATTGCACGTCACTTTATTTCGCTCTGTGGAATTTAAATGCATATATTTTATAATGGAAGCCATGAAACCTATATTCAGGACAGTGGAAATTAAAATGTCCTGTGGTGCCTCTCCTGCTCCCAGTCGGTCGGTTTGACATCCTATCGGCTTAAAAAAAAACTCGCAATTATTACTGGGTGGGACTATTTGTAAGCGGGAGAAAATCTGCACTCTTTATTGCCTATTAGCTAATAACTGAATCTTTTGTGTGACATAAAATTATATATAGGAAACTTAAAACCAGTATAGACTAGAAACAAGAAAGACGGTACACATTTCTTCAATCCTTAGGTCCCAGCATTTTTTTCTCTCTAACCCTGCTACGGCTTTACACGGCGTGCTTTCCTTTCTGCGAAAGAATCTATGACCTCATCAAAGTTCGTCATATGTTTTGCTACATGAAAAATCACATTGTCGTTTTCTAATAATGATAAAGCTGCTAATGCGAGTACCAAAGACTGGTGTGGTTTCCCGATTTGGTTATTTCCATTTTGTCACTGCTAGATAAAACGAAATATGCCTTTCAAATATTGCAGCAATAAGACAATGTTTTGGCACTAATGGTCATTTTTATTTACCTCATGTACATTTATAACACGACAGAATATAATTCAAGAAGTACCAATATCAAATGCTTATTAGACCTATTACAAGCAAAAATTTTTATGTTAGGAAATAGTTTCACATCTCATTCATATGCTCCAATTTCCCAAGCACAAGATCGAAAAGTAGTATTACGAAATATTTCTATAAATTTGGAATCATCATATTCTTAGTTATAAATTGTGTGATCCTTGTTTCTTCTCCTTCCTCCCGTTCTATCAACCAATCTCGTTATGACTAATTCTGTAACTATTCCCTCCATTGTCAAAACTTAACTTCTCCAGTTAACTTCGCTATCCCTGCCATAATCATCAGTTTTGCTATCACTCGTTTATTTTCCGGTTAGGCGTTATTACGTGTTCATACAACGCGTTTTACGCGCTATTCCGAGAACTGAACTTCAGTGGCTGTTAACCAGGGACTGTACAACTGGCCCTTAGTATTGTAGTGATCTGACAAAATTTTCTGTCAAAATTTCATTTTCTTTGATACAGCGAGAAGATTAACATGTACTCTTACTTACTTGTTATTTCTGTTAGTCGTTTATTTCCACTTTGGTGGTCTGAATCTATGGATTTCACTAATAATTATACAACGCTGATCATTCGCGCACCTAATCAACCACATAAACCAAGAGCGATTCGCATTCACCAGTTCGGGTTTATTCGGTTCAGCTATTATAGCCCCATTCCCTTTTGTCCGTGGGAAAGTTTTTTATTTCTAGATGCGACGGAATTTCCCTGGCAGACACATCACGTACACTATGCACACATTCAAAAATTAACTTATGATTCGGTCAGAAATAAACTTAGAATGTGTTCAAAAATATTCAAAACCAACAGGATTGCGTTTCGAAATCATATGAATAATCGATAAACCAACGTGCACTGGATGTTAGGAGCTTTGTGAAACAAGGGGTTTTTCTTCAAGAATATGAATTTGGTGATCCCTGAAATGGCCACCTGGGGCAGATAGAGAAACAACTGAAAGATTTGAAAGAAAATAAATCTCCAGGTCCGCATGGAATTCCAGTCCGATTTTACCAAGAGTAGTCTACAGCATTGGCCTCTTACCTAGCTTGTATTTGTCATTGGTCTCTCGCCCAGCAAAAAGTCCCATGTGACTGAAAAAAAGCGCAGGTGACTCCAGATATACAGGGTGGCGCACGAAATGTGTTACCATTTTCTTTTCGAATATAAACGTTATTGTCAATACAATCTGAAAGGAACGTATACTACAATAAAGAGCCGTCCATGGAGATTTGTTCTAACTCAGCACATGATCAATATGTCCACCATTTCGTTTCGTAACTTCGTTCAAACGAACACTGAAGTTTGTGATTACCCTACAGCACATGTCTTCCGTAATTTCACTGCAAGCTCGAAGAATAAGTCTTCTGAGCTCCATTAAATCACGTGGACGTTACGGGAAAATTTTTTCCTTTAGGTACCCCCAAAGAAATAAGTCACATGGATTGAGGTCTGGACTATTGGCGGGCCAATTTTGTCCGTCATTGAAGCGACCTAGAAACCTGAGTGAAATGATCCGCATGTCGAAATGCTCGTGTAAAACCTCCAACACAGTGTTTACAGTAAGTGGCCTTGCTCCATCTTGCATGAACCACTGCGTGTTGAAGGGCAAGGCAGTAGCAAGAAGCTGTGGAATGAAGCTATTGCGAAGCATGCTCAAATAACGCTCGCTGTTCACAGTTTCTTCAAAGAAAAGGGGTCCAATAAGTCCGTGACTGGAAATTGCTGCCCACGCTGTAATCCTCGGAGCATAATGTTGTCGTTCATGAAGCACTTGTGGGTTTTCAGTAGCCCAAAAGCGTACATTTTGTTTCTTAACCACACCGTCTAAATCAAAATGCGCCTCGTCTGAAAACCAAACGTTGTTGAGAGTTTCTTCCCTATCATTCGCCCACTGAGCAAACAGTAGTCTCTGCTGCTTGTATTCTTCAGTGAGCTTCTGTGCACAGGTCATCTTGTATGGGTACATATGGAGGTCACTTTTAAGAATGCGTTGAACGGAGCGTCTGGATATTCCCAGTTGAACTGCTGCCTTTCTACACGATTTCCCGGGACTTCTCTGTACAGCAACTCGTACCGCTTCAATATTCTCCAGAGAACAAACAGGCTTAGGCCGAGGTCGCTTCGCTTCCAATACTGTTCCTTCCTATACAAATTTATCGTACAACCTGTGGATGGTCTTCTTGCAAGGGACCCATCGTGTGTTAAACTATTGTCGAAAACACCTCTGAGTCACAACAAGGCTTTTCGTTTCATGCAAAAGTAACACAATTGCCGATCGTTGCCGTGTCGTCAGTCTTCCATAGTCAGCCATTGCTGCTTACTAGTCTCGTTGCGGCAGTATCGTGAATTACACGTCATTTCGTAACTCATTTGTTTTTCCAAGCTCTGCTGGTACTGCTGTAGAGATCCCAGCAAGATATCTAACGTGCGTCGTAAATTGTGAAAGAAACAATTGGTAACACATTTCGTGCGCCACCCTGTAAGACGCGTAAAACAATGGACCTGCAACATTACAGACCAATATCCTTAACTTCTGTTAGCTACAGAATCCTTCAACATATTTTCAGTTCGAATACAATAAACTTTCTTGAGACAGAAGCTTACGTGCACGAATCAGCATGGTTTCAGAAAGCATCGCTCGTGGGAATCTCAGCCTGCCCTTTCTCACATGATATACAGAGAGCTATGGATGAAGGGCAACAGGTAGACTCCATATTTCTAGATTTCCGGAAAGAATTTGACACAGTGCCCCACTGGAGGCTGTTAACGAAGGTAGAAGAATATGAAATAAGTTCACAGATATGTGAGTGACTCGTAGACTTCTTAAATAATAGAACCCAGTATGCTGTCTTCGACAGTGGGTGTTCATCAGAGGCAAGGGTATCGTTAGGAGTGCCCCAGGGAAGTGTGATAGGACCACTGTTGTTCTCTATATATATGAATGATTTGGCGGACAGGGTGGGCATCAATCTGCGGTTGTTCGCTGATGATGCCGTGGTGTACGGTAAGGTGTCGAAGTTGAGTGACTGTAGAAAGATACAAGACGACTTAGACAAAATTTCCAGTTGGTGTGACAAATGTGGAAAAATGTAAGCTGATGCGGCTGAGTAGGAAGATCAAACCTGTAACATTCGGATACGATATTATTAGTGTCCTGCTTGACACAGTCAATTCGTTTAAACATCTGGCCATAAAGTTGCAAAGCGATATGAGATGGAACGAGCATGTGAGACCTGTGATGGGGAAGGGGAATGGTCGACTTCGGTTTAGTGGGAGAATTTTAGGAAAGAGAGACTCACCTGCAAATGACACTACATATAGGACACTGGTGCGACATGTTCTTGAGTACTGCCTGAGTATTTGGGATCTGTACTAGGTCAGATTGAAGGGACACAAAGAAGCAATTCAGAGGCAGGCTGCTAGATTTGTTACTAGTAGGTTTGAACAACACGTAAGTGTTACAGAGATGCTTCGGGAACTCAAATGGGAATCCCTGGAGCGAAAGCGACGCTCTTTTCGAGAAATACTATTGAGAAAATTTAGGGAATTGGCATTTGATGCTGATTGGTGAGCGATTCTATTGCC
Organism: Schistocerca piceifrons; assembly: GCF_021461385.2. Classification (NCBI taxonomy): domain Eukaryota; kingdom Metazoa; phylum Arthropoda; class Insecta; order Orthoptera; family Acrididae; genus Schistocerca; species Schistocerca piceifrons. Next base: position 650,402,038 of record NC_060149.1, read on the forward strand.
GTCAACATACATTGCGCGTAAGGACTACGAAGATAAGACGAGAGAAATTAGGGCTCATATGGAGGCATATAGACAGTCGTTTTTCCCTCGCTCTATTTGCGAGTGGAACAGGAAAGGAAATTACTAGCAGTGGTACCCTCCGCCACACACTGTACTGTGGCTTGCGGAGCATCTATGTAGAGAAAGATGTAGAAAAGAGCAACTCGTTTTGCATCATCGCAAAATAGGGAAGAGAATGCTACTGATATGATAAACGGATCGGGGTGGCAATAATTAAAACAAAGGCGTTTTTCGTTGCGGCAGGATCTTCTCATGACATTTCAGTCAGCAGCTTTCTCCTCACAGAGTGAAAATGTTTTGTTGGCTCCCATCTAAATAGGCAGAATGATCGTCATCATAAGACAAGAGACAACAGAGTTCGCACGGAAAGATTTAAGTGTTCGTTTTTTCCGTGCACGATTCGACAGTGGAACAGTATAGGCGCTTACTTGTGAATCACAGAGTAATCATGTAGATGTAGACTTCTGTATTTGGAGCAAACGACCGTAGGTACTAGACTACGGGACGTATTCTTGAAATGACCGATGCATTGACGACTCGTTGTCACCGTCCATACCACCACTGCTCTGTGTCGTCCTTGTCTTTATCATCATTATCGCCGCAGCCGCCACTTATTGCCACCTCTAGGTTGTATCTGTGGTAGTTGCAGGGAAAAGTTCGAATCATCCCAAAATGTTGCCAAAATTATTAAAGATGGCGGATCAGAGATGGTGGCCAAAGATGCACTAACGTAGCACTGATGTCATTGCAGGATGTTCAAATGTTGGCGGTAAACTAGGTCAACTGGGTTACTTCCACTAACCTAAACCCACCACACCCCCCCAACCCCCCCTCCACCACCACCACCACCCCTCAGCCCGCTCCCCGCCCCATCTGGAAATTGGTGGGAAAAAGACTGAGTCTGTGCTGGCCTGCCGGATAGGGTGGACATAAGTCTTTATTTTGTATGCAGTGCAGTGTATTGTTTATTTAAACAATTTGAGTTGCCAATGATCGAGCACTAGACAGTAGCTCCATTCTGACTGTTCACCTTAAGGTCTGAAGACTAACTTAAGTAATTCACAACACCACCAGCAGAGGGCGCTGTTGACCCTCCCACATCCCCTCCCCTTCCCCTCCTGTGACGTCATCCAAGATGGCGGCCATGGAAAAAATGGCGGGAAATTCGCTCTGTCTGTGCTGAGCTACTGTACTGGGAATACCTCTCAATGGTAGGCTAATAAAGCACACCTATTGTTTAAACAATTTGTTTGAGAATGTTGTTTTTTTACTTCTGAAATTGCAATACCCCTCGAACTTGACTCTGGTGTTTAAACAGTTTAGACGATTTTAAACAATTGCTGTACTTTTCATTATGTCGATAACGAGATGGAACCATGTAACTACAATGTCACAGATCACACTAAACACATCTGAAAAACTTTCTCCCACCTGCTCTCTGCACTAGAGGCGTGGCCGCTGTATGGCGCCATATCCTGGGCCACTCCACACCAGCCACTGACCAACGGCAACCGCAGGGGCTGCTCTAAGCACTTCATGTCGCGCTGGAAATATCTCGCCCTTCCTTCTTTCTTTGTGGCACACTGATATCCCTTTTCATTGAACACAAACTGTTTCAGGAGTTATTAAATCTGGTGTTTAAGCAATATGCAGAATATTGTCATGTACAGTCATGCTCAAAAGTATCCGAACGACCTGAATTGCATTTCGCCTGATTCGCATGCGACCCACATAACGCAGCTGTCTAGTAAGTCCTCTAATCGCTCCTTGGTACAGCCGTTTGACTATTGAAAATGATTACAAGTCACCACTAGAAAACTCTGCTCTGTATCGCAGTAACTCAAGATCTAAAGTAATACCACGATACTACAAATATCAAGGAACACCTTATCACAGATAATACTGTGCTTAAGGCTTGTGAGCTCACATTTATTGCAATAAAAGATATACCTGACATGTTACCACTCTCATTATTACCTCAGATAGGTAATGCACGTAGTAAGTTCGTGGTGTTTATGATTTCCTCTTCAAACTAACATACCGTACTTGTTATTTAACACAAAATGACATTAAAAAATTAAGTTATTCACGAGCAGCTAGTTGAGAATATGTACGAACTTCAAATGACATGACGAATCGCCTCGTTCTGCGTATGGATTCAAACCCATGTCATGTAGACTAAGATTTCGTGACTGACGGAAACTAACAGTCATTCCTGACTAGGCATACAGAGAGTGATATACCTCGATTTTAGACAGTATCAGTTAGCAAATATCAACTTTAAATTACATAACGTAAACATTTTTAACGGACGCGAATTCCTACCCGGCATCTATTGTCCCTGTTAACGGTCACGAGAGATGTTAAATATTGCTTCTTCACAAGTAACTTACTTGAAATGCCGTGAGGTAAAGCTTTGTGTTGGACAGGGATTCGAACCCAGAACCTAATCGGATTGTTATCGAAGCACAATCAACTGTGACATATCGGATTTTCTCGGCAGTAGCTACATGTTTTAACTGAAATGACGAGAAGAAACATTACTTTTTTCCTTCCCAGGACTCCAACTCGGCACCTATCTGTTATATTCTAGAGAAAACGAACGTTAAAATATGTGTTTGTTACACCAGCAGCGACATGTGAACATTTTTGAACTAGAAATAATATGACGAAGAGTTCAGTGCTGACTGGGAATAGCACTCCACAGGTTTCGTTGTTGACTACACACAAACAGACGTCAGCTACCGATTTTTTCTCCACCAGCAGCTCGGAATAACATCCTTAAAGTTACAGTGATCTCTCAAATAGTTCTGTGTCTCACTGGGAGTCAAAAACTTCAGATATCGTTAGTGTTGACAACGAATGAAAATGCATTAAAAATCAAAATTACTATCCACCAGCAGATATGTGTTCTCGTGCTAGAGCTTGATAATACATAATGAAAACTTAAGTGCCAGGCCGAGATTCGAACCCTTTCACGCGCAATATATGGAGATGTTGATGAATCTGCAGTTTTGAACAAACAACAAATTTTAGTGGAGCTGTATTGTAACGAAGGGATCAAATTCTGCGTTAAGGGCGGTCTGAGTTGCATTCCCATTTCAGAACCAATTTTATCGACATACAGAAGCTCAAATAATAGATGGAATAAGTGTTCTGTGACCCTACATGGCGTTTGTATCGTCACTAGAAATAAATAATTAGTATAAGAAAGGTTACTGGTGATAGGGTTCCCACATTGCGCCACTCCTGACTTTGTTGTGGTTCAACCTAACGTCTACTTGGTAGAGAAGGAGTATCATGTTTAATGTGAATTTCAGACCACAATGCCATTATACTTTCTTCACTTGGCATAGCCAGAAGAGAATAGAATCTGTCTTTCCCTATTAAAAATGATCAGCAGAAGTTAGAATCGAACCTAAACCATCATCATACGAAACTATCATCAATCCATCAGACCACCAAATCCTCTTGTCTGACACTCATTTTTCTATCAGAAGACCGTTGCGGCATACTCGATGAGAATTCTAACACAGAGGTTCCCTGTAGTGGTTTGCAGCATGTTCGGTACATTCACTTACTTGGTTGACCGAATCGCCATGAACTAGCTGCCTCGGCTACCCAGTGCACACATTCGATTCTATTTTGCAATCACCGAAATAAAATCACGTAACTGCCACCTACACAGAACTGCCAACAGTGTAGGATGCAGAAATTTAAATAGGAAGTGTTCCTTTCCATTTGACCTACTCTATTGCGCTATCTGTTTGTTGAAGACGTCGTGCAGTGCAAAAGAATAGCTGTAACTGTCTGTCTCTCAGAAGTCTAGATCCGGCCATATGCATTATCTTACATTACTGTGGAATGTGGAAGTTCTGGAGGAACTGTTGTGAGTTCTATTACATTCACTGGTACATTTATTAAAAACGCAATTCTGCTGTCTGCTGTAGTTATCAATTTAATGGAACTTTGAACATAATTCCCTTCACTTCTCAACCCAAAATGGTCCCATGTGGAAAAATGGCTAACGTTCTGCGACATTTTGTTCTTTTCAGGTTTAATAGACGGCCAGGCAGCAGATGCATCTCGAAGCTTTTGTATTATGTATGAGGAGACCGCATTGTGCCAAAATAGTCAGGAAAGTATTTTCTACATTATCTGTCGTCTGGTAGTGGCATTTTATTCTTCTTCAAACCTTGTTTGACAGCTTTAACTAAGAACAAGTTTTCTACATGCATGTAATCAATAAACTGCATGTGCATTGTCAGACTGTTATAGATAACATCAGAGAATTTGCATATATTCTCTCTCATGTTTAGTATTGTTTTAACAACAGTAAAAGATACCTTACGAATGTTGTGCACTGTATTACAAGAAATGAAATAAAACTATCCACGATAACCTTACGACGAAAGTCTGTTTTAATAAAACTGAGTATCTGTTCTCAAGCGTGTCTCTATCGGCGCGATTTAGTAAAATACTACTCACTTAGAATTCGATTGGGTCTGTGTTTAATTGGTATGCTGTGTCATACTCAACATTTATGCAAATGTGACGTTTCATAAATAAAGTTATGTATTCCTAGAAACCAAAATTTGCAAGTTTTTTACCACTGCACTATGAGCTGAAAGTATTTTCTTGCGTTTTCCTTATCGATGTTTGATCTAACTGCTTGTAGTTCTTTCACAGAAGGGATAAAAACGTTACAGTCTGCGAGACTGGAACTGCGAACCATAACAGAGGTATGGTTACGCCTTGCTCTTATGAGGCCAATAGTCTCTACAACTCGTAAACCGCTTTTTAAAGGACGAGATTGGTTGCGATTTCCACGTGCAACGACTTTCCTGGGCTGAAAACCGTAAATTTACAATATTTTGTTACACCTCAAGCGATAATAACTCAGACTATTCAATGGAAATGACACGAAAAAATCAAGTGAACTTTGAGGCTTAATTCCATGCACACCAGGAAGTAACTATTCGATCACAGAGTTGCCAAACATACCTTGCCTTGTTGCCAAATCTCAGTTACAGTACCAGCAGGAAGACGACGAACCGATGTGATCCTACAGCGGGTTGGAAAGTAACCATAGCTGGCGTATCAAAGTCGCGGCTGCTACGGCCTGGAATACGTAATGCATCTGATTCGCATTTCTGTAACTAGGTTTAGGGACTGGGGTGTAGTTACTAATAACACTCAGAACTGACTGCAAAATAAGAATCATAAATCAGTAACTCAAATAGTTGTTTTTATATTTCTTTCGCAACTGTATTCAAAACTAATAAACTCAGTCACGGACGTTTTCATGCCTCGCCGATAGTTGAGCACAACAAACAAATAACAGTAAAAAAAGAATGTGTGTGTGTGTGTGTGTGTGTGTGTGTGTGTGTGTGTGTGAGAGAGAGAGAGAGAGAGAGAGAGAGGGAGAGATAAATACACTCCTGGAAATGGAAAAAAGAACACATTGACACCGGTGTGTCAGACCCACCATACCTGCTCCGGACACTGCGAGAGGGCTGTACAAGCAATGATCACACGCACGGCACAGCGGACACACCAGGAACCGCGGTGTTGGCCGTCGAATGGCGCTAGCTGCGCAGCATTTGTGCACCGCCGCCGTCAGTGTCAGCCAGTTTGCCGTGGCATACGGTGCTCCATCGCAGTCTTTAACACTGGTAGCATGCCGCGACAGCGTGGACGTGAACCGTATGTGCAGTTGACGGACTTTGAGCGAGGGCGTATAGTGGGCATGCGGGAGGCCGGGTGGACGTTCCGCCGAATTGCTCAACACGTGGGGCGTGAGGTCTCCACAGTACATCGATGTTGTCGCCAGTGGTCGGCGGAAGGTGCACGTGCCCATCGACCTGGGACCGGACCGCAGCGACGCACGGATGCACGCCAAGACCGTAGGATCCTACGCAGTGCCATAGGGGACCGCACCGCCACTTCCCAGCAAATTAGGGACACTGTTGCTCCTGGGGTATCGGCGAGGTGGTCGGCGGAAGGTGCACGTGCCCATCGACCTGGGACCGGACCGCAGCGACGCACGGATGCACGCCAAGACCGTAGGATCCTACGCAGTGCCGTAGGGGACCGCACCGCCACTTCCCAGCAAATTAGGGACACTGTTGCTCCTGGGGTATCGGCGAGGACCATTCGCAACCGTCTCCATGAAGCTGGGCTACGGTCCCGCACACCGTTAGGCCGTCTTCCGCTCACGCCCCAACATCGTGCAGCCCGCCTCCAGTGGTGTCGCGACAGGCGTGAATGGAGGGACGAATGGAGACGTGTCGTCTTCAGCGATGAGAGTCGCTTCTGCCTTGGTGCCAATGATGGTCGTATGCGTGTTTGGCGCCGTGCAGGTGAGCGCCACAATCAGGACTGCATACGACCGAGGCACACAGGGCCAACACCCGGCATCATGGTGTGGGGAGCGATCTCCTACACTGGCCGTACACCACTGGTGATCGTCGAGGGGACACTGAATAGTGCACGGTACATCCAAACCGTCATCGAACCCATCGTTCTACCGTTCCTAGACCGGCAAGGGAACTTGCTGTTCCAACAGGACAATGCACGTCCGCATGTATCCCGTGCCACCCAACGTGCTCTAGAAGGTGTAAGTCAACTACCCTGGCCAGCAAGATCTCCGGATCTGTCCCCCATTGAGCATGTTTGGGACTGGATGAAGCGTCGTCTCACGCGGTCTGCACGTCCAGCACGAACGCTGGTCCAACTGAGGCGCCAGGTGGAAATGGCATGGCAAGCCGTTCCACAGGACTACATCCAGCATCTCTACGATCGTCTCCATGGGAGAATAGCAGCCTGCATTGCTGCGAAAGGTGGATATACACTGTACTAGTGCCGACATTGTGCATGCTCTGTTGCCTGTGTCTATGTGCCTGTGGTTCTGTCAGTGTGATCATGTGATGTATCTGACCCCAGGAATGTGTCAATAAAGTTTCCCCTTCCAGGGACAATGAATTCACGGTGTTCTTATTTCAATTTCCAGGAGTGTATAAAAAAAGAATGAGAGAGAGGGTAATAAATTGTTGTAAAGAAATTGAATACCGGTATGTAAAGAAATCTTTCATTAAAATGACACGTTCCATATCATTACGAAATCTTGTATTTATGATCTATGGAAAAAATACTAATCTAATCTAATCTAATCATATGATATTGCTGACTAGCCATGAAGAATCATGAACTAACGATATTTTCGCCAATATTAGTAAGCAAATCTAAACTTGAAAATAAAAGACGACAGTTTTTGTAATAAACCGTGACTCCTATCAACACCCTGTCACCCCTGTTAACTAACCACGAAAGATGTCTGATATACCTCCATTCAGAAGTAACAATGTGTGTATGCATTTAAAGATGAAGTGCATGATGTGAAGTTCTGTGATGGGGATACGAACCCAACACTTAATAGGATTGTTAACAAAGTAAAATCAAATGTTACGTATCGGTATTTCTTACCAGCTGCTGTGTGTTTGAATCTAAAGTAAAGATACAAATTTTTGTGCCTGAGCGACAATCGAAACGCACTCCTATCGTTCTTCTTCATCGTCCACGAATATACCTGAAGTATCAATTGCTTACTCACCAACAGTAAGATGTGTGCGTGTTTGACCACAAATTGCAGTCTTGGAAAAAAGAATGAAATGATTGGACTATACTGTTCCGAGAGATTCAGATCCTCGAAAGTGGAGATACAAATTGGAATCACGGTCCAACACCAAATTTTTTAACGTCACTAGTTCAATCATGTACAAGTGAAATAAGAGCCCTGTTCCTTTCAATGGCTATCCGTTCATTTTTTTCTAATGTAAGTAAGTTTACTGGCGACAGCATTTCTGTTTACCAAGACACCTATGTCATTTCCGAAAGTAAACCGGATCTGTCCAGTTGGGAATGAACGAACCTGATGTTTAATGCGGGTTCTGGTTTATTACGTCTTTCTCTTGAGGTTACCAGAGGTAAAGTAAATCTGTTTGTGCTTCTTAAAAGTAAATGCCTGAACCCACGCATTGCACTTGTGATAGTTCGTTCCACCAGACCATTGTGGCTACATTTCTCTGCCCGAGGAGTGTGCTGTAACGGATGATGTGCTTAGCTTACCAGATTAGTCATGGTGAAAAAAATGCGAGTCTATTAAATGGTTAAGTAGAAGCAAGCTTCTGACGCGGAGATTATGCTGTTCTCACGTCAGCAGGATGTAAAGACTCTTCTAGGCATCATAGCCTCGATATGAAGCCATTTTGAAATTTTCACTACTTCTGGAAATTTCTTAGTTCGAGAAAACCCACTGTGAAGTGTGAAGTTACCGGATAATCGATTATTACCGTCATTATTACTATCATTTTCTTCATACCGCTGCCGGAACACATGTGCTTGAAGATCACTTAAGGATTTTTGGTCATTATAGAAGTAGTTGCCCAAGAACGGGTTCTTTCCCTGTCTACGGAGTCCTTTTCATGTTAATATCAAACATCAGCAATTACTTGTAGAGTACATTAAAACTAAAGTAATTGATGAAGACGTTACTTGATAACAAAAACACGCTGCCTTTCTTCATTTACTTGCGCCTAGAAATGGCTGTCGAATACTGCCAAACCAAAAGCCAAGGGATCTTACTGTCTTCCGATAGACGTCGCTGTCAGTTCTTCCATATGATTTGGTCGACATGACCTGTTTCAAGTCGTGTGCGATAGAGAATGTTTTAGAAAATCAATTGTTTTCCTTTGCAATAAACAGAAAGATTTTCATTCTTAGCTATCCAAGTTCAAAATTTTCGCAATATTAGTTCAAATTTAATATTCGCTTCCATAATGTAGGAAAGTATTTCACAGTTGCAAAACTCGCATTCGGCTCATTGTCCTTATACTTAGTCTCTGATCATAAATTCTAGCTCAGAGTGACACCAGTTTAAGTAACCTAATGTAGCGAAGACTGTTTGCCAGTGCTCTTTCTCACCGGAAAATATGCAATTCACACATTGGGCTCCATAAGTACACGATAACAGGAATTTTTGTGGGTATGCAATGCATACAGATTGTAGAATTTAGTGTTGCTGTCTCTTCCACTTCTGTACACAATATGCCTGGCCTAAACGGGCCCTTTATCATTACAGGTCCTGGGCGGTGCAACGTCATACTGACAACAGTAATGTGCTTGTACTGACAACCTCACTGTTCGTTTTACCTGATTTTGTAATTACTTAAATAACACACCGCGACCTTCCAGTGGGCGACATTTCGACCCCCTTTTCCTTCCGTGAAATTTGTCAGTAAGCTTTTTGCCTTCCAACCAGCGAAATGCGGCAGAGTACGGCCGGTAAACGATTCACAAACCACGATTTAGTGTCGGTAAGACGATTTCTTTAAACATTGGCGTAGCTAAAGGAATTTAGTTTCTTCTTAAATCGTGTTATACAGCATCGTTCACAGATATCTCAAATAGGAAAAGCTCTTTATCCAGGTACGAAGGTTGTAAAACAAACTCCCCACAGTTTGTGTCAGGTTGATCTTTTTGTTTGATAGCACTGTGTAAGTATTTTGTCTAAGAGGTATGACAAGTAGTGTTCCTGTAGCTGTGGGAATCATTGGTTGAAAATGAGTTTAACACCAGTGGGTACAGCACTGCTAAATATTCAGAAAGATTATCACCCTAAGTCTGAGTTCATCCACAAACTGAGGCGTATTTATAATATTATAGTTAGACTGTGTATCCTTGTCTTCCTTGAGTGGGCATTGGAAGGCGTTGACACACACGTATGCAATACAATGAATACTTCGAACACTATAGTTAACTTTACTCTCATAAACTAATTTTGTTTTTTTAATTCTTCTGCTTCTTAAGCGTGCAATATGTGTTGTAGATACAATCTTAGAGAAAAGAACTGATCGTCGAGTCGTTCACGTAAGGTGGACTATACAGTCATGCTCCCCTCTGAATTCTATGTTCGGCAATATGCTCGATCTGGTAACATTGTAGACTGCTACACTCTTGACTGCAGTCAGAGTACATCACTCTTGTCTATGCTCGTAGTCTTGAGGTAAAAAGCGAGACTAGCTAATACAATGTCTAGTAACTAAAAGCACATGTCGACAAAGTTTTTATCGCCCCTTTCCTCTCGGTGCTGAAGCTATGAGTTATAATTCAAGCGAATCTACAATATATTTCTCTTTCTGTCACATTGGTAATAACAGTTTGGTTCAACAATATTGCAGCGAGAAATTTCTTGGCCGTCCATCTGCCTCTGAACACTGCATGCATCTGAGTTCCTTGGGACCCATTTGCTGCCCACCGGCGAGGGCTGAGGCACTGCGCTGCCTAGCCTTCTGCCGACAAAGTCTGCTCCACTCCTCACTCTTGACGATGCAAAAGCTTTAATGTTGTTGATTGGTGAGCCATAAAATATGTCTACGATTTGTGTTTCACACTCGACAGCAATGGAGGCACAAAACCGTTTTTATTTGATGAGTATTTTATTACACTAGTATGCAATACATCAATGTGACGCGGATTTAATTTCATTGTTTCTGATCCAGTGTGCTATAGTTAAAGTGTCACATCCTGTTCTTTTTCCTTTCATAGAAGATTCTTCAAATAATTTGTTTTTGTCATCGATTCATATGTGTTAGTCAAGGCACCGAGAGTAAATGCTATGTAATGTGTTTGGTTTCTTTCTTTGATTCGCTATGGTAAATGAATGTGACACATTGTGTTAATACCTTTCAGAACCTGCTCTATAGATACTAAGGCAATCTGCTTGTTTTGAGGTCCATACATTAAATAACGGAGAAGTGCATGCTGTTCAAAAGTGATTTTTTAAAGTATTCAATTGGATTTAAGACGACAAATTTCCCCATATTTGAAGCTACCCAGAGAAAAAATTGTTAGAGCCGCTGTTAGCAAATGTCTGCAGAAAGTTCTTAATTGCCACTGTGTAAATTTAGCATAGAGGCCCTGTAGTATCCAAGAGGTTCCTTTCCTTCATGCTTATCACCCTGGCATGTGAGTCTCAAATGAAGATAATATTGAATTTCGTATTGTTGACGGTCGATTCGAATTTCTTCAGAGACGCTCGTATTGTGAAGCAGCTTGGCAATCAGAAAGCCGAGATCTATGACCATTAACACAACTTGCTGTGCCGAGCTACCAAGAGGATTTGACGTGTAAAGGTTTTCTCCTGATTTCGTTACAGAATTTTTTCTGGAAATTTGCAGCCCCATAAAATAAATCAGGAAAAAAGTTCGCACACGCTGCCCCTACCACGGTTATCACTGACGACTCCTTGAACTGTTGCGCCACGAGACATGGGCGGTACCACGGGGCTACGGATACACTGCTGCCAGCATGCCACTCTCATCATGGTGTTGGTCGCTCAGCCTCATAATGCATCGTGAAAGATAATAAAAGTTGTCACTTATGTGAAGAATAGCACTTCTTTAGCCAATAAGTTGAATTTTTCTGTCTCATTGGCTTAGATTACATGAGGATTACATAGCACGAGTCATTCAAATGGAAAGAGAATATCAAGTAAATTTAGTGAGTCAATTCAGTACCATACGCAGAAGTGATTGCACTGTCACAGTGTTGCCAAGTGTTTGTGACGATGTTGCCAATTCTCATCTGTGCTAGGAATAGCTCTGTAGCGTTATGGGAAGAGAATCCCATGCTCGTGTCATAGAAAGATACGGAGAGGAGGCCCGGGGTTTGGTTAATATGCAACGTTTTCTCCTACCACTTGTGTGAAACATTCAGGTGTGTAATCTTCCATCACGATTACAGTTTCCCACAAAATATATACGAATAAAACACTTACCTTGTTACTTTGTGCCAACAGATTATTTCAGTACAATAAAAATACACTCCTGGAAATGGAAAAAAGAACACATTGACACCGGTGTGTCAGACCCATCATACTTGCTCCGGACACTGCGAGAGGGCTGTACAAGCAATGATCACACGCACGGCACAGCGGACACACCAGGAACCGCGGTGTTGGTCGTCGAATGGCGCTAGCTGCGCAGCATTTGTGCACCGCCGCCGTCAGTGTCAGCCAGTTTGCCGTGGCATACGGAGCTCCATCGCAGTCTTTAACACTGGTAGCATGCCGCGACAGCGTGAACGTAAACCGTATGTGCAGTTGACGGACTTTGAGCGAGGGCGTATAGTGGGCATGCGGGAGGCCGGGTGGACGTACCGCCGAATTGCTCAACACGTGGGGCGTGAGGTCTCCACAGTACATCGATGTTGTCGCCAGTGGTCGGCGGAAGGTGCACGTGCCCGTCGACCTGGGACCGGACCGCAGCGACGCACGGATGCACGCCAAGACCGTAGGATCCTACGCAGTGCCGTAGGGGACCGCACCGCCACTTCCCAGCAAATTAGGGACACTGTTGCTCCTGGGGTATCGGCGAGGACCATTCGCAACCGTCTCCATGAAGCTGGGCTACGGTCCCGCACACCGTTAGGCCGTCTTCCGCTCACGCCCCAACATCGTGCAGCCCGCCTCCAGTGGTGTCGCGACAGGCGTGAATGGAGGGACGAATGGAGACGTGTCGTCTTCAGCGATGAGAGTCGCTTCTGCCTTGGTGCCAATGATGGTCGTATGCGTGTTTGGCGCCGTGCAGGTGAGCGCCACAATCAGGACTGCATACGACCGAGGCACACAGGGCCAACACCGGGCTTCATGGTGTGGGGAGCGATCTCCTACACTGGCCGTACACCACTGGTGATCGTCGAGGGGACACTGAATAGTGCACGGTACATCCAAACCGTCATCGAACCCATCGTTCTACCATTCCTAGACCGGCAAGGGAACTTGCTGTTCCAACAGGACAATGCACGTCCGCATGTATCCCGTGCCACCCAACGTGCTCTAGAAGGTGTAAGTCAACTACCCTGGCCAGCAAGATCTCCGGATCTGTCCCCCATTGAGCATGTTTGGGACTGGATGAAGCGTCGTCTCACGCGGTCTGCACGTCCAGCACGAACGCTGGTCCAACTGAGGCGCCAGGTGGAAATGGCATGGCAAGCCGTTCCACAGGACTACATCCAGCATCTCTACGATCGTCTCCATGGGAGAATAGCAGCCTGCATTGCTGCGAAAGGTGGATATACACTGTACTAGTGCCGACATTGTGCATGCTCTGTTGCCTGTGTCTATGTGCCTGTGGTTCTGTCAGTGTGATCATGTGATGTATCTGACCCCAGGAATGTGTCAATAAAGTTTCCCCTTCCTGGGACAATGAATTCACGGTGTTCTTATTTCAATTTCCAGCAGTGTATTTAAACCTAATTAACCTAAGGACATCACACACATCCATGCCCGAGGCAAGATTCGAACCTGCGACCGTAGCGGTCTCGCGGCTCCAGACTGTAGCACCTACAACCGCCACTACGGCCGGCACGAAAAGTAAGATAACAAACACTTTGCACCTCGAAATCGCTTGCACCTATGTGCAGTCTTGTGATCATACAAGTAGAATTTCATGAATTGCACGAGAATGTAGAAAAATCTTGGTGTGAATGGAAACTGTAAGAAACACAGTTAACTAATTATTCTGTACCGCATAATAATCAATTCATTTGAAAATTCAGAAGAGAAGAAACTAAAAATTATGACCATTAAGACAGATACTAAAATGCAGATATGGGCACTGTGCATATCTGCGCTTTTTCATTTTTAGATCTATACAAATAATGTATACTAATCAGCGTATTCATTGCTTTCGTAATGTTTCCCTCTTGTGTAGCCTTCTAGTGATGAGCTGGATCCACACCCATGAGTCTGATTGTTTCTTTGTATCCTTCCATCTACCATCTTTGTGTGTTATTGTTCGGTGTTCAAAAAGCAAAATATTTTGCCTGCTCCCACGAGGTATTAAAACGAGGTCGCAAGAAGGCTAACGAATTATAATCAAAATACAGTGAGACGCCAGTTTGTCTGTCGTCATGGTGTTAAGTCGACAGAAATAGTTGGGTGTTACTGCCTGCATCACCGGCATCCCGTTGTCGTCTTCTCTTATTGAGAGCCGGCCGGTGTGGCCGTGCGGTTCTAAGCGCGTCAGTTTGGAACCGCATGACCGCTACGGTCGCAGGTTCGAATCCTGCCTCGGGCATGGATGTGTGTGATGTCCTTAGGTTAGTTAGGTTTAAGTAGTTTCAAGTTCTAGGGGACTGATGACCTCAGTAGTTAAGTCCCATAGTGCTCAGAGCCATTTGAACCATTTTTCTTATTGAGATTTTCATATTACCCTGAACACAAGACGCCGAGATAAATGTGTATATTCTCCGTGACGAAACATTCCACATTCCATTCATCCTGATCCATTCGTTGCGTGCATCGGCATCAACGAGTGATAGGAAAGCTGTTGTGAGGTGACGAACAACAATAAAAATGGTAGTAATAACAAATCAGTAATAAAGGATGTTTACTGCATTACAGACGATTAACAAAATAACCAAGAAAGGCTGAGTGATTAATTGGCCCACTGTCTAGGTGTTCTTACCACTTTGTTACTGAATTCTGTTCTGATTGTTTGCAGATAGAAAAGAAAGAACCCTGTAGCCATCCATATCGCTAGTACAACGAGATATTACTTATCAACTATCCTTACTTTACATCACAAGACGAACATGGCGTCACCGAGCTGATATTTGAAATACATTTCTGTTTTCTCTCTCAGTCTCTCTCTTTTCATTTTTATTTTTATTTTTATTTTTTGAGGAAAGCATCGAGAAGCGCGAATAACAAGCAAGTAGGCATGTAACCTGTTTACAATTATTTTCATTGGGATACATAATGCAAAAATACACCTTTTAAGTGTATTATTGCGTAATTCCAGTTATTGACAGTCTATTCGCGAGCTTGCTCACATTCAATATTTCTTGCGCCATGCGCAACACACAAACGAAATCTCGCACTGACGTGTTGTCCCATATATTGCACGGAAAACATATCTGATTCATTTTGCTAAATACAGCTCTATCAGATATCAATTTGGATCCGTACCAAGTGTATAAAAGTATATCTTGAAATACACAGAAAGTCACATAGAGGTATTCGACTGAAACATAGCCATGACCAAGATTGTAACTGGGGTCGACAGCATCGTCGTCTACCACCTCGACAACTAGAACGGTGACAGTGCTCGGACGGTTACTTACGTTTACTGGTATCAAAGCTACAGCATGAAAGCACAAAAATGTTAATAACCCGAAGATCATTAACTTTGGAACCATAGAATGTAAAGCAGTCATCATTCGGAAGAGCGGTTTGAACACCGCAGTGCTTTAATAGGCACGGCCTTGTTGGAGGTGGTATGCCGTTGCTTTCCTCCAACCTTTGAGCTGACTTACCTAGCCAGTTAATAGGGGAACCTTCTGTTTAACGTGGCTTTCGGACCACAGTACAACTAGGCATTTTTCACATCATCAAACACTGTCCAAGGGGAAATAAGTGTAAAATGGCACATAAAGTCGTGGGCCTGACAAGTGATTGAACTTATGACCTTCATATCGGTAATCTTGCTCTTTATCACTTTGCAACCATCCTGCTACAACTGTGGTTTCTGCTTGGCATTAAAATTAAGGATCTCTCGTTTGTGCCTGCGTTGGCACTTGCGTGTCCCTTAGGAGACCTTACTTTTGGAATTACCCTCTTATGCGTGTGTGTAAACGCCTTCCGATGCCCACTCAAGGAAGACAAGGATACACAGTCTAGCTTCAATATTATAAATGCGCCTCAGTTTGTGGATGAACTCAGACTTAGGTTGATAATCATCTTGAATATTTAGCAGTGCTGTACCCACTGGTGTTAAACTCGTTTTCCACCAATGATTCCCACAGCTACAGGAATACTACTTGTGATACCTCTTAGACAAAATACTTACGCAGTGCTATCAGACGAAAATATCAACCTGACACAAACTGAGGGAGGTTTGTTTTACAACCTTCGTACCTCGATAAAGAGCATTTCCTATTTGAGATATCTGGAATGTTGCTGTATAATACGATTTAAGAAGAAACTAAATTCCTTCAGCTACGCCAGTGTTTAAAGAAATCGTCTTACCGGCACTAAATCGTGGTTTGTGAATCGTTTACCGGCCGTACTCTGCCGCATTTCGCTGGTTGGAAGGCAAAAAGCTTACTGACAAATTTCACAGAAGGGAAAGGGGGACGAAATGTCTCCCACTGGAAGGTCATGTTGTTCTATTTAAATGATTACAAAATCAGGTAAAACGAACAGTGAGGTTGTCAGTACAAGCACATTACTGTTGTCAGTATGATGCTGCACCGCCCAGGACCTGTAATGATAAAGAGACCGTTTAGGTCAGGCATATCGTATACAGAAGTGGAAGAGAGAGCAACACTAAATTCTACAATCCGTATGCATTGCATACACACAGAAATTCCTGTTACAGTGTACTTATGGAGCCCAATGTGTGAATTGCATATTTTCCGGTGAGAAAGAGCACTGACAAACAGTCTTCGCTACATTAGGTTAATTAAACTGGTGTCCCTCTGAGCTAGAATTTATGGTCAGGGACCAAGTGTAAGGACAATGAGTCGAACGCGAGTTTTGCAACTGTGAAATACTTTCCTATATTATAGAAGCGAATATTAAATTTGAACTAATATTGCGAAAATTTTGAACTTGGATAGCTTAGAATGAAAAACTTTCTGTTTATTGCAAAGGAAAACAATTGATTTTCTAAAACATTCTCTGTCGCATACAACTTGAAACAGGTCATGTCGACCAAATAATATGGGAGAACTGACAGCGACGTATATCGGAAGACAGTAAGATCCCTTGGCTTTTGGTTTGGCAGTATTCGACAGCCATTTCTAGGTGCAACTAAATGAAGAAAGGCAGCGTGTTTTTGTTATCAAGTCACGTCTTCATCAACTACTTTAGTTTTAGTGTACTCTACAAGTAATTGCTGATGTTTGATATTAACATGAAAAGGATTCCGTAGACAGGGAAAGAACCTGTTCTTGGGCAACTACTTCTATAATGACCAAAAGACCTTAAGTGATCTTCAAGCACATGTGTTCCGGTAGCGGTATGAAGAAAATGATAGTAATAATGACGGTAATAATTGAATTGTCCGGTAGCTTCACACTTCACAGTGGGTTTTCTCGAACTAAGAAATTTCCTGAAGTAGTGAAAATTTTAAAATGGCTTCACATCGAGGCTATGATGCTTAGAAGAGTCTTTACATCCTGCTGACGTGAGAATAGCATAATCTCCGCGTCAGAAGCTTGCTTCTACTTAACCATTTAATAGACTCGCATTTTTTCCACCATGACTAATTTGGTAAGCTAATCACATCATCCTTTACATCACACTCCTGAGGCTGGGAAATGTGGCCACAATGGTCTGGTGGAAGCAACTATCACAAGTGCAATGCGTGGGTTCAGGCATTTCTTTAAGAGGCACAAACAGATTTACTTTACCTCTGGTAACCTCAAGAGAAAGACGTAATAAACCAGAACCCGCATTAAACACAGGTTCCTTCATTCCCAACTGGACGGAGCCGGTTTACTTTCGGAAATGACATAGGTGGACGTCATGGTAAACAGAAATACTGTCGCCAGTAAACTTACTTACATTAGAAAAAAAAAATTTTCTTGATGAACGGATAGTCATTTAAAGGAACAGGGCTCTTATTTTACTTGTACTTGATTGAACTAGAGACGTTGAAAAAATTGGTGCTGGACTGTGATTCGAATTTGTATCTCCTCTTTCGAGGATCTGAATCTCTCGGAACGCTATAGTTCAATCATTTCGTTCCTTTTTCCAAGACTGCAATCTTCTCTAGGTCTCCTGCAAAGGTTAGTATGTGGATCCGATTCCTGATCCAGTACAAAAATATTCATAATTTCATTTCAAGCCCTATTACATGCACACCGGCCAGCTAATGAAAATTAAAATTTTAATGTCTGTTAATGTGTTGCCAAAAATTTCTGGTCAAACACGCACACATCTTACTGTTAGTGAGTAAGCAATTGATACTTAAGCTATATTCGTGGACGGTTCGATTGTCACTCACGCACAAAAATTTGTATCCTTATTTTAGATTCAAACACCTATCAGCTGGTAAGAAAAACCGATAAGCAACATTCGATTTTACTTAGTTAACAAGCCGATTAAGTGTTGGGTTCGTATCTCTGTCACAGAACTTCACATCATGCGCTTCACCTTCAAATGCGTACACACTTCGTTGCCTCTGAATGAAGGTATATCAGACATCTTTCGTGGTTAGTTATCAGGGATGAAAGGGTCTTGATAGGAGTCTCAGTTTATTACAAAAACTGTCGTCTTTTATTTTCAAGTTTAGATTTGGTTACTGATATTGGCGAAAATTTCGGTAATTCATGACTCTACAATGCTAGTCAGCAATATGATATGATTAGATTAGATTAGATTAATACTTGTTCCATAGATCATGAGTACGATATTTCATAATGATGTGTTCAATTATTTTACAACAATTTTTACCCTCTCTCTCACTATTTTATATATATATATATATATATATATATATATATATATATATATATATATATATCTTCTCTCCCTCCCTCCCTCTCTCTCTCTCTCTCTCTCTCTCTCTCTCTCTCTCACACACACACACACACACACACTCACACACATTCTTTTTTACTTTTATTTTTTTGGTGTGCTTAAGTATCGGCGAGGCACGAAAACGTCCGTGAATGTGTTTCTTAGTTTTGAATATAGTTACGAAAGAAATATAAAAACAACTATGAGAGTTACTGATTTATGATTCTTAGTTTGCAGTCAGTTCTGAGTGTTATTAGTAACTACGCCCTAGTCCCTAAACCTAGTTACACAAATGCGAATCAGATGCATTACATATTCCAGGCCGTAGCAGCCGCGACTTTGATATGCCAGCTATGGTAACTTTCCAACCTGCTGTAGGATCACATCGGTTCGTCTTCTTCCTGCTGGTACTGTAACTGAGATTTGGCAACAAGGCAATGTATGTTTGGCAACTCTGTGATCGATGAGTTACTTCCTGGTGTGCACGGAATTAAGTCTCAAAGTTCACTTGATTTTTCCTCTCATTTCCATTGAATAATCTGAGTTATTAGCGCTTGGGGTGTAAGAAAAGATTGTAAATTTACGGTTTTTAGCCCAGGAAAGTCGTTGCACGTGGAAATCGCTACTAATCTCGTCCTTTAAATAGCGGTTTACGTGTTCTAGAGACTATTGGCCTCGTAAGAGGAAGGTGTAACACATACCTCTTTGCTAGCTGTGTGGGGATGTGCTGACCTGTGAAAAATCGTCTGTTATAGTTAACGGTTCCAATTATGCAGACTGTAACGTTTTTATCCCCTCTGTGAAAGGGCTACAAGCTGTCATATCAAACATCGATAAGGAAATCGCAAGAAAATACTTTCAGCTCATAGTGCTATGGTGAAAAAATTACAATGCTGCACAACAGGTAACGCCTCTTTCCGCTGCTGACAAGCAAATATTAGGTTTCTAGAAATACATAACTTTATTTATGAAAGGCCACATTTGAATACCTGTTGAGTATGACACAGCATACCAATTAAACACAGACCCAATCGAAATCTAAGTGAGTAGTATTTTACTAATTCGTGCCGATAGAGGCACGCTTGTGTACAGATATTCAGTTTTATTAAAACAGACTTTCGTCGTAAGGTTATCGTGGGTAGTTTTATTTCATTTCTTGTAATACAGTGCACAATATTCGTAAGGTATCTTTTACTGTTGTTAAAACAATACTAAACATGAGAGAGAATATATGCAAATTCTCTGATGTTATCTATAACAGTCTGACAATGCACATGCAGTTTATTGATTACATGCATGTAGAAAACTTGTTCTTAGTTAAAGCTGCCAAACAAGGTTTGAAGAAGAATAAAATGCCACTACCAGACGACAGATAATGTAGAAAATACTTTCCTGACTATTTTGGCACAATGCGGTCTCCTCATACATAATACAAAAGCTTCGAGATGCAGCTGCTGCCTGGCCGTCTATTAAACCTGAAAAGAACAAAGTGTCGCAGAAGGTTAGTCCTTTTTCCACATGGGACTATTTTGGGTTGAGAAGTGAAGGGAATTATGTTCAAAGTTCCATTAAATTGATAACTACAGCAGACAGCAGAATTGCGTTTTAATAAATGTACCAGCTTTTTTTTTCGATTTGACGCCACTTCGACGACTTGCGTGTCGATGAGGATGAAATGATTGGGACAAAACAACACACAGTCTCTAATCTGAGAAAATATTCGACCCAGCCGGGAATCGAACCCGGGCCCTTACTGTTGACATTCTGTCGCGCTAAATTATTATTTTTTCTTTTTTTTTTTGTTCTGAAGGGCGGGGAGGGGAGAGTGATCAGGGGTCGTAACCCTAGGCCTGGTCACAGTGTCCTATACCACAACAAAAATAAATGTACCTAGCACCGCATCATGCTCTGAGTAAAGAAAACAATATCTCGGCATGTTCCTACACCGAGGTATTGTATATGGGGAAAATGAAAGAAAAAAAAAGTGCTGCATACATGATGCAGAAGGGTGTGTCACTACTCTCCTTACGCTTTATCATCTAGGTACGTCTTCACGTATGTCGTATGCTATTCCACCGAGAATCGAACTTAGTCTTGTCAGCTCACTCAATGGGTGTCTTCTCCTACCTGTTGATTATCCAGCTGCGTGGAGGGTCGTGTAGGGCACTCCCTAACTAATTAGAGAATTACTGTCTGTATTTTGGGTTCCGTACGATCTTGCAATGACGTTCTTGTAGGTAGTTCCAAAAGTCGAATACACCCTTAGGTCCATCATGAAATAAGTAGTGTACCGCATGCGCACGGATCCACGTGACAGCGTTGGTCTTGGTGCGCGGGAAATACTGTTGATCAGGAAATAGTAGAAACCGAGATGTAATGTGTTCCGGAGTCACTCGTAAAAAATACGCCAAAATTTGTCGTACCAAGCGCCATACGTCTTCTGCCGCGCCACATGTGAGACGGTGTTCGTCCGTGTCTGGCATCCTGCAGTCTACACATAGAGGCGATTCCGCCATGTTTATCTTGTGGAGGCATGATCGCGCGATCTGTTTACCATTGACTGTGATGTACCTTGTGGATCGGACGTCTGTGTCCAGTGTAACCGCGTGAATCATCTTCCACACCACCTTCCAATTAACCTGAGGGCTTTTGGTCTCCACGATGTTTGGTGGGTGCCTCTGCTGTAGGACATGATATATAACCCGCGCCGACGCCTGATTCGTCGGTGGTACTGCGATACGCACATAGCTGTGTTCAATGTAAAAGTTCCCAAAGTATTAGAAGGGTGGGCCTATGTCTTGCGTCGTCAGTGGGGGCATAAGGGAGGGCGGAGCTAAGGACTCCAATAGCAAACCTGTCAAACTTTCCGGGTGGTGGCGCCACAGCTTGATGTGTGAGCAGACATACAGGGCCACAGCTCTGTCGTGGACGTGGACTAGACCAAGACATTCCCTTTCTGAGGGAAGGGTCAGCGACTCGTAACTGACTTTGAAGAGCATGCCTGTACTGACGTAGGCTCCGAATGCCGCTAATAGACGTCGAGCCATCAGTAACGGTATTGGAAGAACACGCGCTATGTGTGGAAGGCGCGACGCGAGGTAAACATTGACAAAATGAGTCCTTTGTAGAATGTTGAGGGTCCGCAGGCGTAGGTTGAAGATCTGGACCCGAATTTGTTGCAATAAGCGACGGTAGTTAAGAGCCGCAGTGCGCCGTGTGTCGTCGTCTAACTCTATTCTGAGACATTTGTTAGCGCCACGAAGCTGTAGGGGTTCGACACACGCTGGGGTCAACCTGACTCCTATGGACATGGCGACCGATTTGGCGACGTTGAGACAGCTGCCGGAAGCCACACCGTACGTGGTAATCCATTCTAGTGCTCTGATGATAACGTCGCGATTGCGGAACACGAGAACCAGGTCGTCTGCATATGCTGTACAGCGAAATGTGACGTCACGTAAGGTAAGTCCGGTGAGGCGTTGACGGAGGCCACAGAGGAGCGGTTCCAGTGCCAGAGCATATAGTAACGTCGACAAGGGGCAGTCTTGACGCACGGAGCGGAAAATCGGGAGGGACTGCGAGAGACGCCTGTTAACTAGCACTTTGGATGGATGGCTCTGAGCACTATGGGACTTCTGAGGTCATCAGTCCCCTAGAACTTAGAACTACTTAAACCTAAGGACATCACATACATCCATGCCCGAAGCAGGATTCGAACCTGCGACCGTAGCAGCACTTTGGAAGTCGCCCCTCGGAGGAGGCGCATCACGACGTCTGTGAATTGCTGTGGGTACTGCATGTGCTGGAGAACGGACGTTAGGTATGCGTGATCCACTCGATCAAAAGCTTGGCTAAAATCTAGTGATGCCAGCGCTCCCGGGATGCGGCGTGCCCTGGCTAGGGTTATTAAGTCACGGTATCGACACAGTGCTGTGTGGATGTTGTTGTACCCCCTAGGGAAGTCTGATCTGGTGAGATGACGTAAGGTAGGGTTGGTCATAGACGGTTTGAGAACAGTCTGGTGAATATCTTCATGTCGCAATTGACGAGTGTTAGCGGGCGGTAATCTTGTATTCGAGCCCCACCTTTAGGTTTGTGAACCGGTATAATTATTCCTTCTACGAAGGTCGCAGGGAGCGGCACTGCGGGGGACATTTCTCCCGACAGGTGTCTGTCAACTTGGGAGCCAGTAAATGCTGGAAAGTTCTATAAAACTCCACAGGGAGCCCGTCGGTGCCAGGAGACTTATTTGCCGCTCCTTTACCTATGGCGTCGATAACTTCGTCTTCTGTAATGTCGTTCAATAATTCAGTTTGTAAATCCTGTGGGACAATGCCGTAAACGAGTTGTGAGACTGCTGTCACCGTCGTCGGGTCGGAACATTGAGCAGAATAAAGTAGTGCGTAATGGTCGAAGAAGACTGCAGCAATATCGCGTTGTGTAGTGTGATGACGGCTGTCCTCAGTGGTGATGGCATGTATCAGCGCCCGTCTTCGCAGTGTACGTTCTCGGATGACGTGGTACATGATGGGTCGTTCCGTTGCGAGTCTGTCTTGTGTTCGCGCTCGGACTATCATCCCTTCGATGTGTCGGCGCATATAGGCTACGATCTGTGCCTTCGCACGCTAAACTGTCAACTGTCGTTCCGGTGTGGGTGGCAAGGAGCCGCATTCGCGAAGGACGGTGAAATAAAAATCGAGGGTCTGCCGCCTCCTAGCAGCAGTCTCACGACCATACGTAATAAAGGTTCTCCGTAGGGCTGGCTTGGCGCAGTTTAACCACCAACTAATCGACGTAGGATACGTCGGGAGGCGGCGGACGCACAAACTCTACGTGTCTTCGATGGTGCGTCAACAATACGTAGAAGCGATATGAGCAAGGTTTAATTTCCAGGGATGTCGGCTGCGCCACACCCGTTGGTGACGAAGGGTGACGGCACATATATAGGCCTCGTGATCAGAAAAGGCTACTGGCCACACCTCCGCATCACTCACTGTTGCCGCGATAGAACAGGAGATGTAAATCCTATCGATGCGACTAGACGAGTGACTCGTGAAATGGGTGTATCCCAGTCTATTATCACGGACATGCTCCCATGTATCTACCAGCTGGAGATCGCTGATGGGTGTCCCAAGTTCGGGGCACGGTGAATGGCGTGGCAGCTGATCTTTAGGTGCTTGGGTGCAATTGAAATCGCCCCCTAATATCAAGTCATCGTGCCGGCCCTGAAAATGCGGTGCTATCTTCTGCGAAGAAGAGCGATCGGCCACGATGGCGATTCGTTCCGGAAGGGGCGTACACATTGATAAACCGGACGCCTTGCACCGTTACGGCCATTCCTCTAGCGTCGGGGAGATATCGGACTTCGTCCGCCTCGAGGCCCTCTCTGAGGAGAACTGCGACTCCACTGTTAGTTGGCGAGGCATGGGACACATGAGCCGTATAACCATACATACCCGGGAAATGGGCGACAAAGACTTCTTGGAGAAAGACAATGTCAACGTCTGCTGCATTGAGCATGTCTTGGAGCAGCGACAACTTCGTACGTGTCCGAATGGTGTTAATGTTGATGGTCGTTAAGCGACAGGTCTGTAGATCGTCTCCTGCGGTGGGGGCCGCCGTCAGTGTCGCCGTGTAAGGTGGGGCCTGTAATCTGCTGGCCGCATCCATGCCGTCATCTGTTGCTACTCGGGAGGGGCCGAGGTGTGGGCGGAGAGACCCCTGTCCTCATCCACCACAGCGGGCGTAGAATCGTCTTCAATGTCATCCGTCCAAGGTCCGTAAGTTAACGGTGGCTGTGGTAGAACACTTGTGGGCTTAGTGACTAAGGGTGAATCCGCAGTTGTTTCTGGTTGTGTACCAACGGCGGGCGCTGTGCTTGCCATCTGTTTGCCCAAGAGAGCGGAATCGGGTTTGTCAAAATCAGACAAAGTGACAGGTGAGGACGATCTTGTGTCATCCATTTTCCTCGTCGTTTCGTCGGCCGTCCGGTCGTCAACTGGAGAAGACGTCCGCTGGAGGCAATCGTCTGAGGGTGTGCGACGTCGCTTTCTATGTTTTCTCGGTGACCTTTGTTTGCGGACGTGGGTTTCTATGTCCGAAAGTGTTTATGATTCCCG
Organism: Schistocerca piceifrons; assembly: GCF_021461385.2. NCBI lineage: Eukaryota > Metazoa > Arthropoda > Insecta > Orthoptera > Acrididae > Schistocerca > Schistocerca piceifrons. The sequence goes on from NC_060149.1 coordinate 650,426,806, forward strand.
TATCGCATCCCCCTCAGGGAGAAAGGCAGAGGTCGGTACAACCCTAGCGTCGAGTTCCATTCTCTCGTCCGAATCTTCATGTGGAGTCCATGTGCGGCGATCTTCAATCTCTGTGGACACCGTAATGTTATTGGTCAATCAAGGACTGGCGACAGGTGTGCATTCTAACGCTTCCTGTCTTCCAAGTGGTTTGTCGTCTGGCATGACGTTCGATCGCGTCACCTCTGCGTAATTTAGGGGGAGGGCCATGAGCGTAGGAGGTGGTGCCGTGTCATGTAATGGAATTTGTGTAACCCGATGTTGAATACACGGCGAGCGCACGTGACCCTCCTGGCCGCAACCAGAACAAGTACGAGGTTGTCCGTCGTACATTACTATTGCTCGACAGCCACCTATGGCTAAGTAGGACGGCACATGTTTCTTTAATTCAATTTTCACTTGTCGAACGCCGTTGAGGACCTGGTATGTCTCGAAGGTGTTCCATTTTTCGGCCACGTGGCTAATTACCGTCCCATAAGGGCGGAAAGCTGAGGTAACTACGTCTGGTGGCACTTCGAAAGGGAGTTTGAAGACTCTTAGTGTGCGTAATCCTAGTCCAGCATGGTCAACAGTAACCTCTCCGATGTGACCATCAGAGTGTTTGAACTTGAGAGTGTTCGCACATCTGTTCACAACTGCGTGACATAACTCGTCATCGACCACCTTGACGTAAGCAACGCTACTTGTGATGGATAGGTGGATACCGATGATGTGCTGTGTTGGCATTTGAACTTCGTCACGGATGAATCGTTCGACTTCAAAGGCTCGTGGTCGTGCGTAGTCGGGCTGGAAGCTGATGTTGATGGTAGCTTTTCTGTACGAATGAGACATGGCGACTCAATGTCAACGGACGTGAGTATTAGCTGCGGCGAGGAAGTAAACAAACTACGCCCGCTCGCGACTCTGCAGACGGGACGTAAAAAAGACGTTCTCGCCGCTCACCAGCCGAAAGCAGACTGACCTTCCAGCGAATGTAATTAAACTCAAGACGTCTTATCTACAGTGTGCGACACTTACCAATGCGCTACTTGCTGTCATGTACCTACAGCACCTCCAGAAGTCAACATAATTTCCTCCAGAACTTCCGCATTCCAAAGTGCTGCGAGATAATGCATATGGCCGGATCTAGACTTTTGAGAGACAGACAGTTACAGCTATTCTTTTGCACTGCACGACGTTTTCAACAAACAGATAGTGCAATAGAGTAGCTCAAATGGAAAGTAACACTTCCTATTTAAATTTCTGCATCCTACACTGTTGGCAGTTCTGTGTAGGTGGCAGTTACGTGATTTTATTTCGGTGATTACAAAATAGAATCGAATGTATGCACTGGGTAGCCGAGGCAGCTAGTTCATGGCGATTCGGTCAAACAAGTAAATGAATGTACCGAACATGCTGCTAACTGCTACAGGGAGCCTGTGTGTCAGAATTCTCATCGAGTGTGCCGCAATGGTGTTATGATAGAAAAATGAGTGTCAGAGGAGAGAGTTTGGTGGTCTGGTGGATTGATGACCGGTTCCTATGACGATGGTCTGGGTTCGATTCCAATTTCTGTTGATGATTTTTCAATAGAGGGAGACAGATTCTATTCTCTTCTGGCTATGCCAAGTGAAGAAGGTATAATGACGTTGTGGTCTGAAAATTCACATTAAACATGATACTCCTTCTCTACCAAGTAGACGTTAGGTTGAACCACAATAAAGTCAGGAGTGGCGAAACGCGGGAACTCTATCACCAGTATCCTTTCTTATACTAGTTATTTATTTCTAGTGACGATACAAACGCTATGTAGGGTCACAGGACACTTATTCCATCTATTATTTGAGCTTCTGTATGTCGATAAAATTGGTTCTGAACTGGGAATGCAACTCAGACCGTCCTTAACGTGGAATTTGATCCCTTCGTTACAATAAAGCTCGACTAAAATTTGTTGTTTGCTCAAAACTGCAGATTCCTTAACATTTCCACATATTGCGCGTGAAAGGGTTCGAATCCCGACCTGTCACTAAATTTTCATTATGTATTATCAAGCTCTAGCATGAGAACACATATCTGCTGGTGGATAGTAATTTTGATTTTTAATGCATTTTCATTCTTTGTCAGCACTAACGATATCTGACGTTTTTACTCCCAGTGAGACACAGAACTATTTGAGAGATCACTGTAAGTTCACGGATGTTATTCCGAGCTGCTGATGGAGAAAAAATCGGTAGCTGACGTCTGTTTGTGTGTAGTCAACAACGATACGTATGGAGTTCGATCCCCAGTCAGCACTGAACTCTTCGTCATATTATTTCCATTTCAAAAATGTTCACATGTCGCTGCTGGCGAAATAAACCCATATTTAACGTTCGTTTTCTCTAGAATATAACAGATAGGTGCCGAGCTGGAGTCCTGGGAAGGAAAAAAGTAATGTTTCTTCTCGTCATTTCAGTTAAAACATGTAGCTACTGCCGAGAAAATCCGATATGTCACAGTTGATTGTGCTTCGATAACAATCCGATTGGGTTCTGGGTTAGAATCCTTGTCCAGCACATAGCTTTACCTCACGGCATTTCAAGTAAGTTACTTGTGAAGAAGCAATATTTAACATCTCTCGTGATCGTTAACAGGGACAATAGATGCCGGGTAGGAATTCGCGTCCGTTAAAAATGTTTACGTCATGTAATTTAAAGTGGATATTTGCTAACTGATACTGTCTAAAATCGAGATATATCACTCTCTGTATGCCTAGTCAGGAATAACTGTTAGTTTCCGTCAGTCACGAAATCTTAGTCTACATGACATGGGTTTGAATCCATACGCAGAACGAGGCGGTTCGTCGTGTCATTTGAAGTTCATACATATTCTCCACTAGCTGGCAGAACGAGGCGGTTCGTCGTGTCATTTGAAAAAAATGGTTCAAATGGCTCTGAGCACTATGGGACTTAACTTCTAAGGTCATCAGTCCCCTAGAACTTAGAATTACTTAAACCTAACTAACCTAAGGACATGACACACATCCATGCTCGAGGCAGGTTTCGAACCTGCGACCGTAGCGGTCACGCGGTTCCAAACTGAAGCGCTTAGAACCGCACAGCCACACCGGCCGGCTATGTCATTTGAAGTTCATACATATTCTCCACTAGCTGGCAGTGAAAAACGTAAATTTTTAACGTCATTTTGTGTTAAATAACAAGTATGGTATGTTACTTTGAAGAGGAAATCATGAATACGACGAACGTACTACGTGCATTACCTATCTGACGTAATAAAGAGAGTGGTAACATTTCAGGTATGTCATTTATTGCAATGAATGTGAGCTTACAAGCCTTAAGGACAGTCTTATCTGTAATAAGGTGTTGCCTGATTTTTGTAGTATCGTGGTATTACTTTACATATTGAGTAATTGCGATACAGAGCAGAGTTTTGTAGTGGTGACTTCTTGTAACCATTTTCAATAGTCAAACGACTGTACCAAGGAGCGATTAGAGGACCTGCTAGACAGCTGTGTTATGCGGGTTGCATGCGAGTGAGGCGAAATGCAATTCACGTCGTTCGGATACTTTTGAGCGCGACTGTACGTATCTTGAAGATGTCACAGGAACTAAATGTACCACCGCACAAAGAGACAGAAAGAGAGAGAGAGGGCTTTGCAGATGACACAAGAATATTTAAACAATTTGGGATTTAATGACACGTTTTACTCCGAGGGACACCGTCGCACTTGAACATAGACCCTAAAAAGATTGTGACAGGTTCTGGCACACTTCTGAGAGCTCTCAGTGTTCATCTAGCCTTCCTCCCAGAGACACTTCGTACGCTTTTGTTGAAAATAGATCCTGAAACCTATATTATCATGTTCCACACCCACGAGGATCATTTCATTTTCTGGGTCTATGGAACGAACACTGAATCTGATCTAATCTAATCTAATCTACCTGATTTTACATTCCAAAAAACGACGATGTTTGGAAGTCGAAAGAAATATCTCTGTAACTCTAAACAGGTCGCCCACCATTTTTCGTGTTTTAGCTGCTTGTTTGAAGTCACTGTCAGAGACAGAAAAATTTGTGAGTCCTACAGCTGCTGTGGTATTCATTACTTTCCTGAAACGCTTCGTGAGCTTAGTTTAAATGGCTCTGAGCACTATGGGACTCAACTGCTGAGGTTATTAGTCCCCTAGAACTTAGAACTAGTTAAACCTAACTAACCTAAGGACATCACAAACATCCATGCCCGAGGCAGGATTCGAACCTGCGACCGTAGCGGTCTTGCGGTTCCAGACTGCAGCGCCTTTAACCGCACGGCCACTTTGGCCGGCTTGAGCTTAGTTTATATTTGTTGCTGGAGTCAGAGATGTCAAGGCTCTTATACTTTATTTACCTCACTTTTCGAAGCACTGTAATGTCTAAGCACAGACAGGGAAATCAGAACAATTACATATCTAAAGGTTCATGACATATTTCAAATACCACAACACATCGCCCAAAAACACAAACAAAATTCGAAGCGCTGTCCTACAGACGAGAAAAATAGCTAGAATTTTTAGCGAGGCTCTACAACTGCTGGTCGGGAGATGCTCTAAAGCCACAACGGCGGATGAGGGACAGCATCCCACATGGCCGAACCAGACGAGGATCGTCTGCTTGGAACTGTCTCTGAACGCTCAAACAAAGAAGACATCACGTGACTCTCAGACGTCACAGAATAAACACATAGCCCCTGCCTTGTTCGAACCAGTCTCTAGAGGCTCCTACACCCCACACAAAGGGCGTCTTGAGACGCTCTGACGTTGTGGAACATTCTGACTGGATCATACTGAATTTACCTGCCAAACTGCTGCTGCCGGTGTGGAAGCACTGGCCATCACTTTCTGCAGACACACAAATTACGACACTTCCAGCGGCAAACTGTTTTGTACAGATCGAAACATATACAGTAGTCATACTGCACTGACAGTTAAACCTTGCAAAAGTGGTCTACAGTCCATGAAATACGGAAACTACCGCCAAAGACACCTCCTCAATTACACTGCTCTGCTACTGTCGAGGAAAGCTTGAATTTTTCAGCATGAAGCCAATCTCCAACCGAGCTGTATCACCACAAACGATTGTACCACCATACCACACAAAATCACCACTTCTGCATCTTTCATACAGCTATCGACCACCAGACACTCATACATATCCCACAAAGACAGACAGATCCCAAACGTATGGGCACATGCACCACATATAGTCACAGCACTAGATATTTCCCGCGAGGTCGGTCGGTCACCTACCGCGGCCAACGGTCACGAGATAAATGCCCTCTGCACACGCTGGCCTTATGTGCGGTCAGAGCGCCCCCTGACAGCGCACTGACCGCGACCACTCTCTGAACTGGTGTACAAATGCTGAGCTGGTTCCCCCGGCACAAAGGCGTCAGCTGGCGGTACTGTTTCCAGTCTGGCCTGCTTGCTGCCGCGACTTCTGCTACGAGTCGCGATCATCTCCAGGCTCTTGAGATTACAATAACTTATGTACAGAGTGATTATAACTAAAGTTAAAGTTTCAAAACGCTGTAGAAACGACACCACTGGTCAGAATGACGTCAAATTGCAACGGAATATTATTGCAGAAGGGGGAAAACGTATGGCATACTTTTTTCCCCCTTCCGTTGCAACTTGACGTCATTCTGACCAGTGGTGTTATTTCTACAGCGTTTTGAAAGTTTAAATTTAATTATAATCACCCTGTATTTCCACATGGTTTGCTAGAATATCGTATCATTTACGCGAAAGTTTTCGATATCAACCACATAGCAGCTTACTACCGATCACTTGCATAGTATAATTCTGAAGATAAAGGGTGGAAATTGTATCTCTAGAAACCCGAAACTTTATTGAGGTCATTATGTGGGACAAACTAGTGAGTAACTAGAAACTTATTTCGTCTGCGAAGATCTTTACATGAAAACTCGAAAATACAGGTAGAGGAAACTTGTAGTTCCACTGGAATTTTTTAACGAATACCGATGTCAGTGACATAAGAAATTCCAGATCATCCTCGCACTTTACAAAGTCAAGTAAGACTTGTATACTTATAATCGTATGTGTTTCTCATTTCTAGAGAACCAGCAAATATCTCTTACCTGTTTATCACCATCTAGATGCACACAACACACATCACAGACGTGTTCTCTCTACGAAATAAAGACGGGAAGCGTGCAGAATGGCAGTACAAGCTGTCAACCGATCAATTTTCATAGGAGGGAATAACTGTCCAGCCCAAACAATCGCCCATATTGAATCTTCTCAAATTTCCAAGGAGGATACACATACTGAGTATTAGTTCGCTACTCATTCGCCTTAAGAGCGACATGGTTAGATCAGCTGCATGTTCACAGTATAGAATGTCCAGTTCGGGCGGCTCATACCTTAAGCCGGAAACAGCAGTTTGTTCCGGCTATCGGCTACCTCTGCCATGTACCCACATGACAGAAAGAATTGTACTGGGAAACCAGCCATATATTTATCAGTGTAGTTACAAATAAGTATTACGATCGTAGCGCCGATATGACGACATTCGACATTGAGTAAAGTATCGTAAATACCCCCTCCTGACGACTGTGGCTCTGTAAATACAAATATCTATACCATTCTTATGAATGTACATAATTTTCCACGAAAAGTCTTTCATCCTCCTTACGGCTATCAATGCGGTGAAACTGCAGTTTTCCACGTCAAATCCATATCTCCTTTACGACCCGACAAAGCCATTTTCTTTGCACACGTCGGTACACTGACCACCGTAAATTTACACCCCAACACATACTTTATAAGCCTGCTGACCATAGCGAATCTATCACATATCCCCTACCAAGAGTAATACTTCGCCAATAACTGAATGCTGGTGACATCAAATAATATTGAGCGAAAATCCACGATGGACAGACATGTCTCATTTATTTTTCTTGCGAATGGTGCCACTGTGTCTTAGAAAGAGAGATGTAAACGTTTTATAAGCCACTACCTATTAAAAACACGATTCCAAAGATCATGTTACTGTCACCCTGCATAATATGCTGCATAAAATGCTGGCTTGTGAAACGTCCCCTTAGAAAAATTAATGAATTAATATGCAGGTAAACCTCTTACATTATTTGATTTTCAAACAGCTGAGCAGAACTGAACGTACTCAGACATTTCGCTCTTTACCTATTCTGATCAACACTAAACTGACACACAATATTTTTGCGCAACGCAATATGACTTTCAATAATCCCTACAAGAGAATGGCCCTGACTAACATTAACCTATACGTTTCACAAATCACTTACCTCACAAAAATCTTCGTTACTCGAACTACTGCAATACAGCGAGCGCCACTACTGCCAGCTAAATAAAAGATTCGAATTACTGAAGGCACTGACTACTGATAGGCATAGTTAGCCAATGAAAGATTTTGATAGAGAACAAACAATGTATTTACCTCAATAGTGTTCAAAAGTGATAATATACATATCAGTCCATGATATCCAATATTACAAATTTACTCTTTCTGATGGACACACGTCCAGATCGTCCGCTCTCAAAATTCCGCCCTCTCTCTCCCCACATCCACCACTGCTGGCGGTTCACCTCCAACTGCGCAACGCTACGCGCTGTTAACAGCCAACAGCCCAACACTACAATGGCGAATATTACAACAATGCCACCCAGTCACAGACTGCACACAGCACAGCCAGTGATTTTCATACAGTGCGCTACGTGGCGTTACCAATATAAAAATCTAAACAGCCTACTTACACTTGGTTCTACAGGCGCACGGAAATATCGCTGACGATATCCGCGTTAAAAACTATAAAAGCTTTATAAATCGAAGTATGGTATTGTTTCCGAATGAAGTGGTCTTCCACACAAATACCGTGACATTGAATATAGACAGTGATCGCTGAGGTGTGTACTGACAGACCAAAGGTACAGGTGCACATTGGCGGCGGTATAATGTTCGTAATAAAATCACCCTTCTCACCGAATTTAGGAAGTGATTTGGCTAAGGAACGTGGTATTAAACCGACGTTTGCAACACCCTCATGCCGCCTATATATATTTTTCACCCTAACCAACAGCATTTGTACTGCATTCTGTCTCGATGCAATGTAACAGGTTCTGCGATATATCCACTGGGTTATAGGCGAAGGGGATGATCGATGATTGCGAACGATCAAATTGGTTCAAATGGCAATGAGCACTTCTGAGGGCATCAGTCCCCTAGAACTTAGAACTACTTAAACCTAACTAACCTAAGGACATCACACACACCCATGCCCGAGGCAGGATTCGAACCTGCGACCGTAGCGGTGGCGCGGTTCCATACTGTAACGCCTAGAACCGCTCGGCCACACCGCCCGGCGAGAACGATCACATACAATAGGTGGTGTGATATGTGAGGAGTCACTTACACTGGCTCTTAAGATCTATAGTGTTACGCTTTCTGGTAGACATGCTGTCTGCGATTTGGAATTAAGTCTCTCGATTCAACCATATATTTGCTGAAACAAGTGATCTTTTTCGAACATATCTGTTAAGTACCCCATACAGTTAGACATTCCCTCTGCATCTCGTAGCTGTTCCTCAGTCTCTGTCCTGCCCTCCCTGCAGTTTTGTCCATCTGATCGTCCCGATTTTAGTTGGAACTGAGCAGAAGACAGAGAGCGCTGTATCTACCACCTTCTGCAACCTGTGGAGAAACAGGGTGATCTGAGTTACGCGACAGAACCGTATTTTGACCACTCAGTGGAAATGGGAACAGTGTGAGGCCAGTCCCAAACGAAGCTTTCTCTGGCAACGTGAGGTAGTAGAAAAGACAGTACAAGCAGATACATTGGTGTTTCTCATCGGGAAAATTAGGAAGAAGGACGAGGATTTTGCTACTGCATTGTGGTGTTTCCCAAACTACACTCATGTACTGCAGTCTGAAGGAGATCTGCGTCCGTCAAGGCACATTCATGTCTGTCTCCCAACCATTCTCTCTATCCTCATTATTTTGTACCATCCAACAGAAAAAAGTTCGCACTATATAGCTGCACTGACATCGCCGGTAGAGAACTCGATAAGATTTTACCGCATCTCTCTCTTCCAGTATATCATAAAATAGATACCATCTGCTTCTCACTTGCACAGCCGAGTTTGTCGCCTGTTGCATAGGCAGACCATATCCCACAGCCTACCAGTCGAAAGAGAGGGTCCTTGTGTTGTTTGATACATTGTTTTTTTTCTGCCGTAATACATCCAAGCAATGTATGACTATACCCTTTGTATACTGTCATACGTTTTATGACTTCGAGGTCTGAGTCTGATGCTAAACCAACATTAACATGTTTCGACCCACTGGCTCTCACAGAAAACTGAACATCGCAGAGTGTAAGCTATGCTGCTGCCCCCACAACACAAAGGATGACTGAAATAAAAGACAGAGATGGTGTTTCTTACTGACAAATATGCAGAAGACATCACGACATATGAAAAGTGGAAGAGTCTGCAGCATTGTGGAGCATTTGCAAACAATCTCATCTTTCACAGTGACAGGGTAGCAGATGTCTCAGTGTTCCATTTCGATTGATGATTGATTCCGCGTATTGCAGTCATGTACACAGTCATTGTTGGTGCTCGCCATCCCCACAAGGTGTAGCACCCACCAAGACTCTGCTTCTCAAACAAGTGATGCCAGACAGTCATTATGTGGTAATCAACAGTGTACCAGTGAACAGATGGGATGGAAAAGACACTGTCAATATGGGGAAATGTACTGTAATAAGCATCACAGTTTATAGTGCGGTCAATTTCAGCAATTTTATAGTTTTTCTGTAATTTCAATGCCGACCAGTGACATGGCAGGATGCTTCCCAATTTCTGTATCGTTGCTAAACCACCCATCCACTGCTTTGCGAGCACCATATACTAGATTGCGAATGCAGATAGATGACTGTGCAGTACATCCACTTATTGTTAATTCTCGAACATATACCAAAGTATACCAGACAGCATCCTAGACTGATCTACATATTTCTAGCACTTCTATCATGGTGCGTAATCTATGATTACGATTGCTTGTCTTTTCCTATGCAGATGGGAATCACAGAGCGTCTTCGCATTCTTAGGGAAACATTGAAGATTGAAAGATCTCTCCCACATTTCCCTTGATCAACCCTCCCTGCAACACAGTCACCGATTTAATTTGCAGCTGACCAGAAGTAGAAGGGTATTATATTTGCAACATTCCGCGTCTCATGAAGGAATAGAGCAAGCCAAGTCTATAACTACTGTTCAGCGAAGACTGATCAACACCAATGGCTAAGCCAAGGCACCCTTCGAAATGCACAAGATTTCTCCAGATGAGCGCATGTCAAGGTGGTTAGCACCCGTTATTGGTGTATAATAGATATGACAGTGTTGTGTTGATATAACAGACGGTTAAGAAGAAACGTGTGGTTTATGTATGATGGAGCTCCAGATGGATGGCGTTTGAAGCATTTTACATAAATCAACTGCACTATCAATTCTAAAGTATTGTTTTAGTGTTTGGCGTTAGTACCAAGAAGGTATTGGCAAAATCAAAATGACCATAGAACATAAACACATGCACTCCTAAGGCTACGCGCCTCTGCACGTAAACACTTTGTAGTGTTAAAGTGAAGCGTTTTCTGAAATGTTACTCATGTAGAGTGCAACGCTCTTAAAACTCTAATGCAGGACACAAATGTCCAACATCTGCCATCCATTCATTCTGGAAGGTATCTTTCCCACTCACGACGGTGACAAACTGTAAGAAGATAAAACTATTTCCTTTTACACCAAAGAAAAAAAATAGAGTCTTTGTGATACATGCACAATATAGCATCCCGGAGGTGTATAGTGCCCACTATTAACATCCAGTCACAGATTAGAAATTATACTATGCTCGCAATAGTCCTATAAAGTGATAATCAGCAATGGAGAATGCCTCTTACAAGGAAACAGACAAACACATAGCAGCGGTGTCTGACATGTGAAATTACTCGCTATGCTGCCACGAGCTCCGTAAACAGGACATCTGTCAAGCTGATCTATAAACAGGGATTGCAGTACCTCACAAACACCTGCCACTAACTTAGAATCATGATAGTTATGAAACTGAAGAATCGATTTATGTCCAAGGTATGGAATAAGTCGCATTAATTTTCGTTCGTCTTGAGGAGGGTACCAAAACAGGTTTTCCATCGATGGACGTGTTTCATGACACATGACTTGGAAGTACTCTAATGAATGTGGTATGGAGAGGTTTGCTGTTAACGATCGCAAGTAGATGGAGCTGTAAGTCACATACAGAATACACGACTGAATACGAGTCAAACGCAGGTTATACCATACAACTGATACACCCTGAGAGAACAACGGAGAAAATGGTCAAATACGCGATAAATGACGTGCAGCAAAATTTCCCTCTATCTAGAACGCATCATCAGTTTACCTTTAAAACATACCTCGTTAAACCCCATCTCAACCGATCGTTCCATCTACTTTCTATCATCCTTTAATGCAGATGCAAGTCAACTTAGAGGGAGATGGTTCTCTTTTCCAGGAAAGCATCAAAAACAGCAGTCAGCTTGCAAGTATCACTATTACCTCAATAAGCATAGAGTAGAATGTTGTTATTAAAACCATACAGCAACTGTTTGTGAGGTATTTGTTAGCTGACATCACAAGGTTTTTATTGGTGGAGAGTACAGAGCAGCACTTTGTAAATACTGTTTGTCAGGGTATAAAACACCTAATCAGTCTCGCACAGGGTCAAACACGGGATCCATTCTGTAGTTGTATATTGCAGCCCCACATCTGGTAATACAACGTTCTTTAGCTAAGGACACTTTCAAAGGATCTACAAGGTAGTTGCCGATAACTTAGGGGACAAATCTGGGCTTATGATCCGACATATATAAATTTCTTACTCCACATTTGGTGGTCATCCATGTTAAACATTCTATTCCGGCCGTCTTATCGCTGTCGACGAAAATTGTCTGTTTCTCTAGGTCCAAATGCTTCCATATAAATTTTTTTTCGTATTCCTCTTGCTATCGCATGTAAGAACTGTCCTGCACCGAGTAGAAGACACGCAAGTAACGTAACTACTCCCTTAATTTATACGTATTTTCCGTCAATATTCGTAATTTTATCGATTTTATGTCACTTCTGCCCATGCGATAATGACATCACGTCTCGCCAGCTATTCTATAATTGATTCGAAATGTAATAAAGTAGTCGACAGTCCGCAGCTCGTGGTCGTGCGGTAGCGTTCTCGCTTCCCGCGCCCGGGTTCCCGGGTTCGATTCCCGGAGGGGTCAGGGATTTTCTCTGCCTCGTGATGACTGGGTGTTGTGTGCTGTCCTTAGGTTAGTTAGGTTTAAGTAGTTCTAAATTCTATGGGACTGATGAACATAGATGTTAAGTCCCATAGTGCTCAGAGCCAAAGTCGTCAACAGCTAGCGCAAATGCACTGTTTTTCTGTTCGGACGGTACAGTATAGCACTGTACTCAAATGCATCCAGTCACTTCCAACCACATATTCCACAGTTGCAGTGCATTTGCTCTACTTTCTGTATGTCTGCGTGTCTGAACGTGAGTCGCGGATGACTCAGGTAGGAAGACTGCGTGGCTTCAGGTCTGCTGCCCGCTCCACATGGCGTGATTAATGTACCACAAAGAAAGAAAGTGCACCAAGAGAGAGGAAGGCTGACGCATCTCCCGCGTGACAGGAAGTGTGCTTTTTTCAGCGGGGATTAACACAAGCCCGAGTGTGCCACTGTTTACAGCTTCTCAGGCCCTGGCCGGTATGATGCCGCCCAGCAATTGACGCATGGCCCATCCCGGCGGACGGTGAGACGCTATGTGTCCTTAGCTACAAAGCGTTGCATTACCAGCTGTGGGACAGCAATATTCAACTACAGAATGTATCGTGTGTTTGACCCTGTACAGGACTGTTTATGTGTTTTAAACCCTAACAAACAGTATTTACAATGTGCTTCTCTGTACTGTGTGTGCGAATTCCTAAGGGACGAACTGCTGAGTTCATCGGTCCTTAGACTTACACACTACTTAAACTAACTTAAACTAAATTATGCTACGAACAACACACACACCAATGCCCGAGGGAGGACACGAACCTCCGGCGGGAGGGGCCGCGCAATCCGTGACATGGCGCCTCAAACCTTGTGTCCGCACTGCGCGGCTTCTCTGCACTCTCCACCAATCTCAACCATGCAGTATCAGCTAACAACTACCTTACAAACAGTTTCTGTCTGATCTCCTTTAACAATATTCTACTGTATGTCTATCGAGGTAATAGTGATAGATGGAAGTTGACTGCTGTCTTTGATGCTTCCCTGGAAAAGAGGACCACTCCGTCGAAATTGACCGTCATCTGCGTTAAAGGATAATCGAAAGTAGATGGAGTGATCGATTGAGATGGGGTTGAAACGAGGTACGATTTAATGGTAGACTGATGACGCATTCTAGAGAGAAGGAGATCTTGCTGCAGATCATTTATCGCGCGTTTAACAATTATTTTGATTGTTCTCTGGTGTTCCAGCTGTGTGGTATAACCTGCATTTGACTCGCATACAATCGCGTGTTCTGTGTGTGGCTTAGAGCACTATCTCCCTGCAATCGTTAACAGCAAACCTCTCCATACCACAGTCATCAGAGGAGTCCCGCTCATGTGTGATGTAACATGCCCATCGATGGAAAATCTGTTTCAGCACCCTCCTCTAGACGAACAAAGATGTTTGTGATGTACTCCATCCCCGTACTGTACCTTGGGCATAAATCGAATCTTCAGTTTTATAACTACCGTGATTCAAAGTTACTGGCAGGTGTTTGTGAGTCACTGCAATCCCTGTGTATACATCCGCTTTACAGACGTCCTGTTTTCGGAGTTAGTGGCAGCATGGCGTTTTATAGGGCTGATGTCAGCACAGTATATTTTCTGAACCATGACTGGATGTGAACAGTGGACGCTATACCTCTGGAAACCTGTAATGTGCATGTATCACAAAGGCTCTATGTTTATTTTCTTGCGTGTAGAAGGAATTAGTTTTGTCTTCTTAAAGTTTGTAACTATAGTGAGTGGGAAAAGAAACTTGCAGGACGCATGTATTTCAGATGTTAAACATTTACATCCTGCGTTAGACTATTAAGAGCGTTGCACTCTGCATAACTAATATTTCGTAAATCAGTTGGCTTTTACATTATAACGTGTTTACATGCAGAACTGGGTAGCCTTAAGAGTACAAGTATTTATGTTCGACGATCATTTTTCTCTTGCCTGACCCCAGAAACTAGAACAATACTTTAGAATTGATAGCGCAGTTGATTTATATAAAACGCTTCAAACTCCATCCATCTGGAGTTCCATCATACATAAACCACAAGTTTCTTCTTAACTGTCTGTTGTACGATCACAGCACTCTCATATCTACTGGACACTGCTAACCTCCTATACATGCGCTCATCCGGAGAGATCTTGGGCACGTGGGCCATGAGTAAGACCGGTGGATAACAGTCTACACTGAACAGCAGTTACGAACTCGGCTCGCTCCGTTCATTCAGAAGATGTGAAATGTAGCACGTATGGTACACCCCCACTCCTGGTCAGCTGCAAATTAAATCGGTGACGGTATTGCCAGGAGGGTTGGCCAAAGACAGTGCGAGGAGATCATTCAGTTTCTAACTTTATCCTAAGAATATGAGCATGCTCTGTGTCTTCCATCCGCATAGGGAAATATGAACGATCAAAAAATGGTTCAAATGGCTCTAAGCACTACGGAACTTAACATCTGAGGTCATCAGTCCCCTAGACTTAGAACTACTTAAACCTAACTAACCTAAGGACATCACACACATCCATGCCCGAGGCAGGATTCGAACCTGCGACCGTAGCAGCACATGAACAATCGTAATCGTAAATTACGCACTACGATCGAAGTGCTATAAGTATGTAGATCAGTATAGGACACTGTCTGGTATACTTTGATATATACATTTTTATATATACAGTCGAGAATTAACAATTAATGGACGTACAATACAGGCATCGATCTACATTCGCAATTTAGTATATGGTACTCACAAAGTAGTGGATGGGTGGTTTAAAGATGATATAGAAATTGGGAGACATGTTGCTGTGTCATTTGTCGGCGTTTAAATTACGAAAAAACTGATAAAATTGCTAAAATTGATCAGCTAGCACCTGTTATGCTTATTAGAGTACATTGTGCCATAAAGATGGTGTCTTTTTGCCAAATAAATAATAATTTTCGTTAGTTTCATGTTTTTCTTACACTAACTAGCACTACTCCAGTACCCAAATATCCCACTAGTTACGTAAGAAATTTTGTGAATTTTTGTGTCATTTCCTTACAGCGGACGACTCCAGAAGATATTTATTGCTGAAAGTTTTTCAGGCATTTCTCTTTAGAACGTTAGGAGCGTCTGTCTGACTTCTGTAGTAGTGTGGGGGTGAAAATTGCATCTTGCAGGAGCCACAGGGTAAAGGGTACATCTCAGATTAATCCGTTGCGCGAAACAGAATAGCAGATCAACCCCACGCTCACAGCATACACAGTAAACTCTTTACCCTATTTAGAGAAGATGGGTAATTTCTTAGTAATTCCGGCAAGTTTTGGTATTATAATGCCCTCTTCGAAGCTTACTTCGCGTCGCCCTGTAGATGACTCTTTGGCAACGTTGAACCCACGTGTGGCGGTGGACAATGACCAACATTTCTGGCAATCATCGTAGCTCAGGGAAGATCACGAGTTTGTTTTTTCCACAGTTCCTGAAGAAGAGATTTCAGTGGTTTGAGAATCTAGAAGGAATAATGAAAGTTAGGAAGTTATAATGGACCCGTTAATAACGTGGGTGAAACATGTGACTCTCTGTTTGAAACAACAATAGCAACGGATTGTAAAGGACGACTTAGCAGTAGATCGCACTGTTCATAGCTTAAGCAAAGAGAGGAATTATTTGCAGTGTCTACGCTTCTAGCAGAGAAGAAAGGATTAATAATTATAATGTTACCATACTAAGTTACAACTGAATTTGAAATTACTGCAATGAGCTTTTCAATTTGAAATTAAGAACAGGGATAGCCAAGAAGAAGTTTCAGTATCGTATTCGTTTACAACAGATAGTCATAAATCAAAATAAACGTAGCTGGATGCGTTGATAGCAACTAAAATTAAGAAATCAAATTACTTAAGTGTAATATAAGAACAGCAGAAGCTACAAACACAAAAATAATTATAAAATTATTACTGATGCAAAATAATATTCAAGGAATTATACGATGTTACACTAGTTTGGTAGCAGAACAAAGACAAACACTATTAGTTTACAGTTTTCTTTAATATTATTCAGTTTTTTCCCACTGCAGTTTCAGTAATTGTTTTGCCATCCTTCGTCCACTCTTTCTGAAGGACGAAATACGATATGGCGTTGTTGATAACCTTTAGCCATTCGCATATCATAGTTAAAATAATTTTTTGTAATTTTTTTTTCTGGCTAAAGATCTCCGCCTTTATTCGGTATGAGACAAACTCTGCAACTATTGGCCAACGTTTTGAGGCGTATGATATTCTCTGTCGCACCGTATGGCTTCTACCAATATTGTCTTTTATGTGCAACCTGCTTGAGCATGTTGTCTTTTTCTTCCACCTCAATTTCTGCTACGCCTAACAAAAAAATGGTTCAAATGGCTCTGAGCACTATGGGACTTAACAGCTATGGTCATCAGTCCCCTAGAACTTAGAACTACGTAAACCTAACTAACCTAAGGACAGCACACAACACCCAGCCATCACGAGGCAGAGAAAATCCCTGACCCCGCCGGGAATCGAACCCGGGAACCCGGGCGTGGGAAGCGAGAACGCTACCGCACGACCACGAGATGCGGGCATACGCCTAACACAGAAAGCTATTTTGACTTTGCTAATGTTCTAGTTCGTCTGTGTAAAAAGACAGTTTTTCTTCCTTACTCTTTGTCTTCTTTTCATTCTCAAAACAGGAACCTTTTGGGACACCAACTTCTGCAGATTTTTTGCAACTGTTTCTCGGAAGTTTGACCAGGACTGCTATCCTTACCACGTCCTCGGCAGCGCATCGAATCAGGTCGAGGGCGTCTTTCTGGTGGAGCGCTTCGATTCCCAGAACGGAACAGTTTATACCTGGAACCTTGCTGCGGCGTCGCCGTCCACCAGAGGCATCTGCTTGTGCGCTGCCGCTGCATCTGCAGTTTATTTACTTTCCGGTTTGGCGTATTTCCAGTGTAGCTTGGTAGTGTTAAACTGTGGTATTACAACGTAATGCCTTTCAAAGGATTTTCGGACGATCGCTATGCCGCATTTTATATCGCGCAGATGATTAAAAGTTGATGTAGAGTTTGTCACCTGCGGTCTTCCAAGTACCCAAAACATTAGTATAGAGAAGCTCTTGATTGCCCTTAGACTAAATATTACTGAGATAAAGATACCTTGTGTCATATGTTTCAGAACCACTCCGTCTTCAGGCCACAAGTGGCCCATCGGGACCATCCGACCGCCGTGTCATCCTCAGATGAGGATGCGGATAGGAGGGGCGTGTGGTCAGCACACCGCTCTCCCGGTCGTTATAATGATTTTCTTTGACCGGAGCCGCTACTATTCGGTTGAGTAGCTCCTCAATTGCCATCACGAGGCTGAGTGCACCCCGAAAAATGGCATCAGCGCATGGCAGCCTGGATGGTCACCCATCCAAGTGCCGGCCACACCCGACAGCGCTTAACTTCGGTGATCTCACGGGAACCGGTGTATCCACTGTCGCAAGGCCATTGCCGTACGTTTCAGAGGACGACACAAAAATGGTTCAAATGGCTCTGAGCATTATGGGACTTAACATCTGAGGTCATCAGTCCCCTAGAACTTAGAACTACTTAAACCTAACTAACCTAAGGACATGAGACACATCCGTGCCCGAGGCAAGATTCGAACCTGCTACCGTAGCGTCGCGCGGTTCCAGACTGAAGCGTCTAGAACCGCTCGGCTACAACGGCCGGCACGACACAAAAGAAAGTCACAATACAAACTGCATTTCAATTACGTTTGCCATGGAATTTTCAAATACAGGAATAGTACAACTTTCAAGTTCGGCTGCCTTCTTAACAATATAATCGTCAGTTTTTATGTGACTACAAATGATAAAACCGGAAATCATACCAATCAGGATAAACTATTCTACGATCTCAGAGGTGCTGAGAGAGAAAGAATGAAAAGTACGCTAACAGATGTTGCTCCAAGACAGTTATATCTTAAATTAAATTACCTCTGCGACGAAAATTTGCTTTTAACGATAATATGCAAGATTTACGGAAATTATGTGTTTTTCAGAAAGCGAGATCGGAAGCTTTTTGTGGTCGTAATTTGGATAAGAACGATTATCTGGATGTGGCACTGCGGTACCTCAGTCGAAATGCAGACGAGAAGTACATTCAGCCTGTATCTGTGCCGCTTCAGGTGTTCATGTTTTGCTGCGGACAGGTTACTTTATTAAAAACAATAAGGCATACAAATTTGTACTTCGGCGCAAAAGGATGCGTAGTTCGCGAGCAGCCAGGACAAAAGAAAAACAGAATTTACTAGGACGAGGGAGTAATTAATATTTACAGAAGAATTCTACCTGTGTTCAAAATTGTGAGTACTATGCACGACGCCAGTTCAGTTGCATCTTTGTTTGGATGTTGTAAACAATATTGTGCTAAAGGAAGCATGACATGGCCACCCGTGTCTACGATCAAATGGTTCAAATGGCTATGAGCACTATGGGACAACGTCTGAGGTCATCAGTCCCCTAGAACTTAGAACTACTTAAACCTAACTAACCTAAGGACATCACCCACATCCATGCCAGAGGCAGGATTCGAACCTGCGACCGTAGCGGACGCGTGGTTCCAGACTGAAGCGCTTAGAACCACTCGGCCACAACGGCCGGCCGTCTAGGATCACAGTGGACTGGAGTTGTACTCGCACAAAGGCTGTATTAAAAAAAATTGTGGTGTGAACTTGAAGGCATACTTGGACATCCTGCACACTGACAACGTATACGGTACTGCCTCTTTTAAGAACCAGTGTTCAGCTGCACTCCATGTTTGCTGTGCTCATTTCATGTAGATCATGTTTTTGCATCTCAAGAAACGAGGGCTTCCGAAGTGCAACAAAAAGTTTATTATGGAGGGTATGCCTACAATGGTTTTTGCAAAGAAGTGGCAAGAATTGCTCCGCATTTTTCAGCATTTCGTCACTGTATTCATGAACAGTGCAATGATGTCAGGTGTGCAAGAAACGTTGGATATACTAAATCAGTTTCACACGAATGACCATTCTCTGTACTCCACAGCTACCTCCGAAACCGAGTCTGAAGATTATGTCAGCATCGAAGTTGTAAGAACGGAGTATATTTTACTGGCTTTTCAAAACGAAGATAGAAGACGTAAGAGAAAAAATATTACTTAAAACTGATACCGCCCATAATATTTCCATGCCGAAGATTTTGCTGTGCATACTTTAAGGAGATATATGCCATTTATGCCTTTCTGGCCTGGACTTGTCATAGATCTCCTGCCTGGTGAAGAAGACAATAAGAGGCGCAGCAATGCAGCAGTGGAGAACTGATTCGGAATGATAAAACGGGGCCCCTCCTTAACTTCAGGAAATAGAAAGCTGGATTAGAAAAAATGATCTGTTTTCAGAAAGTTAAAATTAATGTTTTTCATACAGTGGAAGAAGTTGCAGGAGAGTCAAAAGGAAAGAGAAGAGAGAAGCAATTTGAAAATAATCATGGGCCAACTGCAGAGGAATTCTGGCAAGGGAAAGAGAAGACAATATTTTCTTCCCGACCTTCTTCATACCAGCGCACACTCCGCTGCAGAGTGAAAATCTCATTCTGGAAACATCCCCCAGGCTGTGGCTAAGCCATGTCTCCGCAGTGTCCTTTATTACAGGAGTGCTAGTTCTGCAAGGTTCGCAGGAGAGCTTCTGTAAAGTTTGGAAGGTAGGAGACGAGATACTGGCAGAACTATAGCTGTGAGTACCGGGCGTGAGTCGTGCTTCGGTAGCTCAGATGGTAGAGCACTTGCCCGCGAAAAGCAAAGGTCCCGAGTTCGAGTCTCGGTCGGGCACACAGTTTTAATCTGCCAGGAAGTTTCAATATTTTCTTATTTCAGACAGGATTCTGATGTTGCAATTCAATCTCCTGGGCACGGCTACAAAGAAATAAAGTGGACAGAAAGTAATAACGTTCCTGACCGTGTAACAGTATGCTTAAAGAACAACTTGCTAGTGTATCCAGCCCACTATGAAAAAAAATTCTATGTGATTTTTGATAGTTGCTGTTTTCCCTGACACGGCTGAGCCACGAGAAGAACAGTTCTTGCGAAGTGAGGATTATATATCTCTCTTAGACAGCCACTGGCTGGCAAATGTTGTTATACACTACTGGCCATTAAAATTTCTACACCAAGAAGAAATGCAGATGATAATCATCAAGAGTAGTGACTGGCGTATTGTGACGAGCCAGTTGCTCGGCCACCGTTGACCAGACGTTTTCAATTGGAGAGAGAGCTGGAGAATGTGCTGGCCAGGGCAGCAGTCGAGCATTTTCTGTATCCAGAAAGGTCCGTGCAGGACCTGCAACATGCGGTCGTGCATTATCCTGCTGAAATGTAGGGTTTCGCAGGGATCGAGTGAAGGGTAGAGCCACGGGTCGTAACACATCTGAAATGTAACGTCCACTGTTCAAAGTGCCGTCAATGCAAGCAAGAGGTGACCGAGACGTGTAACCAATGGCACCCCATACCACCACGCCAGGTGATACGCCAGTATGGCGATGACGAATACACACTTAAAATGTGCGTTCACAACGATGTCGCCAAACACGGATGCGACCATCATGATGCTGTAAACAATCTGTATTCATCCGGAAAAATGACGTCTTGCCATTCGTGCAAACAGGTTCGTCGTTGAGTACTCCATCGCAAGCGCTCCTGTCTGTGATGCAGCGTCAAGGGTAACCGCAGCCATGGTCTCCGAGGTGATAGTCCATGCTGCTGCAAACGTCGTCGAAATGCTCGTGCAGATGGTTTTTGTCTTGCAAACGTCTCCATCTGTTGACTCAGGAATCGAGACGTGGTTGCACGATCCGTTACAGCGATGCGGATAAGATGCCGGTCATCTCGACTGCTGGTGATACGAGGCCGTTGGTATCCAGCACGACGTTCCGTATTACCCTTCTGAACCCACCGATTGCATATTCTGCTAACAGTCATTGGATCTCGACCGACGCGAACAGCAATATCGCGATACGATAAACCGCAATCGCGATAGGCTACAATCCGACCTTTATCAAAGTTGGAAACGTGATGGTACGCATTTCTCCTCCTTACTCGGGGCATCACAGCAACGTTTCACCAGGCTACGCCGGTCAACTGCTGTTTGTGTATGAGAAATCGGTTGGAAACTTTCCTCATGTCAGCACGTTGTAGGTGTCGCCACCTTGTGTGAATGCTCTGAAAAGCTAATCATTTGCATATCACAGCACCTTCTTCCTGTCGGTTCAATTTCGCGTCTGTAGCACGTCATCTTCGTGGTGTAGCAATTTTAATGGCCAGTAGTGTAGTTTTTGTTCAGGAATTATTTTTCAGGGTCATGAGAAAGGTTTCTACATTGCTCTCAGACAGCCGACAGCGTTTGGAAAGGAATAAATTGTTGAAATAATCCTGTGTATCGAATAACCTTAATGATTTTGAAAGTATTTTCATTCCAGTACGGGTAAATGGCCACCACTGGTGCCTGTTTGCAGTCACTATGAAGCTAAAAAAAAGCAAGGTATTTGGTTTCCTAGCGGCAGCAAACTGAGAAAGGTGAAGATTGCCTGTCAGTTGTTCAAAAACTTTTGTTGGTCGTGGAATTACTTGTCTATATTCGATAAGCTGACCTTTAGGGACTTTAAATTGGTTCAGGTGGACCACTTGATGCAAAAAGACGGTTGGAGCTGCCGATTATTTGTTATTATTTAGTTGAATAAGATGGCTGTAGGAAAGCCACTCATCGAAGGCGTAAATTCATCTGGCGCAAGCTATTTTTGGCAACTGAAGTTGTTAGAGACGTCTCGAAATGTGCACGATAGATATTTTTACTGTGATTTAGAAACAAACGACCGCCTAAGTGTGAAATGCCGAAAGACTAGCCATTAATTCATGCCAAATGCTGCGAGGGTTTCCGCAGTCCCAACGACGAAGAAAACTTTCAGTCTACTTGTAAAATGTGCAACGTTGCATTTCTTTCAGAGTGAAAAATATATTTCTCCATCCGTCTGCAAACGGAGTGGTTATACGGCTACTGACGAACCCACTACTTATCAAAAAGGCTAACGTATTGAGCTGTATACCTCTTGGGTGATGTTAAAACTGCAGGAGTTACTGTTACTACGTTTGTAACTACTATTTCCAACAGATGCATGCATTGTCAATGAGGCCCGCCACAGGTGCCTTTCTGCTGTCTGTGTAATTAAATGATCGAATGAAATCCACACAAGTATCTGTTACAGGGGTTAATTATGTTGGGAAGATTTTGAATACTGCCGTTGCTTACACTTGGTTTCCATTATAAATTTGGCAGACTGATACTCGTCGGCACCTGAACATATATATTAACTATGCTGTGACCAGTGGCGGATTTAGATCCGTTGGGGTCGTGGAACAGCAAAAATTATGCGTCACGTGCAACCTCCTCCTCCACAAAAAAAGTTTAGCACATGGTAAGCGCATTCGCAAATAAATTAAATTATGTTATATTTATGTTTTATCTCCATTAAAATTTGAATTTCATATCTGTATAATCTTTTCCTTCTCAGCATTTGTCCCACTTTAGAGCAGGGTCCACCTGTTTGCATATCTTCCACCCAACAGTGTCGTAAGAAATAATTTTTGGCGTAACTCACCGCTTAGAAAGAAAGTATTGATTGCAAAAAAGTGAGCAGTAATAATAATATGTGGTGCTAACCCACGGAAGTCATGTAGGTACCTCCTCTAGGAAATACAGATTGTAACTACGTCGTCACAACACATACAGTATATTCGCTAGTGAAATTCGTCATAAAAAAATCATTCACAATTTAAGAAGAATGATGTCTATACCTATAGCACTAGAGGGAAAAATGACCTTTATTACCCATTATTAAATCTGTCAGTCGCTCAGAAAGAAGTTCAACAAGCAGTAACAAAAATCTTTGTTCATTTGCCAAATAACATAAAATGTCTAAGAGATAACAAAGAAAATTTTAAATCTAACTTAAAATCGTTTCTCCTATGCAACTCCTTCTATCTCATGGGATAATTTATATCTAAAAACTGGCATCGAAAGGAAAAGATAAATCAGTTAGATAAAATACCATGTGAGCCCCGGCAGATATAGTATACTATCCGGTGAAGTTACCAACACTCGCCAATTCTTAAAATATTGTTTTCAAAATCCGACTTATCGAAACCTGTGAAGCCATTTACAGAATCTACATGGTGATGTGTAAATTGGTGAAGACAGCTAGCCAGTCACGAGGTTTGCAAGCCATTGTAGCGTTTTACAGAATTATCTCCTCTCTTTTGGTACCATGTTTAAACTAGAGTTTCAGGCGATGTGACGATATTGGTTGCTGAGTTATCGAACACTGCAGTTCCGTGTAAATTGCAAGACGCTGCTTAATAGACCAGGCGTGCATTACACGCAGAGGGCAGCTAGTACGGTATGAAGAGCACATGTGGGAAGATCCAAAGATGAGCAGCACGTTACGTCGCGGAATGATTTAGTAAGACCGAACGCATCAAGGAGATGGTCATTCAACTCCCCTGGTAGACACTATGAGACGTGACTGTGTATTTGCTGTTACGTTCCTAGAAGAGTCAACCAGGATATTGAATAAAAAGTTACCGGATTTCCAACCGCGTCAAGTAATCAAAATTGCACGAGCTTTCGACCACGCACTCCTTGGCTATTGCCAAGTGGTATGACTGTCAGTGGGCTGCTGGTACGCACCTTATATACACTAGCTGCCGGCTGTGACGTCACTGGTGCGTGCGGCGTCGCCATGTACGGGCAAATGTTGACTCGGCGTGTGATGCGCCCGCTTCAGTCGCGCGATCCCACGCCATGCTGAGCTGCAAGCTACCGTCTCACGTGATTTTTATTTCATTGGCTTCTTTAATTACACAATCCCAGAAGCCGTTTGTGCGAGCCACGACGTCAAATTTTATCTGGTGTCCGTTTTCTAAAGCATGCTCAGCTAAAGCAGATTTCTTGGGGGTTGCGTAGGCGATAAAACCTCTCATGCTCCTTCCTGCGTTGTTCCACATTGCGTACTGTTTGTCCGACATAACAGTGGCCAGACTCGCAAGGTACCTTGTAGATCGCAGGTGTTCTGAAACCAACCGCGACTTTAACTGGTCTCAGAAATTGACGGATTTTCGTCGGAGGCCTGAAGATAGATTTGATCTTGTGGCGTTTCAGCAGGCGGCTTATCTTACCCGACACAGCCCCACAGAACGGCAAGAAAGTAAGTTTCTTTTCCTGCTCCGGGTCGGTGGTCTTGCTGTGAATCGCATGAAATCATTTATTTGATGGAAGTTGTAGCCGTTGTTCCTGAAGCCCTTGCATAGGTGGCTCAGCTAATGGGGTATGTTATATGCATCTGATATCATTCTTGCACGATGCACCAATGTTTGTAAAACAGTGCGCTTTTGTGACCGGTGATGATGGCTGATGGTGGGAGGAGGAGGAGGAGATTAGTGTTTAACGTCCCGTCGACGACGAGGTCATTAGAGACGGAGCGCAAGCTCGGGTGAGGGAAGGATGGGGAAGGAAATCGGCCGTGCCCTTCCAAAGGAACTATCCCGGCATTTGCCTGAAGCGATTTAGGGAAATCACGGAAAACCTAAATCAGGATGGCCGGAGACGGGATTGAACCGTCGTCCTCCCGAATGCGAGTCCAGTGTGCTAACCACTGCGCCACCTCGCTCGGTGATGGCTGATGGTATGCAAGTACAGACCGGTGTAGGTTAGTTTTTCTATTGACGCTGTGGCCAAGCCATCCATTTCGTTTGCGGCGGACAAGAACGTTGAGGAAGGGCAATGCATCTTCTTTTTCTACCTCCATGGCAAACTGGATGTTACTGTTAATGCCGTTAAGGTGTTCCAAGAAATCGTCAAGTTTCTTACGTCCGTAGGACCAAATGACGAACGTGTCGTCAACGTATCGAAAGAAACAACTAGACTTTAATGTCTAAGGCACTATCCTCAAAATTCTCCACGAAGAGGTTTGCATCAGCTGGTGCTAACGGGCTGCCCATTGAAACGCCGTCCGTCTTGCCATAATACTGATCGTTGTACAGAACATAAGAAGACGTCAGAGTGAGCCTAAGGGGCTCGACCACTTCACTTGCAAAGAACTGGGATACTAGGTCCAAACAGTCTTTGACAGGCGCACTCGTAAACAGAGCCACCACATCAAAACTGACCATAATGTCGACTTCACTAACAAGGGGAGGCCGCCAATTGTGAAATTCAGATTCAATTCATACTGCGCATGATAAAAGCTCATGGCCAGAGGTGTAATGTGGCAAAGCACCAAGATGCACTTTTCAGCCGTTGTCGAGAAAATCGACAGTTAAAATAAACCGTTGCGGTGAAATACTCTCAGCGATTAATAATTATCGACAGCGTCGTAGCGCAGCGGTAAGCGCTCGGGTTCGTAATCCGAAGGTCGCTGGATCGAATCTCGCGCCATGCAATTTTTTTTTTTTTTTAGTATTTGTTTTTTGTTATTCAAATGTGTCTGTACACACACACACACACACACATATATATATATATATATATATATATATATATATATATATATATATATATATATATATATATAATTCCCGGCAATCAGTTGCAACAATTATGCATATAATAAGTTGTTGAAGGTCGTTTGTCGTGGAAAAACTGGCGACTTCGAACATCATTATGTTTTCCGCAAACAAAGTTGTATTTCACAAATGTTATTAATTGTCTTCATAATGTTAACCACGTATAGTTAACGGAAGACGTAGAAACGATATTCCGAAACGAATACGTATAGCGTAAGTCAAACGTTCGAATTAGAATAGAGATCCCACGAACACAAATTTGCTGTGGCAGGTATGAAATATAAGCTCCGTTACTCGCTCGTTACACTTGAAGGACAGATGTTGAATGGGCCGAAACGAGCCGCCGCATAAAAGCGTAGTTGCCTGCTAACTTCGAAAGAAGGTAGATGCGGTCCCTAGCGCAACTTATAACATCGTCGAAAATCAGTGCGGACGTGAGAGCTTTGGTACACCCTGTTAAACAAACGGAAAAATGGAGGCGGTACAATTGGAGAGCGATCCGCCTTCACCAAAATGCATAAGCAATTCATTAATAGTTAATAGAGGGCATAGAGGGCATTTCACCGCAACGGTTTATTTTAACTGTCGATTTTCTCGACAACGGCTGAGAAGTACATCTTGGTGCTTTGCCACATTACACCTCTGGCCATGAGCTTTTATTATGCGCAGTAGGAATCGAATCTGAATTTCACAATTGGCGGCCTCCCCTTGTAAGTCAAAAACGGTTAATTCGGTTGATAAAATTAGCTGAATTTTTAATATTGCGCTCGCAATGTTCCACGAATGGAACGGGGAGATTGACTAAGTGTTTCGACAGTTTGTATGTTGGTGAACCAATGATGGATATGACGAAACGGAATGACATCCCGTACTCGTGAATCTTCGATAGAGCATAAGCAATAGGTGGTCTAGTTGCATGTGGGAGAAGATTCTTGGCCACAGTCTCTTCCATAGAAGAACGCTTGAGAAGTTCAGATGTCTTTCTTATTATTCTCGATGATAGGTCGCGTGCGATTTCCGATATGTATCTTCATCCAGTAGCGTGCAGATCTTCATATCACAGTCCGCGTAGTCCATAATTACGACTGCATTCCCCTTGTCAGCGTGAAGAATCACAATGCTCTCATCATTGCGTAGTTCTCGCAGGCCATTGCGCTCAGCCGATAATTTTGCTTTCCTGAGAATACGACTCGTTCTACGCCTTATACATCCGCTGTTTCATTTGGGAGCTTGTGGACTGCCCGTTCGACGCCACTTATTATATCAGAGATAGGAATTTAGCGCGGCGCAAGGTCTTCAGGAATAACGGCTATGACGTCCATCACATAAATGAAGTGATTTCCCGCAAAACTCACAACAAGACCACCGACGAGGAGCAGAAACAGAAACTTACTTTCTTGCCGTTCTGTGGCTCTGTGTCGGGTAAGATAAGCCACCTGCTGAAACGCCACAAAGTCAAATCGGTCTTCAGGCGCCGACGAAAATCCGTCGGTTTCTGAGACCAGTTAAAGACGGAGCAGGTTTCAGAACACCTGCGATCTACAAGATATATTGCGAGTGTGGCCACTGTTACGACGGACAAACAGTACGCACTGTGAAATCTGCTTTAGCTGAGCATGATTTTGAAAACGGACACAGGATAAAATTTGACGTCGTGGCTCTCACAAACGGCTTCTGGGATTGTGTAATTAAAGAAGCTATTGAAATAAAAATGACTAATAACACCCTAAATAGAGACGGTGACCCGCAGTTCAGCACGGCGTGGGGTCCAGCGATCGCGCGACTGAAGCAGGCGTATCGCCGCGCGGGATTAGCCGAGCGGTCTCGGGCGCTGCAGTCATGGACTGTGCGGCTGGTCCCGGCGGAGGTTCGAGTCCTCCCTCGGGCATGGGTGTGTTGGTCCTTAGGATAATTTAGGTTAAGTAGTGTGTAAGCTTAGGGACTGATGACCTTAGCAGTTAAGTCCCATAAGATTTCACACACACTTTTTTGAAACAGGCGCATCGAACGCCGAATCAACATTTGTCCGTACATGGCGAAGCCGCGCGCACTGGTAACGTCACAATCGGCCCCTAGTGTAAAAAGGGGCGTACCAGTAGCCCACTGGCAGTCATACCCCTTGACAATGGCCAAGGAGTACTTTGCCAAAAGCTCGTGCAGTTTTAATTACTTGACGCGGTTGGAAACCCGAGAACTTTTTATTCAATTTTACCGCCGCGAGACTGCATACTTACAACCAACATGTTGCTTACTCCTTCATATATCTCTAGAAATACCGTTAAAGTAAAATTACAGAGAGCTCATTCGTAAATTATCATATCAACAGGCGTTCTTCCTGCGTACCATTAGCGACTGAAACAGTAAAGAGAGAAAATTGTAGCGGTTCACGGAGTACCCTGAGCCATACGCTATCGGATAGCTCCCGGTAAAAAGGCAGATAGATTTTCCCAATTATTCTGCGACTGTTTCTCATACGCAACTTTTTAGTGGGGCTATAGGAGAGATTGAGATAGTATAAAACTGTACATACGTTTATAACATGGAAATGCAAGCATGCTAGAGAGCAGTCGCAAATGGACAGAACAGGCACCAGTGAGCCAATCAGATAGTGAAAGAATATCCTTGAAAGGTAACAGGAAAGCATGCGTAGCTACATTTTGCTTTTACAGTGTCAATCAAAAGACATTTCGTCTTCATGAAGACAGAAGCAAAGCGTTGTAGTCGTTAAATCCGAAATATGAACGAAAATGATTGTTTAGTTCATTGACCGTTGAAGGAGATCAAACAGCTAAGATCATCAGTCTCCTGTTCAACCCCCAGGACGGAAGCAGTTTACCCAGTCTGTCTGCATATAGAGTTTTTTGTGCACAAATACGAGAAAGTGTTTTATATGTTTGCATAATGTGTATCTGAGGCGGAAAATGGGAACCGGCCTGGTATTCGTGTAGTGGGATGTGGAAAAAAGCCCACATCCATGCTGGCCGGTCCACCGACCCCTCGTCGTTAATTGGCTTGGAGGATTCGACCCGGGGCCAGTGCATCTCCCCGTCCCAGAAGAGGGCACATTAACACGCGCGGCTAAACGGGTGGGTGAACCAAAATTCAAAAAATTTGTTCAGTTACTAACATGAAGACAGAAACTTAATCCTTCCTCGCTTTCAGTTTTGCAAAGTTATAACAAATCTCGTTACAGTGAAAAATTTTAAGTAAATCTGAGCTCTGAAGTGGTGTGACGTTAGTATTTGTGACCCATCCCAGAGACGGAGCTCCGCGCCAGCGCCCAATTCGCTTACCCTGGTTGTGATATAAAGGAAACTGTTTCAGTTTACTTGTCGTTTACAAAGAGGTTTATTGCGGTTAACTGTGCGCAATCTGTCCGCCAGGGCTACTTGCAGCGACATCTCTAGGGAGACACCGCCCACCGGCACTAGCTGTAGCCTTCAAGTAGTATTGGCTTTGTGCACAGGTAGTGCTGTGATTTTTATTGTGATTATTAGATTACTGCTGATTATTGAATCGCCGGTGAAATTAACAAGAGCAGGTGTAACGCAACTGTGTCGTTGCTCATTGCAACAACATTGCCCATAAAATTCGGGATATTACACATCATCATTTCCCTAAACGGGTTGTTCAGCGCACATGAGTATTTAGGTGCAAAAAAGCGATTAAAATAAATGTTCGTAATGCATTGATATGCTCAGAGCAGTTCATCCCTGAAAAGGGAACCTCCCCACTGCACCCCCCTCAGATTTAGTTATAAGTTGGCACAGTGGATGGGCCTTGAAAAACTGAACACAGATCAATCGAGAAAACAGGAAGAAGTTGTGTGGAACTATGAAAAATACTGAGTAGTCCATGTGCAAGATAGTCAACATCAAGGATTGCGTGAGCTCAGGAGCGCGGTGGTCCCGTGGTTAGTGTGAGCAGCTCCGGAACGAGAGATCCTTGGTTGAAGTCTTCCCTCGAGGAAATAGTTTAATTTTTTATTTTAAGACAATTATTATCTGTCCGTCCGATGCGATCACTTTTTTGGGAGTGATTATCACATCCACAAGAAAACCTAAATCGGGCAAGGTAGAAGAATCTTTTTACCCATTCGCCAAGTGTACAAGTTAGGTGGGTCGACAACATATTCCTGTCATGTGACGCACATGCCGTCACCAGTGTCGTATAGAATATATCAGACGTGTTTTCTGTGGAGGAATCGGTTGACCTATGACCTTGCGATCAAATGTTTTCGGTTCCCATTGGAGAGGCACGTCCTTTCGTCTACTAATCTGACGGTTTTGCGGTGCGGTCGCAAAACACAGGCACTAAACTTATTACAGTGAACAGACACGTCAATGAACGAACGGACAGATCATAACTTTGCGAAAATAAAAAAGTAAACGTTTCACTCGAGGGAAGACTTGAACCAAGGACCTCTTGTTCCGCAGCTACTCAGCTAACCACGGGACCACGGCGCTCCTGAGCTGACACTATCCTTGTAGTTGCCTATCTTGCGCATGGACTACTCAGTTTGTATATTTAGTTTATTTTTTTTCATACTTCCACACAACTTCTTTCTGTTTTCTCGATTGATCTGTGTTCAGTTTTTCAAGGCCTATCCACTGTGCCAACTTATAACTAAATCTGAAGGGGGTGCGATGGGGCGGTTCCCTTGTGAGAATTACATGCGGGATTAGAAAAATGAGGTGTTAGGTACGTCCCTGAGTAACACACGGAAACTGAACACTGTCCTTTTGCAGAAAATACATAATTAGGAGATATGAGAATGCCGTATGAAATTGTAGCAGTGCAGTAAGTAAAGGGACGGGAGGAATGGGATAAGAAAAAGAAACTGGATTGGGCTAGTACTCAGAAAGTATGAAGTAATTTTGAATCTCGTTGAAACTGGTTTGTGGAACAGAAGACAAGGCAACGACTGAAATGGCTCATATCTTTAACAGTCATCTTAAGGGATGCAAATACATCAACCTGAAGAAGAAAGTGGTCGCTCGCGGGAAATGGAAACAACAAGAATCAGTCATAAGTGGATTCAGAAAATATTTACGCAATAACTAATCTCTGTTTTTTTAACCAATCTCAGTTGGGTTTTTTTTTCATCCCGTTTTTGACTGGTTTGATGCGGCCCGCCTTCCTCTCGTATGCCATCACTTAGCATTTGCTCCCAAGGTACTCAATTATCTGTTGGATATATTCCAATCTCTGCCTTACCATACAGTTTTTACCCTGTACAATTTTCTCTAGTATCACGTAAGTTACTCCCTATGTCCTGCCACCCTGTCTCCTCTTCTTGTCAGTGGTCTCCATGTGTTGTTTAATTCGCCAGTTCTGCAGAGAACCTCCTCGTTTCTTATGAGTACACCTAATTTTCACCGTCCTGTTTTAGCACTACATCTCAAATGCTTAGATTCTCTTCTTTTGTGGTTTTCCCACAGTCCATGATCACTACCAAACACCACTGTGCTCCAAACGTACGTTCTCAGAAATTTCTTCCCCAGATTAAAGCCTATATTTTATACCTGTAGACTTCTCTTGGTTAGGAATGCCCTCTTTGTCTGTGTTAACTATCTTTTTATGTCCTCCTTGGTCCAGCCATATGTGTTATCTTACTTCCAAATAAGTAGAATTTCTTAACTTCTTCTACTTCATGCTAACGGCCTTGCCACAGTGGTAACACCGGTTCCCGTCAGATCACCGAAACTAAGCGCTGTGGGGCTGGGTTCGCACTTGGATGGGTGACCATCCGGTCTGCCGAGCGTTGCTGGCAAGCGGGGTGCACTTAGCCCTTGTGAGGCAAACTGAGGAGCTACTTGATTGAGAAGTAGCGGCTCCGGTCTCGGAAATTGAGATACGGCTGGGAGAGTGGTGTGCTGACCACATGCCTCTCCATATCCGCATCCAGTGACGCCTGTGGGCTGAGGATGACATGGCGGCCAGTCGGTACCTTTGGGCCTTCATGGCCTTTGCAGGAGGACCTTCTACTTCATGGCTCACCAATTTTGATGTTAAGTTTATCGCTAATCTCATTTCTGCTACTTCTCATTGCTCCTAATCCGTATTCTGTGCTTTTTAGTCGCATTCGGGAGGACGACGGTTCAATCCCGCGTCCGGCCATCCTGATTTATGTTGTTCGTGATTTCCCTAAATCGCTCGAGGCAAATGTCGGGATGGTTCCTTTGAAAGGGCACGTCCGACTTCCTTCCCCATCCTTCCCTACTCCGATGAGACCGATGACCTCGCTGTTTGGTCTCTTCCCCCAAACAACCCAACCCAACCCAACCCAACCCCAAGAAAATATCACAAATCCAAATGAGGTATGCTCCAAGTTGTAATCGCTCGTCAAATTACCTTTCTAAAATGCTAGAAGAGATGCTCGTTTTGCTAAAATTACAACAACCAATCTTTTAAAAAATCTTCTTAAAACAGTCTCCAGATTTTTTCAATTGAGATCGTATGCACTTCTCTTCTATCGTTTGATCTCTTGAGTTTAACAGCAGTTGTTTACCATTTCAGTCAAAATGATTTCGTTTTCTTCAATACGTATTTCACAGTTTGCATCGTGTGACGTTAAGTGCAATATTTATTCAAGTCGTTATCTGTTACCAAATGTAAATACGAAATATTGATTCATTAGTTCAGACCAGAAGCGCTTTTCCTATTTTTCTTGCCCGAGCGAGGTGGCGCAGTGGTTAGCACACTGGACTCGCATTCGGGAGGACGACGGTTCAATCCCATGTCCGACCATCCTGATTTACGTTTTCCGTGATTTCCCTAAATCACTTCAGGAAATGATGGGATGGTTCCTTTGAAAGGACACGGCTGACTTCCTTCCGCATCCTTCCCTAATCCGATGAGACCGATGACCTCGCAGTTTGGTCTCCACCCCCCACATCAATCCAATCCTCTGTTTCTTATATTTAACCTCACACAGTGAAGTAGATACCATTCACATAACGAACCTGTCCAGAATAATTTCTTACGTATAGGTACATACAGTATAACCTCACACAGTAAAGAAAGCATTAGCATTTTACATGACGATGGTTATAGCTACCAGTTGACAAAACAGGTGTTCAACTGACTTGCATATGCAGCGTGTTCGGGATTAGTTCTCATATACTACACGTGCCCTATGACAGCATACAGTCACACAACATAGTATGTGTTTTTGTAATTCTACTTCAACTATTCTATTGCCTTTGAGTTTGCCATGCCATGCTTGTTCTCGGATACCGTAAACTGTCCCGTATAAACTAATCATTTCTCTGATCTTTTGGAGTAGCACTTCAAACGGTAAATTACAAACTCTCACATATCGTAAGCCAAGATCTGCATGTGTTATTGATACTGTGCTAACAGACCAATCATTATGCTTAAACTTCACACTATCATTGGTGGTCCTCACTATTCGTTCACAAACGACGTTATTTATACATTTTGCATATACACTACTCACAGTATTGTCCATTTGTATAGCTAGGACTTCCACATCAAGCAACTTTACATCTTTAACCATCCATTTCCGAATAGCAGGGGGGTAGCATTCTCTGTTTTCTCTTGAAACCTAAATTTAAATATGTCTCTTCTCGAACAAGACATTGTACTCATAGTTCAGTTCACCTCCTTGCAGCATAAACAACACTCCACAGTAGATAAGCGCTCCGCTGCGCACAGCCACAGCAGTTTTGAGCACGCCAAGGGTACCAAACACGGACTCTTTTAAGTTGCTAACACCGGCATCAGATAACGTCTGCAGTTGTGTCTCATTGCTATTACGCAAATTTTACACAGAGAAACTATATTCAATTCACAACTATTCCCGAGGTGTGTGGGTCCTACATGAGGAACAAAACATAAATTCGTACCGTTGACGGTAGAGTCGAAGACCTTCAGAGATGTTAGTGTAATGAAGAAGCTTGGTATTAGGAGGACCAGCAGGAGATCAGTGTTTAACGTCCCGTCGACAACGAGTCATTAGAGACGGAGCACAAGCTCGATTAGCGAAGGAAGAGGAAGGAAATCGGCCGTGCTCTTTCAAAGGAACCATCCTGGCATCTGCCAGGATGGCCGTACGCCGATTTCAAATGTCGCCCTCCCGAATGCGAGTCCAGAATGCAAACCGAAGCTTGGTATTCAGAAAGCAGACATCTATGGGCTTACTGAGGCGAGCTTGTGACAGGACAACGAGTGAAGTTTTTCTTTAGATTATCTTAAAGAACTTATCCTAGCAGTTTGCAGCTCCATTAAATAAAACGGAAAGTAAGAACCTAGAGTGCACTGGTGTGCACTGCGATTAGAACTCACAAATCACACCACCATTTCATACAAAGACACGTGCAGAACTATTTTTTTTTCAATGATGGCCCTCTTCATAGCACTTTATTTTTATTTATTTATTTGTAAGTAACAGGAAGTAGGTTAAACAAAATATATTTATCCGTACAAGTATAAATGCAACGTAAAGGTCGTCCTTCCAGCGGAAAAAGCATTAGACACTACACTTGATCTTCTTGTGCAAAAGGCTATTAACAAGCTGTGGGGAAAACAAAGAAAAAAGCTGAAAGTAAGCTAAGAAGTGTGACGCCGTAGACAAAGAGGGACGAAAGGGCTGGGCATGGCAAAACTTGGAGGCATCCTCCTGTCTGAACTGACGAGGTGCTGCTGGGAGCAAGTTTTATTCGTCGAAATATTGGTGACAGCCAGATAAGAACAGTTGCTACTTATGTGAAGTACGACATTCCTGGAGTCCAAAAATTAAATTTCCTGTCGGAGTGTCACATCCTACATGACGATTATGTAGCATAAGTCACCGAAGTGCAAAGGGAGTGCGAACTGAATTTAGTGGAACAATCGAGGACGACATGTAGAAGTAAATGAGCTACCACAGAGTTGCCAAATATTTGCAACGATGTTGCCAGCTCTTAGCTGAGCTAGGGGCAGTTATGTAACGAAATACTTGTCGTGCTCATCTTATACGGGCTTTCAGAGGGGAGGCGCGAGCGCGTTTGGTTTTTATGCAGCGTTATCTCCTGATACTTTCTACCGTCGGCTGTCAGGCTATCCGTATTTAAGGCATTCAGTTAGATTTAATTTAATGTCTGCCCCGACAGCTGAGTGGAACAGAGAGTTAGCTACCCTCTGTAACAAAAAGCTGAGTGAATGGATCAACATAGAACCTAAACGAGTGTCATCGGACGTCCGTCCCGAACAAATTCAACGAACAATATAGATCAAAATGAGATTAAAAAAAAAAAAGTGGTCAGCGTGGCGGATTGCCGTCCTACGGGTAAATGAGTTGCACGCTTATCCTGTCCGTCTTGTAGCGAAAGTTTATTTTAACAAAACAGAAACTGTGAGTAAAACGACCTTCTTCAAAATGTCAAGAATCAGTAAGATACTAAGCACTGCTGACCTGAAACGGTCTGTATCTACGTCCGGTCTCGTTCATACATAACTTGAATATCAGGAGTACCATCAAAATGTGGAAATATTATGGATAACATACTAACAAAGCGATGTAATAAATCAAACCGTGGAGTCACAGGAAGCAATCGAATGTATGACTATTGAAGCAGGAACAACTAGAGCAAACAGGCAAGCATGCAGTTGTGCACTTGACAATTTTGTTCTGCTGCTGTTCAAATGAGTTATGCCAATCGATAAACTAGGATTTCTTCTATATTTTATTTACACAGGTACGTAAACTAACATGGAAATTCTGGGTAATCAAGTGCTTGTTTCATGTGTGAAATTCGATTTCGAATACAATTCGTCAGCCTTCTGGCAACCTCGATCCAATACCTCGTGGGAGCAGGTGCAGTGGTCAGTTTTACGAATACTAAGCAATAACACACAAAAACGTCACTGGAAAGATTCGAAGGAATCGTCAGTGACATGAATTTGGATTCTTTCATCGTTTAGGGAGAAAGAAGAGGAGACACTTACGAAAGCAATGCACACGCTAGTTGATATGCATTAAGATGAGGTAACAAAAGTCACGGGATAGCGATATTCACAGGTACAGATGACGGCAGTACCGTACACAAGGTATAATAGGGGAGTGCATTGGCGGAGATGTCAGGTGATTCATATGAAAGGGTTTCCGACGCGATTATAGCTGCACGATGGGAATTAACAGACATTGAATGCGGAATGGTAGTTAGATGCATGTGATCTATATTTAGGAAGTCGTAAGAAATTCAATATTCGAAAATCTGCAGTGTCAAAACCAACTTTCAGGCATTAAGTTTCACCCGAGACAACGCAGTGCCCGACGGCCTTCACTTAACGACCGATTGCAGGTGCGTTTGCGTAGAGCTGTCAGTGCTAACAGACAAGCAACACTTTGTGAAATAACAGCAAAAATCATAAGGACAGTCCTGCTTAATTTGGCATTAATGGGCTATTTTGGACATGCGATCAAGGTCGACGCATCTTATTCGTAATGTTCAGGACGTCGGAAAACGTTAAATTAACATGATTGAGGCGATGTATGCATTTCTTTTTCTCTTCATTTTATGTAATACAGCGCTGTAAGGCTACTGAAAATATCTGTATAGCTTCAGATGCTGATTACTAACAACATTTATTTCCTTGCTCACACCTTATCATTGTACCTCATCATACAATAAAATAAAGCTGTCCTAAACCTGAGGGTTGTTTTATACGCCACACTAACTTACTATGCATTTTCCTATTAAAAGTGGTATCCACTTATATTCCCTCGACTTCTGAATGAGATACCCAGCCAAATTTAGGAGAAATTACAACTTGACGTGAACTCTAAATAAGGGTACAACTTGGCATTTTCACCTGCAGAATGAATAAATGTACTACACTGATAATAAAAGGCGTTATATTTTACTGTAATATCTCATTTCAACCACATAATAGAATCGTTTCAGTTCTTTCTTCCTAGCTTTGTCCCGTGGTCATGCAATTCACTTTTTATTTTATGACTGGTCAATATTAGTCATTCTAATTTTGTAGCCAAATAACTTCCCAGCTACTGCAATCGCTAGTTAGCCTAACAGAATAACTTCGTGTGCACCATCTATCTGTGAGTCGCGTAAACTTTGTTCTGTGTTACAGTATACCTTTTGTCCACCCAGAAACCACACACGGGCTGGCCGCTATTGCTGATCTGGAGCATGGATTTGATCTAGCTTCCTCCCTCTCTGGGGATAGCTTCCTACCTCTCTGGGGATTTAGCACGCAGTGTGTTAAGCAATTTGGGCATGTCGAGAAAACCATTTGATGTTATTTTAAGTAAATCTCCAGCGTCATTAGTTTTATTTTATTTTCAAAAATACATGCTCAAGTTTAATTAAATTTGTTTGATTCACTTACTTTGATCCAGAAAGTTGTCCATTACTCTGGGAACAGACATTTTCAACCATTTGCCGTTAGTCAAAAACGTTTACCGAATAATAAAAATCAGCCAAAGAGAAACCTAAATGATTTATTGGTGCCCACCTCTTCCTTCATTTCCAAATTACTTATTAAGAATCTCCCGACTCTTGATTTAGACGACAAGGTGAAATACTACGCAACATCTCTGATCACTATATTGCTCAGTGCTGCCAATATATAACTTTTAGTTACATGTTCCATAGATCATTTGAACGACTCTTTTATTGAAATCATGTGAAACGAATCAATTTACATGCTACATATATATGATTAAACATTAATAAAATATTATTTTTCAGTCTTAATCATGCAACTACACTCCCCTTGTGAGTGCTCCCCAGTCACT
This sequence comes from Schistocerca piceifrons, assembly GCF_021461385.2. Classification (NCBI taxonomy): domain Eukaryota; kingdom Metazoa; phylum Arthropoda; class Insecta; order Orthoptera; family Acrididae; genus Schistocerca; species Schistocerca piceifrons. Next base: position 650,464,597 of record NC_060149.1, read on the forward strand.
AAAATTTCCTCTCGTTCCAACGTCCTTGATCTATTCAGCACGTATTTTTGCATTCTGTTTGTCAAGTATCATTCAAATCAGCTCTCTGTAAAGCCATCAATAGTATGGTGGTTTTGCCGGTTCTGGGTCAGTGATTTATGGCTATCACCTTGTCTTCCCCACCTGTCACCCTTATCAATGACTTTTGGTTCCGCCTTCCTCTCACCTGCCCCCTCCCCCCCACCTCACACCTCTACCCCTTTCAAGGATAGTTATCCTATTGGATCCCTCAAGAATAAGATGGCTGCCTCAGAGACATCACAATCCAAGATAACAGCCCAAGATGGCTTCCTCTGTGAACTGTCATAAGCACCCCAATACACCTGCTACTGTGACGTTACACCGGCCGTAGTCCAATATAAAAAGGCAGAAAATTAAAAAAAAAGTCCAAATGAGATAGCTTGTTTGTCAGGAACGTGTTGGTGCAATATAACACATCGCAACTTTTAAGGGCATATGTGTAGTATTATTTAATTATCAGGACATTACAAACACTCCGCAGCTCGGAGGATTCTTACACTCACGTTCTCATGCGATCGTGTTAGGGATTGCGGCCGATGTGTCCACGTCTTTAGGAGCGCCAGGGGCGGTCTACCGCCTCCTCTGGGAGTCTCCAGCATGCACGTCGCTGTCGTCGACCCCTCGTGCTCCACACATCCACTGTGGCTATCTCCAACACACGTGTAGGCGCAGGATCGTAACAAGACATGCGTTATTTTTATAACATTTTGGAGTTCGTTTGCCGTGAAAAATAAGTCGCTATTTTTAAATAATAATGTCAATATTTTTTTCTACATCCATCTCTTTCATCACTCGGCATGTTTTTCAGATAACTTTTTTTATTCGTTTTATTCAACATGCTGGAGGTCTGGTGCAATAAAACACAGTTTAGCGAGAGACAATCACTTATTATTCACTTTATTAAAATATAGACGTGGCGTAATCTTCCTCTTATATTGGAGCTTTACATCTAGTGTTTACATTAAAACCAAATACCTTCTGTTTTAAATTTCAATTACTTCATCTGTACACTGTTTTTTCTAAGTGCATCTATTACATGTATAAATCAGTGCTTGCAAATGCGTGAACTGCTAAGACTCTCGATCCAACAAATGAATTCTTAAGTCTCGTAAGAAATATGTATGATGAAATAAAACGTCCGCCCCCGATAGTTGAGTGATGCCGGCACGGTAGCTCAGCGTGTTTGGTCAGAGAGCTGGTTGGCCTCTGTAATAAAAAACTGAGTGGAAGGATCAACAAACGAACTTTAACGGATGTCATGTGACGTCCGCAACGACCAAACCCAACGATCAAAGAAAGTGGTCAGCGCGACAGAATGTCAATCCTCAGGCCTCGGGTTCGATTTCCGGCTGCGTAGGAGATTTTTTTCGCTCAGGGACTGGGTGATGTGTTGTGCTAATCATCATCATTTCGTCCCCATCGACGCGCAAGTCGCCGAAGTGGCGTCAAATCGAAAGACTTGCACTCGGCCAACGGTCTATCCGACGGGAGGCCCTATCCACACGACATTTATTTATGGAATAAAACAGCTTGCAAATTGTAAAAATATTATTGATTATTATATATATTTTGATGTAATTATTATACATTGTTAATATACATTTTTCTATTTTGTTAACTATGGAAAATAAATTACCATTGTTAAAATACTCTCATTCTTTTCTTCCACGTCAACCCCACTGCAATATTTTCCAACTAGCTGCTCTTATACGCTTTAAATTCACCCTGTGTTGCGTTCAAAATGACAGGATCAGCAATATACTTACGTATTCTGTCTGTATACTCTGTTTGTATGTATTTAATACCTACAGGACTATAGCAGCAGATTTCGGTACTGAACAAATTCATGTATTTATACATTGATCTTATCCCTCATGCACATTACGTTAATGCACATGACTCAGAACATCAACGAACAGTTGCATACAGTTTCCACCTACTCACCCCGTCTATCGCAAGCCATAATGCACTGTATAGACAATGCCAGTTACCAACAGTTGGAATGATGTAAATAACTGCACTGTGAAGAGTCTGCATATGTTAACTTCAATATTGTTGCTCCATAGATGTCGATGATGGATGCCCTCTTGCTAAAGTTGTAGTTTTCTGAAGGAGGATGACACGGGTCATACTCTGTCATAATCAGATCCTCGATGTATTTCGATGGTACCAATCCATTCCAGTAAACTGCACTTTAGTGCTACGTTGAATATTCTCGGTTTCTATTATCACTTCGCAGTCATCATCTGGTGCTATGCCTACATTTACATGTTTCGATCCGATGGCGGTCAGTTGAAAAGTAGTGGGGAACAGCAGAATTCTGAAGCGAAGCGAAGGTTCGATGAATGGTGCAGACGATGGAGATAGTAGAAACTAAAAGTCTGGAAACAATTCCGTACTGATTTCTTCTCCAGTGTATTAGGTGCATTTTGCAATGCTGATCGCTCGACGATCAGCGCAAACATGGGATTTAGTGAAGCCTCGAAATTTGGAAACAGTTATATGTCCTGCTCTGATATATTAGGTGCTTCATCAGTTAGTATGCCTGCATGCTTAGTTGATTTCCACTCAGATGCATCAGGGAGCCTTTTGCTCTGAGAGACAACTTATAAGTGAAAACCATGAAAACACATGTACATACACAGTGAGTAACAATAAACATTGAGGGAGAGGAAATGGTTAATACTTACATTCGGCTGCGTGTGTCAATTTTTTTTTTTTTACTGATGTGTTATGACGCTTCATGACGATCAATTTTTCAATGTGGTGTGCACAGCGTGTATGCTGAGTCCATCTGATGACTAATAACCCTGTCTGCTGCTACGGATGAGTAGTGTGGGCAGGTGACTGCTGCACCACTAAAATTGGAACAATTGTCTTGGACTTATAACGCTGCATGCTGCACCCGTATCCTTGGGCATCATCAGTGACATCCTGAATTGCCATCTTGGATTGTGATATCAGATGACTGTGCCATCTTGGACATGCACATGCGGGGAAGAAGGTTCCCCAGAACACACTGTCTTTTTCTGCGGGCAATACGCGAACAATAGACATACACTACACTTAGATTACACAGATATAGACATAGATATATACACAGCAATAAGAGACGAAGAACAATGGGCACAATTAAACGCACTGACAAACAGTATTTCAAAAACAACACATGAAGTGTATATGCGGACACGACATCACAGACATGCCTATGTGCAGCGTAACAGAAATCTCCAGAGGATGGACAGCGATACCCACAGTGACAGTGAAAATAGTGACAATGAGGAGGAACAGGAGGAGGAAACTGAGATGTGACAGTAAATAAGCAAATTGCTAGCAATCTAGCCAAGAAAACACCAAATGCTGTACATGGATGCGCACCTAAAGTAGTTAATACATTGGATTAGTAACAAATAGGATAAGCAACATTATTTCTCTACTAATAACCATTTGTGTGTGTGTGTGTGTGTGTGTGTGTGTGTGTGTGTGTGTGTGACTGGCGGTCAACGGCTCGAAGAAACCATTCCGAGGTATTCACCGTCAGTCACACTCGGTGATGGTACTAACAAATCTCTCATCTACCCTATCTTCTTTTTATATTCTTCTTAAAAAACAACAAAATTTTATTTATATTTCAACCTTAAATTATTGTTATTTTGAAAAGTGTCATTCTTTGTAAATGTTGTAGATAAAACAAAAGGAAAGAAAACTGTAAAAAGATGAAAAACGAAAGATGTAAGATGTACCATCTGTTTTAAACATCAGGTAACAGGTTTATAATTTGGCAATAAATAAATAAATAATAAAAAAAATCTTGGATTCTATACTTAGCACAGGTGACCTACTTCCACTATGATTTCAGGCAAAAACTTTGTGGGATGTGAGAAATCTAGCAACTGATGTTGGCTGCAACAATACCTTGAAGTCAAACGACAATACAAAGGCAAATTAAAAAAAAAATACTCTTTCGCTCATGAGGAGATTCAACTAGCAATGACGGAACTTAAAGACAGGAAATTTCTGGGCCCAGGTGGAGTCCACTCAGAAACCATTAAAACTGCTGCACCACAGATCGTTCGCTACCTGAAGGACTTACTTAATGACTCTTTACAGCAAGGGAGAATAGCCGCCTGTTGGAAGACGGCCAATGCAGTGATTATCAAAAAATCAGAGGACAAGGATCAACACACCCAAAATCATATAGACCGACCTGTCTACCGAAGAGGCTATTGTGTGACAGTCTACAGTCACACAGACACCTTCTGGGCCTCAGTCCGCATCAACTTGCGTTCCGGCCGCACAAGTCTATCGACGGTGCAGTAAATAGTACTTTACACGTAAGTCAGAGCACACAGGCCAAATATATGGAGGAAATATTAATTAATATATTGGCGCTTTTGACAACTTTTGGTTGCCTGCACTAATCGCAAAGTTAAGACAAATGCAAATCCCAACAGCTTAATATAGCAGCTTCCTCGAGTGCTGCAGAGACAGAGTCGCAGAATGGCGAGAGAGCCACCGAAGAGTTGTCAAGAAAATCACCAAAGGGTACCCACATGGGTCCATAAGTGGACCCATATACTGAGACAACGTTATTGAGCCACTGATTGACAACCCAAACAGAGATGATTGAGTAAAGGGGACAGTAGCGTACGCTGATGATTTGCTCGTAATGGTATCGGGAAACTCAAGAACTTAGAAAAGAAGACTACGCAGCTCCTCGCAGACATCAGTGGATGGAATAATAACAACAAACTTACAATTGCATCTAATAAAACGATGTGCCTACTACTGAAAGGTAAACTTACAAGAAACACCAGCATCAAGTTAAACATCACAACTTTGCAACGCAAAAGAGTGACAACATACAGGGTGACAATTATGGAAATATATGAAAAAAAACTACGGCCTGCACACACTGTATTCAACATGTAAACGTCACTACGGATACTCGGATTTAGGTTATGACATGTTCGATATGTCTGCCCTCATTGGCGATGATGTGGCGCAGACGAACAGCGAAATTCTACATGACCAGCTGAAGTGTCGGAATCGACACTGTCGATGACCTACTGATTGGCTGTTTTCAGCTCAGCAATGGTTTTGGGGCTATTGCCGTACACCTTGTCCTTAATACAGTCCCAAAAAAACGAGACGCATGTATTCAGATCCGGAGAATATGGCGGCCAATCGAGGCCCATGACATTGGCCTCTGGGTTCCCCAGAGCAAAAATGCGGTCCCCAAAGTGCTCCTCCAGGACATCAAACACACTCCTGCTCCGATGGGGTCCAGCTCCGTCTTAAATGAACCGCATCTTGTCGAAAACAGGGTCACTTTGGATAAAGAGGTATGAAATCATCTTCCAAAACCTTTACGTACTATCACGCGCAAAAGTATCAGAACGACCTGAATTGTGAACCAACATAACGTAGCTGTCTAGTGGGTCCTCTAATCGCTTTGCGCTACAGTCGTACGACTATACAAAATGGATACCACGAGACACCACTAGACAACACTGTTCTTTAAGGCAATCAGTGCGTTGTAGCATCACACCATAATACTGCAAAAACTATAAAAACACGTAATTAGAGATCAGTTAGTCCCTAATGCTTGTACAAGTTACAATGATTTTCAAAAGAATTGCCATCTCATTACAATCTGAAACAACTAACTATGGCACATGAACTATGTAGCAATCCTTAAACAAAGTAAATGTTTGCATGAACAAGATATTCTGAGACAGTGTCGGGACTAATAAGGGTCTATGACAGTTCGAAGTATTTTTCCTCTGTATGATGTTTTCCCGTACCTGCTAAATGTCCCAGTGACGACTGGTTTTTGCGTAAACTGGTCGTTAAAGGAACTAGTTAAAGAAAACGCGATAAACAGCAGGAAACCGCTATATTAATGGAGTATAATCAGTAACGTCACTGTACTTATTATTCATGAAGAATTATTTGCCCACATGTTTGAACTTTAAATGACATGACGAAATTTTTTGTTATGGATCTGGACAGAAACCCAGCAGACGTAGCCACTACTAACTAAAAATACACTTTAGAACCTGCCCGGGACTTGATCAAGGCAACGATCATCAATGCTGTCTAGCCGTAAAGAGACGTGAAATAGAAAGGTTTTCACCAGTATTAGTTAACACATCTGAACTTGAAACGAAATGACGATATTATTTCTACTAGATCAAAACGAATATCGCCCTGTTAACTAACCACGAAAGACATTTAATATACTCTCCTTCACATGTAAACAGGTATGCATGAGCCGAAAATTGGAATGCTATGGTTTGAAATGTTGTGACGGGATTTTCTACCCAGCACGTTATCGGATTGTTAACTAAGTAAAATCAGATGTTAGAAATCGAATTTATTTACCAGCAGCGAGCAATACGAGATGAGGGTACAATTTGTTTTGCTTGCCCGGGAATCGAACCCGGCGCGTACTGTCGCTGTTTCCCATCTATAAATAGGCGTTAAGTGTCAACTGCTTGCTCACCAGTAGTGAGATGCTCGCATGTTTTACTAGAAATAACGGTACCTATCGGTATTGTTGACTATTCATGAACAGACATTAAATATGCAAATTATTTTTCGGTGGTAGGTCAGTGTGCACACGCTAGGGCGTAAAATGAAATTAAGAATATGTTTGTGCTGGACCAGGATTGCAACCCAGATACGTTCCACTTCTAGAGATCCGAATTGGAATTCCAGTCGAGGACCAAAATCTGCAACGTCTCAAGTTCAAATTAAATATGAACACTGTGAACGAAATAACCATTCCTAAATTAAATGAAATAAACTCTTTAGTGCTAGTTTACTGGCGACAGAGTTTGTGCCTTGGGCGGCTGCCGCCTTTGTGATGGCACCATTTAAAGAGGCTCTGACGCTGTTGGTAGTGAAGGTATATTGTATTCAATGCGGATTCTGAACCACTGCGCGACCTAACACTCTGGACTTGGCGTTATCATAGGTGAATCAGATCTTTTTGTGAATGTTAAATATGGACGCCATGAGTGAGAATCGAACCTATACCCCGCAATTATCAAACTACGATCAACCCAGCAGACCACTGCAAGTCACAGTTGGCAACGTCCTGATTGTGTTGTGTCCGACGATGCGCCTAGAAGCTGTGAAAAAACATATAGATCCCGCATATGGCATCGTTTCCTCGCGGGTCATGGTCCATATCCAGAACACCTCCATCGGCTCGGTCTCAGCCGATCACCTATGTGCACTTCGGAGAAATAGTAACTCCTGAACATGTAACTTTACGATATGACAGACTCACGCAGATAAGATCCCGAACTGTGTGTGACAACACAGGGCCAATTCTAGGACAGCCGTACGATTGGAGCATACTGAATGACACAGCCGATAATGTGTCACGTATGTTACACGAGTTATACAAACAAAAAAAAAACAAAAAAAAAACACAAACACTGGAACAGGATACTTGGAATGACGCAGACACGAACACAAAAACAGACTCATATGCTGAAATAGGTGCAGACAGTGAGATTAATATGCAGACCTAGATGTAAGGTAAGACTAAATTAAGGAACACAAACGGATCAACTATCATTTCAATATATGTAGAAAGGTCTTGAGTAATAAGTGTAATTTAAATAATATAATTGTTTATTAAGCTTTGGTAAAACAATACCTGCAATGAAAATAATGTAACGAAGTAACATAAGAGTAATACAACAAATGTCTGTACACATAAATTATCAAATAAGTATTAAAGAAATATTTGGTACGCTACCTCGAATGTGACGCGCTCGATGATTTGTGGAGCGCTCACACCCGAGATAACTTGGTGATGGGATCTCTAATACAAATGGAAGATTCTTGCTATGTTAGAAATTTTTTCCGAATTTATCGTATGTCATAAAGTGATAGTATGTCACAACCTTTTTCTGTAATTCTAAATTTCTATCTTCTATTCATTAATTTTAAGATTTTCATTTCTTAATTACTTTTAAGCCTATAAGTATTTAAAGCTCCAATATTATTAATCCCTATTACAAATAAGAAATATCACATAAGTTTCACATTCTGCACAGGTAAAATTTCATATTGTGAAAATACGACCTGTCTTAGTAACAATGTGGTAGGTCATTTGTAAATGGATACGTAAATGTAGAAAGGTGCTAATTGCCAAATTCATGAAAAATGTGATAAGTGGTTTGAAAGGTACAGGATACCGAGGGGTATTACGTATGAAAGGTGCTATGTCCACCGAGAATTGCAAGTGGGTAAAACTAGATGGCAATGGTGCTTAGTTGCCTGCTGATTTCATAAGAATGATGCAATGTGCGATTCAATTGCGTTTGTTTCACTTTGCTTCATATTGATTGATATGCAGCAGGTTATGTTTGTGCCCACACTAACGCCGCCAGTAATCTTGTTACAACATGGCAGTATCTGTAATTGACACCCTTCAGTCTTACATGTGCATGTGGGATGAGAGTATCGCTGGTAGGGGTGGAAATGAAATCGCGTCATGCATACTGAACATGTTAAACAATGGGATAACAACGAAGAAAAACCTTATTGTTTGGAGTGACAACTGTGCTGCACAAAACAAGAATTGAATAATGGTATTTCTTTTTCTGGTGGCAAGTGAGTTGTTCACACGAACAGAACAACGGTTTCTTCTTAGTGGGCACAGCTTCCTCCCCTGTGACTCTAAGTTTGCCTTGATAGAGAGAAGGAAGTCGGTGGCGAAGGCATTTTTACCCAGCGACCTGTGCAAAATGGTCGAGGAAGCAAAGACTGTTAGACCTTTCAAAGTAATGTCTATGAATACTTCCGATTTTTTTAATATTCAAGGTGTAGCAGATGAAATACTCTCTAAAAAAAAGCTGAATATTTCAAAGGCTGTCAGCATCACATATGATTCAACAGATGTAGCACGTGTAGCAATAAGAATGTTACACCGACATGGAAAGGATCCGTATAGGTGAATGTGCTCAAAAAGGGAAACATGTATGAAACCTTCAATCTGCAACCTTTGAATCTATTTCCTCAATCCATTCAATTGCAGATGAAAGGAAGAAAGATTTAAAGGCTGTGATACCTTACGTGGAAAAGAATGAGCGTAAAGAATATTATATGCAGATCTGTGGAGAGTGCCTAAGAACAAAGCACTTAGAATAATTCGATGACACTTATCTCCTTTCATAAGTGTTCCTGTTTGAATTGCCTTCAGCACCAAACAGTTCCAACTGTGTCATGAAACCACCACTAATATACGATAAGATACTCTCATTTGTAACAATGAAAAGTCTGAGGAATATAATTAAAACATTTCACTACAGACAGTTTGTTTGTAATAACTTCAGTTCATAAATTTGGCACTTTGCATCATTTTACAGTTAAGTGTCCAAATGGTAGCAACAAATGAGTAAATAAATAAAATGATGGGAAGGGGAAAGAGTATGTTCGACAACAGCCTTATGCTGGACGAAAGTGCAGGGATCTATACCACAAAACCTATCACTTAGGTATTTTGTTTTATTTACGTAACAATATACGATACTACTGCAGTTACAGAGGAAAAACAATAAAATTTCACAAATGATTTATAGTAATATTAGATGTATCTACGCACTATACTATGTACAACCATTTAGTTTTGGATGGTTGGTGTCACTCCTGCTGGCTAGGTCTTCCTTCCATTCTGATGTTCACGTCGCTTTACCTAACGCTGTTTCATGAGAACCATGTCGTCATTCTTCCAGGGAATTCCATTTGAGTTCCACGAGCATTTCTGTTAAACTTTATAGAGCTGTATCACATGTCTCAATTTTTTATACTATTTATCAATAACTAGTCTTAATTTCGGTAAAACCGATGTCAAAGTAGTCCATATGTTTTAGTAACCTCCATGCTAGTGTGAAAAAAATTATCTTGCAGTAAAAATCGTTTGTCGTCGTCTGCTGATTATGCTATCGCATAGTGCAGACTACAAGATACATTGCCATTTTACAGCAAACTTTTAACATGTTCCAGACTGAGATTTTCACTCTGCAGCGGAGTGTGCGCTGATATGAAACTTACTCGCAGATTAAAACTGCCTGTCGCGGGAAATTGCTCTACCAGCTGAGCTACCCAAGCACGACTCACACCGCGTCCTCACAGCTTTACTTCTGCCAGTACCCTACCTTCCAAACTTTACAGAAGCTCTCCTGCGAACCTTGCAGAACTAGCACTCCTGAAAGAAAGGATATTGCGGAGACATGGCTTAGCCACAGCCTAGGGGATGTTTCCAGACTGAGATATTCACTCCGCAGCGGAGTGTGCGCTGATATGAAACTTCCTGGCAGATTAAAACTGGCTGTGGCTAAACCATGTCTCCGCAATATCCTTTCTTTCAGGAGTGCTAGTTCTGCAAGGTTCGCAGGAGAGCTTCTGTAAAGTTTGGAAGGAAGGAGACGAGATACTGGCAGAAGTAAAGCTGTGAGGAGGGAGCGTGAGTCGTGCTTGGGTAGTTCAGTTGGTAGAGCACTTGCCCGCGAAAGGCAAAGGTCCCGAGTTCGAGTCTCGGTCCGGCACACAGTTTTAAAGGTTTTAATCTGCCAGGAAGTTTTTAACATATTGCCTCCTTCCCCCTTCAATGTCAGCTGGGTAGATAATCCCATAGTCAGGGAATGAGCGTAGGTGGTGCAGGTTCATGGCCTCTCATGGCAAGGTCCTAGACGAGGTAGATTGCCCTTGCCTTCAAATGGTTCAAATGGCTCTATGCACTATGGGGATTAACATATGACTTAGAACTACTTAAACCTAACTAACCTAAGGACATCACACACATCCATGCCCGAGGCAGGATTCGAACCTGCGACCGTAGCAGCAGCGCGATTCCGGACTAAAGCGCCTAGAACTGCTCGGCCACCCTTGCCTTCCTTCAACCAGTTATGAAGTGTCAAGTGTATATCTGTGTCGTGTGGATGCCTGTGAAGAGTGCTCGTACAGTGCCGAGTTGGGTTTTGTGTTGTTACCTTGAAGGGAAAGGGAGAGGGTGAACCCTGTGCCGGCACATAGCCTACTCCTCTCGAAAAACACCAAGGGGCCGCTGAGCTTAACGTCCCCATCCGACGGCGGATCACCATCGACAGTGTCACATGCTTTTACTTCGTGAGACACTGCAAAGAAATTTCAGACTTAATCCAAGACATTGGTGCAAATATTGTTGATCAGAAAATTTACGCCACCGCCTCTCTTACCTTAGCCAGCTAAATATTGGCAGTGAAAATTTCATCTAGGGCCAGGATTTGAACCAGATTAACTCCGAGTCAAGTGCAACAGGACAGGAATGTGTTAGCGACCTCAGCTACTTCCTTTTTTTTTTTTTTTTTTTTTTTTTTTTTTTTTTTTTTTTTTTTTTTTTTTTTTAAGGCTAGGTTGAAACGAAGACTGAAAAATCCGTGGTCCCACCGAGATTCGATCCCCCAACCTCTAGGTTTCCAGACACGCCTCTTACCGCCCATGTTACATTACGGAAAAGAAAGAAAGAACGGACACAGTCAGCTTCAGACTAGGTAAAGGCAAGGTGGGCAGGAGTCGAATCCCGCGTTCTGGCCACGATGCCTCCCCTTCGCCCCCACCCCGCCTGTCACTGTGCTGGTCCCTCACAAAGACGTGGTACTACGTTGTTTTTATTTTTTGTTTTTTTATAAAAATAATACTTGATAGACAAACTACGCTATTTTAGGACTCAAAAGGAAACAATTTTTCTCTGTAGGAAGAACACAATGAGAGAATCCACCAGAACAAGGAAAAAGAAAAAAAAAACGAACAAAGAAAGATATCTAATACCTTGACGATTAAGGGGTGGTAGGACGTCAAACGGGCCGACTTGGAGCAGGAGAGGCACCACAGGACATTTTAATTTCCGCTGTCTATACTTTTAGAAATAAATTCATAAAACTTTGTCAGCATGACCAGGAAGGATTCAGGATTCACATTCATGACAGTGGAAGTTCAAAAACGTAAGAAAATAATTTTTTTACGTGTGAATTTTAACCATTTTTTCACTTACTATTGGCTGCATTTATTGCTATAGGTACACTTTTCTTCATAAGTAAGAGAGATTCTTCGATGAATTTCGCACGGCATACAAACCATACTTACAAGTGTATGAAACTCTAGAATTCTCCGAAGCTATTAAAAACTGTGGTAAAAATTGAGATAATTAACTATAAGGTTTGAGTTTTTTCTAAACATGAAGTCTAAAATGTTAACAGCTCATTAATTTTTCATAAATTAAATAAATTCTAGGGTTTCATACACCTGCAACTACAGTTTGTATGCTGTGCAAAATTCATCGAAGAATCTCTCTTACTTATGAAGAAAAGTGTACCTATAGCAACAAATGCAGCCAATAGTAAGTGAAAAAATGATGAACTTTTACATGTAAAAAAAATAATTTTGTTCTGTTTTTGAACTTCTACTGCTATGAGTCTGAATCCTGAATCCTTCCTGGTCATGCTTACAAAGTTTTATGAATTTATTTGTAAAAGTATAGACAGTGGAAATTAAAATGTTCTGTGGTGCCTCTCCTGTTCCAGGTCGGCCCGTTTGAGGTCCTACCCCCCTAGGAAGAACACAATGAGACAATGCTCCAGAACAAGGAAAAAGGAAAAAAACTAACAAACAAAGCTATCTAATACGATGACGATTAAAGACAAGGTGAAACATATATGCAAATAAAGCACGATAACTTGGAAGCCATTGCCGCTTCCAATGAGCATTCACCGTATATCGGCGAAACACATGGGGACCGGGATCGTTGTCACACTCGACTACACGTAGTGGGCGTGGTGTCCGAGAAGCCATACGATCGAATTAGACTTCGTCCGAGAGAAAACGGAAAAGTTTGCACACGGAAGAGGTTCAACCGAGAAAGCAGCTTCAGCAGATCGGGTAAGGATAGCCAGTTGTCCGCGAATCCAGTGCCACTGTTCTCGTCCGCAACAGACAACCCTGTGTGGTAATGTGTCAGGTTGATCACGTGTGTTTCAGAGACCAGTCGACTAAGACTAAGGCGATGGAGGCGATCGTTAGTCAGGATCAGATTGTGAATGACCCTCTACCACGATTAGACGACTTCCGCCGGGAAGATAGGAAAACTAACTTGAAACAATACTGTTTTCCAGGATCTACATCTACATCTACATTTATACTCCGCAAGCCACCCAACGGTGTGTGGCGGAGGGCACTTTACGTGCCACTGTCATTACCTCCCTTTCCTGTTCCAGTCGCGTATGGTTCGCGGGAAGAACGACTGTCTGAAACCCTCCGTGCGCGCTCTAATCTCTCTAATTTTACATTCGTGATCTCCTCGGGAGGTATAAGTAGGGGGAAGCAATATATTCGATACCTCATCCAGAAACGCACCCTCTCGAAACCTGGACAGCAAGCTACACCACAATGCAGAGTGCCTCTCTTGCAGAGTCTGCCACTTGAGTTTGCTAAACATCTCCGTAATGCTATCACGGTTACCAAATAACCCTGTGACGAAACGCACCGCTCTTCTTTGGATCTTCTCTATCTCCTCCGTCAGCCCGATCTGGTACGGATCCCACACTGATGAGCAATACTCAAGTATAGGTCGAACGAGTGTTTTGTAAGCCACCTCCTTTGTTGATGGACTACATTTTCTAAGGACTCTCCCAATGAATCTCAACCTGGTACCCGCCTTACCAACAATTAATTTTATATGATCATTCCACTTCAAATCGTTCCTCACGCATACTCCCAGATATTTTACAGAAGTAACTGCTACCAGTGTTTGTTCCGCTATCATATAATCACACAATAAAGGATCCTTCTTTCTATGTATTCGCATTACATTACATTTGTCTATGTTAAGGGTCAGTTGCCACTCCCTGCACCAAGTGCCTATCCGCTGCAGATCTTCCTGCATTTCGCTACAATTTTCTAATGCTGCAACTTTTCTGTATACTACAGCATCATCCGCGAAAAGCCACATGGAACTTCCGACACTATCTACTAGGTCATTTATATATATTGTGAGAAGCAATGGTCCCATAACACTCCCCTGTGGCACGCCAGAGGTTACTTTAACGTCTGTAGACGTCTCTCCATTGATAACAACATGCTGTGTTCTGTTTGCTAAAAACTCTTCAATCCAGCCACACAGCTGGTCTGATATTCCGTAGGCTCTTACTTTGTTTATCAGGCGACAGTGCGGAACTGTATCGAACGCCTTCCGGAAGTTAAGAAAAATAGCATCTACCTGGGAGCCTGTATCTAATATTTTTTGGGTCTCATGAACAAATAAAGCGAGTTGGGTCTCACACGATCGCTGTTTCCGGAATCAATGTTGATTCCTACATAGTAGATTCTGGGTTTCCAAAAACGACATGATACTCGAGCAAAAAACATGTTCTAAAATTCCACAACAGATCGACGTCAGAGATATAGGTCTATAGTTTTGCGCATCTGCTCGACGACCCTTCTTGAAGACTGGGACTGCCTGTGCTCTTTTCCAATCATTTGGAACCTTCCGTTCCTCTAGAGACTTGCGGTACACGGCTGTTAGAAGGGGGGCAAGTTTTTTCGCGTACTCTGTGTAGAATCGAATTTGTATCCCGTCCGGTCCAGTGGACTTTCCTCTGTTGAGTGATTCCAGTTGCTTTTCTATTCTATGGTGAGTCTATTTCAGCCGTGAAGAGGGATGATTGTATTCCACAATAGAGAAAACAAACATCTGGCAGTAAGGTTTGTCACTAATAAAATGTTCGCTCAAGAAAACTTATTATGATATAAAATTCACGTATGTGCCGCACTTTAGAGTTGATTCGGCCAATATTTGCTAGGGGAGTCAGACAGTCCGGCCGAAGACACGTAAATAAGCGAGATGTAATGGAATGAGTATCTCGAGTACATGCATTACCTAAGATCCGTTAGAACAACGTTCCACTAAGACCGATTGTTAGCGCTCCTGGCTCACCGACGTATAAACAGGCAAAACACTTGGCCTCTCTGCTCCAGCCGTACGTGGGGAAGACCGACACATACATAAAGGACTCAGGACATTTCATTGAGAAGCTGAAGAAACTGAAACTTGCACCAAGCGACATCCTGGTCAGCTTTGATGTTGTTTCTTTGTTTACGAAAGTGCCACTCAGTGACGCTCTGGCGTACATCGGTCCCATTTTCCCGCAAGACATCACAAAGCTCTTCCATGCATGTCTCACCACGAGCTATTTCACCTGGAATGGCAATTTCTACGAACAGCTGGAAGGCGTCGCCACGGGTAGTCCTCTCAGTCCAGTGGTAGCCAACTTCTTCGTGGAACATTTCGAAGCACAGGCACTGGACTTGGCGACTTGGAAAACTAAGGTGTGGTACAGATACGTCGATGATACTTTCGTTGTGTGGAGCCATGGTGAAGAACAGCTCGGTGACTTCCTAGGACACTTGAACAGCCTCCACGCCAACATAAAATTTACCATGGAAGTAGAAAAGAACAAAAAACTGCCATCTCTAGATGTGCTGGTCACAAGGCATGGCGAAAACCTGGGACACAGCGCGAATAGAAAACCGACACACACGGACCGATACCTGCACAAACTATCAAACCACCACCCGAGCCAGAAAAAAGAGGCATGATTAATAAGCTCGTAACGCGAGCAGGACGAATATGTGAGCCGCAGCACCTCAGACGTGAAATGCAACAGCTGGAAAGTGTTCTGAGGAGCAATGGGTACTCCACAAATTATATTAGAAGTGTAACAGAGCCAAACACTCGGCGAAGTAAGGAATCAGAAAAAGAAATGTCGGGTACGGCCTTTCTGCCATACATTCCCAGAGTGACGGACAGAATCGGCCGTATACTACGCAAACACGGCGTAAAGACGATTTTCAAACCAACAAGGAAGATCAAAGAGTGTCTGAGATCGGCAAAGGAGAAAAGGAACCCACTTACAATGTCGGAAATATACCGTATACCATGCACATGAGGAAACGTTTATGTCGGAATGAGTGGACGATCAATCACAAGCAGGATCAAAGAACATAAGAGATTTCGCAGGTTGGGCAGGTGGAGAAATCGGCCGTGGCAGAGCACGCACCGAGTGAGACAGACCACGTAATAAAATTCACTGAGACGGAAGTTCTGGCTGTAGAGAAGCACTATCACACCCGCGTGTTCAGAGAAGCTGTAGAAATACAAAAACACTCGAACAGCTTCAACAAAAAAGAGGAAAGCCTTAAGGTAAACGGATCCTGGCTTCCCGTACTGCAGCGAACGACCGTCGCAGGTAGCAAGAGGAGAACCGCACGGGAAATGACTGGGGAGAAGCCCTCGGACGTTGGTGTGCCAGGTACATATAGTCTGCGGCCGCGAGCTCGGCTCCAGTTCACGCCGGCAATGGAGGGTGAAGCTTTGACAATGCCAGCCACTCGTGCTGGCGAAATGTCAGTAAAATCATCAGATGAACGTCGGCCGAAGAATCTGAGACAGAAGCCACTAGGTACTTTGTCAACATGTTAAAACGTTACGCCATATAAACGATATTGAACTTTCGTTATTGGGAAGTCTCAACCCTCCAAGAGGTTGGGGCCTCGTTACCACGTCATACCGAAGTCGAAAAATAGGACTTTTACACAGGAAACGACCCGGTAATTGCATCAACGCACGCCCCATCAGCGTGAGGAGCGGGAATATTGTCGCAACATAGTACACTTCACTGAAAATGTAGGAGTCTCAGATCTGTACTTTGCGAATAAGACTAAGGGAACGGCGTTTGTGTTTACGAATTGCCCCTTGAATTCGATTCTTTACCTACCGCCAATGGAGTGCAGCAATTTTCATCGGACAGCGATCCACGGTAATCTCCAATGATATGCGGCGAGAAACCACCGTTGCCCATGGGGTGACAACTTGATGAAAGTCCCGCAGTGGTAACAGGGTACATTTCCGTTCATTAATACTGGTCCCAGATAGAGAAGAAAAGGAATCCAATACGTCCTTGAGCAAGGATATGTCGTCGGTATGAGGTAGCAGTACCATAAGATCATTCGTACCGAGAAAATTTCTCCTAATATCTTCCAGCCACATAACTGATCAGCAGTACAGTGAATAAGCCCCCTCGGACGGTGATCTGGAGAATAAGTTGTCCATTCACTACGACAGATACTTGAATACCAATAGAAGTATTGGATAATACCTGACATATAGTATAACTGAGACTGGTCACCTTGAGCACCTAAATCAAGGAACTGTGACTGAACCGGTCAAATGTCTTATAAAAATGAATAAAAAGTAAAACTCCAGAAACAGAAGTCACTGCAGACACCAAAATGACGTCCCGGCATTCGATTACAGAAGTCAGGATCGTGCGCTCAAGCACACAGCTTTGGTAAACAGCAACAATTTTCTCTAGCAATATCGACAAATGGCTATTAACCGCCTGGGCGACAGTTTTATAATCGAAATTAAGTAGTGTGATCGAGCGGAATTTATCAGTGTCCGGACGTACGGTTGTCTTCGGAATTAGAACGATTTTACCAACCATGAAAGGGTCAGTAATCAAACCCCGCATATCACATCATTTACCAGTGACGTAATGGCATCATATATAAGAGGTCAAAAATATACATAAAATTTCTTACGAATACCGGGCGAGTCCCGGCGATTTTTGCGATGGTGAAACAACAATAAGGCGATATACAAATGGTTCAAATGGCTCTGAGCACTATGGGACTTAACATCTCAGGTCATCAGTCCCCTGGAACTTAGAACTACTTAAACCTAACTAACCTAAGGACATCACACACATCCATGCCTGAGGCAGGATTCGAACCTGCGACCGTAGCGGCCTCGCGGATCCAGACTGTAGCGCCTAGAACCGCTCGGCCACACCGGCCGGCAGCGATATAAACTAATGCTCATAAATTAAGGATAATGCTGATACACGGTGAAACAACGCTCTGGTGGGCGGTTTGCGGGTTTAAATCATCTCGTGGTATGACCATGCGGTGCATTTGACCTGCGGTCGTCGTACGGTGGCGCTGGCAGCAGTCCACATATGCAGAGGGGTGTTGGTGCATGTCAGAGTACGGTGCAGCGAGTAAGTGTGCAGACGTGACTGTGTGTTGAAAATGGCTCAAAGAACACATATTGATGACGTTATGACGGGTAGAATACTAGGGCGACTGGAGGCTGGTCAAACACAGCAGGTCGTAGCAGGGGCCCTCCGTGTGCTACGAAGTGTGATCTCACGATTATGGCAACGATTCCAGCAGACAAGAAACGTGTCCAGGCGCTACAGTACGGGACGTACACAGTGTACAACACCACAAGAAGACCGATATCTCACCATCAGTTCCCGCAGACGGGTCACGGAGTACTGCAGGTAGCCTTGCTCGGGACCTTAACGCTGCCACTGGAACAGTTGTCTCCAGACACACAGTCTACAGACGACTGAACAAACATGATTTATTCGCCCGGAGACCTGCAAGATGCATTCCACAAACCCCTGGTCACAGGAGAGCCCGTAAAGCCTGGTGTCAAGAACACAGTACATGGTCATTGGAACAGTGGTCTCAGGTTATGTTCACGGACGAGTCCAGGTATAGTCTGAACAATGATTCTCGCCGGGTTTTCATCTGGCGTGAACCAGGAACTAGATACCAACCCCTTAATGACTTTGAAAGGGACCTGTACGGAGGTTGTGGTTTTATGGTGTGGGATGGGATTATGATTGGTGCACGTACACCCCTGCATGTCTTTTACAGAGGAACTGTAACAGATCAGGTGTATCGGGACGTCATTTTGCACCAGTATGTCCGCCTTTTCAGGGGTGCAGTGGGTCCCACCTTCCTCCTGATGGATGATAACGCACGGCCCCACCGAGCTGCCATGGTGAAGGAGTACCTTGAAACAGAAGATATCAGGCGAATGGAGTGGCCTGCCTGTTCTCCAAACCTAAACCCCATCGAGCACGTCTGGGATGTTCTCGGCTCGGTCGACGTATCGCTGCACGACTTCAAACCCCTACGAAACTTCAGGAGCTCCGACAGGCACTGGTGTAAGAATGGGAGGTTATACCCCAGCAGCTGCTCGACAACCCGATCCAGAGTGTGCCAACCCGTTGTGCGGCCTGTGTACGTGTGCATGGTGATCATATCCCATATTGATGTCATCCTTAATTGATGAGCATGAGTGTATGTAATTGCAAGTAAAGTCACTTAGAAATTCATCATTTGATGCGGGAATAACCACGCAATCCAGGAGAGTAGTACGTGTATCAGGGACAATCGTCTTAGTAGCAGTGACATCACAAAGGTCGGTAAAGTAATTATAGATCGCTCTGGAAATATCACGTCGGGACGTCAGTATGTGACCATCGATGTGAGTGAGGAATGCGATACGTTCTCTTTTTCGCGGCGTCAGCAGCCGGATAAGGTGATATAAGGAGGCCAGGTCACCTTGTAGAAATGAGCGGGATTTTGATCGCACACTGAGTCCTTCCATTTTTTGTCTATTTAACCGAGGAAGTTTCGCCTTAACATGGACATCCATAATCTGTAAGTTATCGCAAAACGGGATAAGAATATTCGTGGGTCCGACAAAGATTCCTTGACCTCTCAGCGCTGTAACGCATTAACGGAGGAGGAGATTAGTGTTTAACGTCCCGTCGACAACGAGGTCATTAGAGACGGAGCGCAAGCTCGGGTGAGGGAAGGATGGGGAAGGAAATCGGCCGTGCCCTTTGAAAGGAACCATCCCGGCATTTGCCTGAAGCGATTTAGGGAAATCACGGAAAACCTAAATCAGGATGGACGGAGACGGGATTGAACCGTCGTCCTCCCGAATGCGAGGCCAGTGTGCTAACCACTGCGCCACTTCGCTCGGTAAACGCATTAACGCTTCCCGGAGCAATGGTTTTGCATGCCCGCCTACCACTCCATAAGAGAAGGATAACGGTCCTGCGAACGCAAGATATGGAGACAAACCTCTCGAACGATAATCTCGAAGGAAGGATCCTTCAAGAGAGGTGTGTTCAGCATCCAGGGGAGGCGATACAGCTTTACTGGTTGCGGCACATGATTTAAAGTCATAGCTACTGCACAGTGGGACGGTGATCAGTGAAACAAGTGGGTATAACGTCTATCTCTAACAGTTGTCCACATAATCAGAAACATAAAAACGATCGAGTCTGCTGCTGGAAGTAGCTGTAAAATTCGTATACCTGGCGAGAGTGGGATAGTGACAGATCCACCTATCACGTGTTTGCGAAGAGCGAACCAAATCATTTGGTTCCTTACTGAAATTAAAATTGAAGATCTGATCCACAGGACGCAAAACACAACTAAAAGCTCCGCCTAACGGAAGTTTCGGCGGCTTTTTACGAAATATGTATACTATATCCTCTTTATAAAAGTGAGCGCGATCTGTGAAACGGGCAGATCCTGAAAGGGTATAAAGAAGAATTAAAGCAAGGTCATAGAAAGTGCAGCCTATCCCTCGGCCGTTATCAAGAACTTCGAATTCAGTCAGCTGTATTTCCTCTGTGTAGAATAACGCAGCACCAGTTGATAATTCAGAAGCCACACTAAATAAAGTAGAAAATCCGAGAATAGAAAAAATGATCAAATAATACTTCTTGCAAAAAAATCATGTCTGCAGTTGAATCGTAAATAAGTTGTCGCAGTGCAGTAACTCTAAGCTCAGAACTAATTCTCTTCACATTCACGGTAAGAAACATGTAGAACTGCGTCTAGTAATCAACAATTCAGTTTATTACTTGTAAAGGACCTTTAAAATCTTGTATCACAATCCATGGCACAGTCAACGGATGAATCTGAACGTAAAGAGGTGGATCCTTCTCTTCCACCCACATTCAGTTCTTTTTTTTCTTTTTTCGCGATTCAGAGCGTTCAGATTGAGAACGCTGTTCGTTGCGGCTTTGCGGGAAGGATTCTGTCACATGGGGCAACGTGGGGGGGGGGGGGGGGGGGCGTGCGGCTCTTGGAAATCAACGGAAACAAAAACTGACGGTATGTCTTTTACCTTCATGACGAGTTCCACAGGCACAGTTGTACTGCAGTGGTTCTAATCAGCAGCGCCTGTGGCATGCTTTCCCAATTCGGAGGTGCAGAAGAAGGGTGGGAATACGTTACAGACTCAGGAAAGTCAGGCAAGTCCATGTAGTACGGAGTTCCAGAACAGGTCTATCCTCATGTGATTCCGAATAGACGGTCTCGGTCTCTGGCGACACATCAGAAGGTGTGCTGGACGCTTTCTAATCTTGAATAGCAGCAGACATGTTATCATCAGGTTTGAAGTTGGGGAGGGTAGAGGCTTCCTCAAACGGAATCTTTTCAGTAGAGCGGCGAAGGGAAGAGGAATCGTCTGACTCTTCACCATCTTGTGCCCGTCCACATTTATTTTGAAGTGGAGGTGGCGGCGGCGCGGAAGCTACAGTGGCAAAACCTCTAAGTGAGGTTAACGTCGGAAATGCTGTAGGACCACCAAGCATTGGCTCGCGAAGCCCCTCAGAAACTTGGTTCGGCGCAATGGCTGACACTAGGGGAAACAGGTCCTCTAAAGTTAGCCATTTACTATGTTCATAAGTGGATTTTAAGACCGTGGCATGGTGCGGACAATTTGTGCGATATCCACTCATTACATGCAAAACAGTTATCTTCTTGTCCTGTGTAGATTATATGTGCCCAATGTCCACACAGTTACAAATGAGAAGGAATATTCCACTTGACCACCGTGTCCACAGATCGAACACCACTATAAAATAATTGTAAAAGATACTGAGTTGACCAGCGTTTCGCCATATATTCCGCATGTCCACAGACGGAAGCAGGACAGTCTTGAGGAAACTGTCTTCAGCTTTGGGGGAAAGGTGAAACACCCAAACATTTGTATAGTCCATCTCTGCGTTCGTCAGAATAACTATACTATTAGAGCAATAGTGATGAGTGATAGGGACTTGTCTGTGCCACAAAAGGAGCCTGTCAACCTGAAGTGGGTGTAGAAAATTGACATAAAACACAAACGATTCAGAGTCGAAGTAAGCAGTGTGAACCTGTTCTGAAGTTGTCTTGATCGTATCTACAAGCCAAAGACGAATTTCTAACGAATCTGGCTGCACATGCCACGTGGACTTGTTAAAACTAAAACTGATTATACCTGTTCGTGAAATGTTCTGGGAGCCATGGACGACATCACGACGCAAGGCAATGCTGCGTCAAGATTGAGTGACAAACACGAAACGCTGAGAGACAAACAACGATGTGATGCACACAAGACTTGCACGACACTGAGAACAAAGAAGAAATCTTTCGTAGCGCTACGATAGAGGCGGGAGCAGGCAGAACCTGAAGCGCGAAGCGGAAATGCTACGGAGGCGGGTACAGTGTCAGCAAGTATTGTTGGTTACATATAAGCATCAAATAAATTTGTAACAAATTCCGCCATACATCAAAATGTTACAACAAAATTGTAGCATATTGCCATAAATTTTATGGAGCCCATAGTAAGGTATCTTTTGAAATAAACAGTTGCTTGGTGTTACCTTTGTTTGCTTCAGTAGTTCTATACAGTTCCCTGGGTGTGACATAATGTTTACTTATGAGTGACATCTTGCATATAAGAAGACATAGAGGCATATGTTTCCATAAATATATACAAGACTAAATTTTCACCTTACCTAGATATTTTTGTGGCAGAGTGTAGTAGTATGCATACAAAACACATGCAGGTTGCTTGCCGAAATACACACTAGAGTAGTAGTGTGAACATAAAACACATTCAGGATGCTTGTTGTAATAATAAAGTGTGTTTAAAATAGTAGCAGTAGCAGTATGTACGCAAAACTCGCGCAGGTTGCTTGTCATAATGGGCAAGTGTGCTTAAAAATATTTGATTGTGAATGACAAAATTCGATCTTGAACTCAAAATAAAATTGTCTGTGTTATTATTCGTCAAAATACGTTAAGATTTGTAGTTCAAAACGCACAGGACCTACCGTCAGATATAGTGTTAATATTAAAGCGCCATAGCTTCTATCATAAATTCCGATTACTTCCGTTATATACTGCTTTTTCCGAAGTGCATCTATTACATGTATAAATCAGCGCAGTATTACTAAAGTGATAATTGTAAAGGTTTTTCACGTAAGGTTGTAGGCAGCATGAATTCCCACAATTGCTGTGTTAATCTTCTAGAGGTAGTGAATTATAACTGATATGTTACTGTGTGTGTGTGTGTGTGTATGTGTGTGTGTGTGTGTGTGTGTGTGTGTGTAGATACTGCAGTAATGGAATAGTGTACATCACATCAAATTCTGTTCAGCCGCGCGTGGTAGCCGCGTGGTATCAGGCGCCTTGTCACGGTCCTTACGGCTCCCCCCGTCGGAGGTTACGGTCCTCCCTCGGGCATGGGTGTGTGTGTTGTCCATAGCGTAAATTAGTTTGTTAGATTAAGTAGTGTGTAGGCTTAAGGACCGATTACTTCAGCAGTTTGGTCCCATAAGACCTTACCACAAATTTCCAGATTTCCAAATCCTGTTCGCTCAAGTTATCTTGTTGCTGATGTTAAGTTAGTAGAGTGTGATTTGTTGTGTACGAGTACAAGATGGCTCTTTAAGATATGCTTTAATTGGATTCTAAATGCTGTAGTGTTATTTCTCGATACCAGCCAAACTGTGACTCATATTTATTTAGAATATCCGATATCATGGGGCGCTTGTTTACAAAAGATATTGACCTGCAGTAGTACTGGCTTAAATGTCTTAATAATTTTACTCTGCAGTGGATAAAAATGTGGATTGATGGGTGGTGTTTTTTTTACCCTGTATAAGACTGCCTTTTGTGTATTATACATTGACAAGCTGTGGTATTGCGTTATTAAAGTACCTCTGCTGACACTTATCACCTGCGTGACAGTTCTATAATTCTCTTATGTTTTGATACTAAAATCTTGGTTTGAAAACCTTAGGGTTATGTATTAGTAGAACACTATAACCTTTGGAAATTACAAAAGCATCGCTGTACGTCGCATCTACATCTACATCTACATCTACATGGTTACTCTGCAATTCACACTTAAGTGCCTGGCAGAGGGTTCATCGAGCCATTTTCATACTACTTCTCTACCATTACACTCTCGAATGGCGCGTGGGAAAAAGGAACATCTAAATCTTTCCGTTCGAGCTCTGATTTCTCTTATTTTAGTATGATGATCATTTCTCCCTACGTAGGTGGGTGTCAACAAAATATTTTCGCATTCGGAAGAGAAAGTTGGTGCCTGAAATTTCGCAAATAGATCTCGCCGCAAAGAAAACCGCCTTTGTTTCAATGACTGCCGGCCCAACTCGCGTATCATATCAGTGACTCTCTCACCCCTACTGCGCGATAACACGAAACGGGCCGCCCTTCTTTGCACTTTTTCGATGTCCTCCGTCAATCCTACCTGGTAAGGATCCCACACCACGCAGCAATATTCCAGCAGAGGACGGACAAGTGTAATTTAGGCTGTCTCTTTAGTGGGTTTGTCGCATCTTCTAAGTATTCTGCCAACAAAGCGCAGTCTTTGTTTCGCCTTCCCGACAATATTATCTATGTGGTCTTTCCAATTTAAGTCGCTCGTAATTGTAATTTCTAGGTATTTCGTCGAATTGACAGCCCTTAGATTTGTGCGATTTATCGTCTACCCAAAATTTATCGGATTTCTTTTAGTACCCATATGGATAAACTCGCACTTTTCTTTGTTTAATGCCAATTGCCACTTTTCGCACCGTATAGAAATTCTCTCTAGATCATTTTGTAATTGGATCTGATCGTCTGATGATTTTACTAAACGGTAAATTACAGCATCATCTGCAAGCAATCTAAGGGGGCTGCTCAGATTATCACCTAGATTATTTGTGTAAATCAGGAACAGCAGAAGGCCTATGACACTACCTTGCGGAACGCCAGATATCACTTCTGTTCCACTCGATGATTTACCGTCTGTCACTACGAACTGTGACCTCTCTGAGAGGAAATCACGAATCCATTCACACAGAGTCGATACTCCATATACACGCAATTTGATTAATAGTCGCTTGTGAGGAACGGTATCAAAAGCCTTCTGGAAATCTAGGAATATGGAATCGATCTGAGATCCCTTGTCGACAGCACTCATTACTTCATAGGAATAAAGTCCGCAGCTCGTGGTCGTGCGGTAGCGTTCTCGCTTCCCACGCCCGGGTTTCCGGGTTCGATTCCCGGCGGGGTCAGGGATTTTCTCTGCCTCGTGATGACTGGGTGTTGTGTGCTGTCCTTAGGTTAGTTAGGTTTAAGTAGTTCTAAGTTGTAGGGGACTGATGACCATAGATGTTAAGTCCCATAGTGCTCAGAGCCTTTTTTTTTTTTTTTAATAAAGAGCTAGCTGTGTTGCACAAGAACGATATTTTCTGAATCCGTGTTGGTTGTGTATCAATAAGTCATTTTCTTCAATGTGATTCGTAACGTTCGAGTACAGTATATGCTCCAAAATCCTACTGCAAATTGAGGTCAGCGATATGGGTCTGTAATTCAATGGGTTACTCCTATTTCCTTTCTTGAATATTGGTGTGACCTGTGCTACTTGACAGTCTTTAGGAACAGACCTTTCGTCAAGTGAGCGGTTGTATATGATTGCTAAGAAAGGCGCTATTGTGTCTGCATACTCTGAAAGGAACCTGATTGGTATACCATCTAGACCGGAAGACTTGCCTTTCCTAAGTGTTTTGAGTTGTTTCGCAACACCTAAGATATCTGCTTTGTCACTCATGCTAACAGCTGTTCTGGTTTCGAATTCTGGAATATTTAATTCATCTTCTTCCGTGAAGGAATTACGGAAAACTGTATTTAGCTACTCCGCTTTAGTGGCACCATCATCGGTAACATTTCCATCGCTATCGCGCAGTGACGGTGATGACTGTTTTTTGTCACTGGTGTACTTTGCATACGACCAGAATCTCTTTGTGTTTTGTACCATATTTTGAGACAACGTTTCGTTGTGGAAACTATTAAAAGCATCTCGCATTGACGTCCGCACCAAATTTCAAGCTTCCGTGAAACTTAGCCAGTCATGGGGATTTTGCGTTATTCTGAATTTGGTATGTTTTTTTCGTAGCTTTTGCAACAGTGTTCTGACGTGTTTTGTGTACCAGTGAGACTAAATAGTGATGATAAATTGCACAATTCAAAAAATCCAGCACCACCCTCTTTCTTTAAAAATTGAGTTATTACTGCTATTATAACCGAAGGAATCAGTACCAGGGTGACAATGCTCTGTAAATAGTAAAGTAGGAATGGTTTACTTCGATTTTTCTAATTACTGTGAAAAAAGAAATTCTATAGTACATATTTTAAATGCGCTGCACAGTCCAGAACATGGATCTGTGACCCAAAACTCCACACAGAATATGTTTTGTAATAACTGCAATGTCTGGGGACACTTCAATGGTCACTCTAAGATTCGTTTCCGAGAAGACACGGATGAGTGACAGCTGAATGTTATTCATGCACTATCTCTCTATATTTGTTTAGTTCCTAATAGCTGCAAATTATCTATTATAGAAATTCTCATTTGGTTGTCTGGTTACTATTGGAGTGGTGCGGATTACAAAAAAATGGTTCAAATGGCTCTGAGCACTATGGGACTTAACTTCTGAGGTCATTAGTCCCCTAGAACTTAGAACTACTTAAACCTAACTAACTTAAGGACATCACACACATCCATGCCCGAGGCAGGATTCGAACCTGCGACCGTAGCGGTCGCGCGGTTCCAGACTGTAGCGCTTAGAACCGCTTTTTTTAATATAAAAACCTTTATTAAAAAAAAAACAATGTTACACATTCCAAATACATACTAAGTTATACATACATGAAGTTATTTAAACAAAACGGTTTGATCGTTTCAACTACGCAGACGTTAAGGAAAGACAACAGAAGATTGTGTTACTGACTAAATTACCAGAAAGAATTAAATTAAACATCAAGAAAATTTTTTTAAAGAGATTCAAACTTCAACCTGAAGAAGTAAAATCAGCACTTCGAATTATGAGCTGCAATCTTTACAGAAGCATAATTAGTTCTTTATGATGGATATCAGCAAGTTCGTGGGATAATTTTAAATATAAAGCAGTTTAATAATCATATTAGACAATTTCTGAAATACTTGAGAATGGCGGAAAGGAGATAAAGAATAAAGTTGACTAGCCTTCCAACTACACTTTCTGGACATTGATTGAATCTAAGTATCTGAAGTGATCAGATCTATATAATCAGTCTTTCACTGCAAAAATGAACGGGGCAATGTGCCAGCCATTGAATATTACATTTATCAGATAGAATCTTATGATTTTAACCAATCGATAAGGACATTTCTATAAAAACCGTCTTTTTCCAAATTTCTAGTATAAGCCAATAATGCACCTTTAATGTTTTGTGTTTGGCACTATTAGACACACAATCTCAATGTCACATAAGTTCTGTATATTAGCTTATAAATTTCAAAAAACTACTCTCTGAAGTAGAAAAAGCACACATCATAAATATACTGTAAAATCTTAAATAGTATCCTTAAGGTAACTACAATACATCACTCTCAACACAATCTTCTTTTTTATATTAACCAATGCCCATTCTTTCAAATACAATTTTTAGCATATTACCGAACTTTTTCTTGTGATTCGAATAGCTTCTAATTTTGTGGAACTCACACAGCATGTGTACCTTGAACTCTATGATGCTATCGGATCCTAATTTGTTAAGGACGTAGTTAACAAAATTTCCCAGCAACCAGTACACAGCGTTATATTTTGCTTCTGGGAAATAGCGTGCTTCAGGCCTGTGTATCAATGACAGCGATATATACTCAGGGGATGTTCTTGCAATCAGAGCTATTTGCTCCCGGATCCACTTCCAACTATTCATGTGACCACTGCAAGTAAATCTATGAATTACTGTGTCAACTAGATGGCAGTGTTGACATAAATTTGTTTCACAGAGTCCGATTGCGTGCAGTCTTTCATTGGTGCTAACTATGTTGATAACTGTCTTGTACCATGACGTTTTTATATTAGACGTGAGCACATTAGAACTAATGTTTTTCCAAATCTCAGTCCACTCAATGTTTGGAAACTGTCGTTCTATTTTGTTTCTTCTTTCGCTTTTCTTTCGTTCTCGCATTATGGCTCTCGATGTTAAGTGTCGGGACTGCCAGAGTTCGACACTGACATAACTAAACTCAACATAGAAAATCCTCACGTGCTGTAAGCGACTGTTGATATTCTGCACGTCAATCGGGGGAAGCAGGCTTGGAGGTCTAATGACCTCGAAAAGTTGGCTGGTTATGCTTTCTCGTGAGTCTCTTATTAAACTAACTCGCCTTTTGATAAAAAGAGCAGGGGCTTTATCCGTTATATCAGTTAATCCTAGGCCACCATTTTTAGGATCTGAAGTGGCTACCTTAGCAGGTACTCTGAACACTTCACCTCTCCACAAAAAGTTTGTGATTTTGGACATTATTCTCCTCGCTATTGGAAACAGCTGGGCAGTATAATAAGCCTTAGCAAGGATGCATGAGTTGATATACTGTGTTCTTTGAACTTGGTTCATATATCGAGTTAAATTCTCTACAATGGCTCCTTGCACTTTATCTACTGCAACTTTCCAATTTAAAGCCGTCATTTTCATAGGGCATGCTGTCAGGGTGATCCCAAGTGTTTTATGTTGTCGGACTAATTTTGCCCACTCGACGTTGATATTATCAAAACCCCTGAGATTTAACATCTAACTTTTTTTTCCGTTTGCATTGGCTCCAGATGCTCTACAGTACGAATCAATCACTGTTGCTGGCGTGGTTACCTCGTCATTATTCCTTATAACTGTTTTATTTCCTGATAATGTTAAGCCTTTTAATGTAGCATGGACATGTCGGAAGAAAGGTTCCAGCGAAATGGCGAAGAGCGACATGGACAGAGGACTTCCTTGAGGAACTCCTCGTTGTATTTGCATCGGCCTGGATTGTTGACAATTCACGGCTATTTTAGCATTTATTCCAGTTGCTATGTTCTTAATCAACTGTATGACCCTATCGTTGAAACCTATTTTCTTCAATGTCGGTAGAAGATATTCATGGTTTACTACATCGAACGCTTTATAAAAACCTAAAAACAATAAAGCACACTTTGTTTGTTACAGTTGTTATTGCAATGATATCCCTGAATTCCGCTAGACTTTGAAAAATGGTTCTGCCTTGCGCACAGTTCTGATGTTGACTAATAATTTTATCTGTAAGGCATGAAATTATCTTGTTTATTATTCTAGCTATTAATCAGAATTCAGCAGTGAAATTGGACGAAAATTATTTAAATCTTCGTTTCCATTATTTTTTGGCAGCAGAACAATTTTACTCTCCTTAAACTCAGCCGGAATCATTTTACCCTGAATAACCTCATTTACAATGTCCGTGATTTTCGCGCCTACTATTGGCCAGTAACGGATGTAAAACTCTGCTGACAGACCATCCGGTCCTGGGGATTTTTTTGGCGGTGAGGCGCACAGAGTCTCATACACGTCTTCTACACTGACAACCTCGAGAAAATTTTCGTTGTCATCTTCTGTCAGCTGTGGGGCTAGGATGTCAAGGAATTCTTCTAAGGAAGCATCACTACTTTGATGTACAGAATATAGCTCGCAATAATAGCGATAAATCTCGTCCATGATATCCTGCTGGGTTCTGAGAATCGTACCATGTTTTGTTCGAATTTCTTCAATAAAAGTCCTTCTCCCGTTTTTCGTATGCTTCACTAAATGATATAGGGAAATAGTTTCATCTTCTGACACCGAATTTGCCTTCGATTTTATTTTCAACCCTTCCATTTGACTTCTCTTGATATTAAGTAACTTGGCTTTGACTTTTTTGATGTCTGCTATCCGAAGTGAGGAACCTGCTGCAACTTGATCATATAGATCTCTCAAAACGGAATAGTAGTATTCTATAGTGCATTTCATTTCCCTTGCGCTCTGGGCACTGTATTGAATAAGAACTTTCCTCAACTTTGGCTTTGCCATTTTAACCCACCAGTCAATAGCAGTGGCATATCTACTACGGGCTCGCAGGCATATTGCCCATGTTTCTTTAATCAGATCTTCTAAATCATGATTTACTAACAAGGAAGTGTTCAAATTCCACTGATTCTTGAATCGTCGAACCGGCTGTCTTGTTAGATTTATGCAAGCTAAGACACTTGAATGGGCTGAAAAGTACGTAGGAATGGTTTCCACTTTTGTCACGGAAGTTACAAGATTTTTAGAAATATATAGTCTATCAATCCTGCTACGTGATGTTGCCGTGAAATAAGTGAACTCAACAGTGGAGGGGTATTTGATTTCCCATATATCCTTTAATTCTAAACCAGGAACTAATTGTTTTAGTTCACTTGAGAAATTAAAATTAGGTAACTGATCTTTTCGATTTAAAACACAATTAAAATCACCTCTAAGTATTAACTGTCTTGACGATTTCCTTAACAATTATATCAAGTCATCTTTGAAGAAACGTGCCCTGTCAGCTCGATGAGAACTTCCTGAAGGGGCGTACAAATTGATGATAGTCACATCATAGATATTTAGTCCCATTCCCCTTCCGGATTCCAGTCGTTCCACCTCGCTTACTGTAATCCCTTCCCTCACCAAAATAGCTGTTCCAGCACTTGTTTCGGGAGACACATTTATGTAACTGACAAAACCGGGAATTACCAAATCCTAAATTAGAACTTCTTGTAACAGGGCAATATCAGTCGCGGATTCGTACAAAAATTCCTTAAGGGCCGATAATTTCAAACCGGTCGTGATTTTATTTATGTTTATAGTGGTGACAGAATAAGATTGCGTCATTGTGCTGTCACTATGTAGTTGTTTTGATGAACTAATTTAGTTTACTGTGGTTCAGGGTTCAGTTAAGCTGTAACAGTTTTCTCGGAAGGCTGAACATGGAATAACACTTCAATCAGTTTATTAGTTACTGTCCCGCTTTTTTCTACTTCTGATGTTTTCTCTTGTACCGCAAGCAGACTGATTTCCAGGTAAACTTTCTGATTTTTCCTCCAGTGACTCGTGTACGACCGTTTCGGACTGAACATTCTTTGGGATTGGGTCGCCCCTACCGGATTTTCCCTTCCCTTGGTTACGAGCTACATTCTCATTTGGTTGCGTCGGTATTTTACTTCGTGGCTTATCTGGAGCAGCAACAGACGCTTCAACAATTTCGGTTGCCGGCGCCTGCCCTGAGGTGTTGACCGTGATTTCAGTTTGGCCACCACTTCCTCGTTCTTTATTAATTTCACTCACTTTCTGATCGAGGGAAAGAAATGGAGACTGCAGTTTTGCAGCCTCTCCCTGAATTTGTTTATTAACAGATAGATTCTGATCTTTGCAATCGGCTACTGCACCTGTTGTTTCTTGCAAATTAATGCTGCTTACACCCCCTTCATTTTCTGGTACCGTATGTGTATTATCTATCTGTTCATTAGTTTCCATTCGCATTTTGCCTTCAAGTTCCTCTGCCTTCTCATCGCACTGTTTTTGCTTGCGAAGTGAGGGAGTGGGACAAGACAGCTCGTCCTCTGAACAACTATCAGTTATCTCCAGAAGTCGTTTTTTCGGTTGCGTTTGTTTCACGAGTAGTGGCAACAGGGTTTCCTTTTGTTGTTAACGAGGGAAATTGACTGTTATCGCGAAGGGAGACATCAGCTTGGCCCGCTGCTTTAACATCCTCAACCAGTTGTTCCGGGCTATTCTTTAGTTACAGATCATTTAAGGTAAGCTTCTGACGCTGTATCAAATTACTTTTAAGAACAACAGTTCGCCGCTGACATTCCTGTCTGAAGTGGCCGGTTTCGTTACATATGACATGTAGCTTCCTGACCTGTATAAACAATTTGTGCTTTATACCCACAAACAGTTATGTGAGACGGAATATTCGTCTTAACGTCCATCTCTACACAGCGGACCCCGTTAAAACACTGCAGTTTAAAGCGAGGCGACCATCTTTCATTTGCAATTGATTTAACGTCTCCGTAGTTTGAAAGAGCTTCCTTAATCTTATCATTTTCAATTTCAATGGGAAGATTCAAGACACGAACGGTTTTGTCATGAATATCCGCTCTATAGATGGAAACCTTACTTTTATAACCATTTCTATGCACAAAATCTACTTCATAGCCCCACTTTCGTAACACTTTATCAACAGTCGAAGCACTGATTAACTTGACAAAAACACAGTATTTTTCCTGATCCAGTTGCCAGGTATGAACAGTTTCAGAATTTAGACCAATTACCTGTGTAATCCAGTCATCTATTTCCAGGGATGTCGGCTGAACAGGACGGGATTCCTTGTCAAAAGCAAAGACCAGAGTATTCTTCCTGAGGTTTGTAGCCATGGTTAATCCAGCGAAGCAATTTCGGTTAAACAACCGAAATTCCAAGTAGCAGCAGAAAGACCAGAAAGAGCGATCAGATCACAAGGAACAGGAACGAACACGGAGATTAACGGACGGACGGCACTCGGCGAAGCACAAGTACAGCGATGTAAACACTGAAGTGCAGCGCAACAGTTAACAGCGGCCACTCGCGAGCGCGGCTGAAACGGAACTGACACTCCAGCCGGCTGCGAATTACACCTAAGTTTTATAGGCCATCCTTCCTGTCCGTGGTTTTTTAAAAATATAGAAACTCTACAATGAATAAATTTTATAATACTTCGTAACTGGACTTGGTTTTGTTTTCCGGCCGAGGATTTCTCGTGCAGCGAGCGCGAGGCTGTTTGGGCCCATGCGCGTTGCCGTGGGTTTCTCTAAAGCCTAGTTTACACAACATTGGGTTGCGCCACCCGTAGCGTGGAATGAGTTGCACGCAAGTGGTTTCATATGTGACTGTAGACACGGCGACACCAGTATACACTTCAGTTTCGTCGTTTTGTGGGTCCCTGTGTCGTGTCTGAAATGAAAGTTTTGGCAGCTGCACGTCGCACAGGTTGTGATGGAGTTAAAGTTTGTTGCGTGAAATCGTTGCATAAGAAAAAAGCCGTTAGGTATGACACACCGTCGCGCTGACCACTCTGCTACCAGGGGCAGAGAGTGTTTATTTGTAATGACAACTAGAAACATGCCAAAACAAAAAGAATACTCGGCTGATGTAAGACAAGCTGTTTTGCTTGTTTTGAAGAAGGGAAAGTAGCAGTCTAGCCTTGCTAGAGACTATAGCATATTACAACTCATAAGTGTGTGGAGTCGACAACAAAAAAAGGATGGGTCTGTAGCCATGTAGCCAATAAGCCAAGGTGGGAGGACAGAATGATTTGTAAGCAGTCGACCGCTGATTCAAGAACATGGCTAAGCCATGTCTCCGCAGTATCCTTTCTTTCAGGAGTGCTAGTTCTGCAAGGTTCGCAGGAGAGCTTCTGTAAAGTTTGGAAGGTAGGAGACGAGATACTGGCAGAAGTAGAGCTGTGAGTACCGGGCGTGAGTCGTGCTTCGGTAGCTCAGATGGTAGAGCACTTGCCCGCGAAAGGCAAAGGTCCCGAGTTCGAGTCTCGGCCGGGCACACAGTTTTAATCTGCCAGGAAGTTTCAAGTTAGGGATGATCTGGAGCAGCATCATGGACTGAACATATACATTTCTACTGTGAAACGTCGCATAGTTGCAGGTAGTGGACGACCATCTCGTAAACCACTAATAAATTCAAAAAATAGGAAAGCCAGGATGGTTTGCAAAGAAAAATCTAACTTGGAATGCTACAGTTTGGAGTGATGAAAGTAAATTTAATGTATTTTCTTCTGAAGGCGTGCAGTGTATACGTAGACCAAAAAACCAAGAGGATAACAAAAAATACCAGGTATCGACCATGAAGCAGGGTGGTGGCAGCGTCATGGTGTATGGATGAATTTTTAAACTTTGTGTTAATTCTCCAGTCCAAATAGAAGACAACATGCATCGTTTCCTGTAGAGTGACATTTTAGAAAAGAATATGGTTGGTTCCACATGGGAGAAAGACTGTGGCACTTAATTGGATATTTCAGTAGGACAACGATTCAAAGAGCACCTGCGGCTATTTAAAATATTTCTTTTCAGATAAAAAATCATGCTTTTGGAGTGGCCGAGTCAGAGCCCATATCTAAATCCAACTGAATACCTCTGGGATGCATTGAATCGGCGTGTTCATCGTAGAAGCTAGTCAAAGGACGATCAGTTTACTGCTGCATTATTGGACGAATGGTTAAAAGTCCTACTTGACCTATTACAACAGTTGATGGATTCTATGGCCAATAGATGCGCAGCTGTGATCAGACCCATGAGTATGCAACGAAAGACTGATTTTAGAATGAGATTTTAACTCTGCAGCGGAGTGTGCGCTGATATGAAACTTCCTGGCAGATTAAAACTGTGTGCCGGACCGAGACTAGAACTCAGGACCTTTGCCTTTCGCGGGCAAGTCCTCTACCAACTAAGGTATCCAAGCACGACTCAGGCCCCATCCTCACAGCTTTACTGCTGCCAGGATCTCGTCTCCTACCTTCCAAACTTTACAGAAGCTCTCGTGCGAACCTTGCAGAACCAGCACTCCTGAAAGAAAGGATATCGCGGAGACATGGCTTAGCCACAGCCTTGGGGATGTTTCTAGAATGAGTTTTTCACTCTGCAGCGGAGTGTGCTTTGATATGAAACTTCCTGGCAGATTAAACTGTGTGCTGGTTCAAATGGCTCTGAGCACGATGGGACTTAACATCTTGGGTCATCAGTCCCCTAGAACTTAGAACTACTTAAACCTAACTAACCTAAGAACATCACACACATCCATGCCCGAGGCAGGACTCGAACCTGCGACCGTAGCAGTCCCGCACTTCCGGACTGCAGTGCCTAGAACCGCACGGCCACCGCGGCCGGCTTGTGTGCTGGACCGAGACTCGAACTCGGGACCTTTACCTTTCGCGGGCAAGTGCTCTACCATCTGAGCTTCCCAAGCACGACTCACGCCCCGTCCTCACAGCTTTACTTCTGCCAGTACCTCGTTTCCTACCTTTCAAACTTTACAGAAGCTCTCCTGCGAACCTTGCAGAACTAGCACTCCTGAACGAAAGGTAGAGCACTTGCCCGCGAAAGGCAAAGGTCCCGAGTTCGAGTCTCGGTCCGGCACACAGTTTTAATCTGCTACTTAAACCTAACTAACCTAAGGACAGCACACAACACCCAGCCATCACGAGGCAGAGAAAATCCCTGACCCCGCCGGGAATCGAACCCGGGAACCCGGGCGTGGGAAGCGAGAACGCTACCGCACGACCACGAGATGCGGGCATATCTGAGGTCATCAGTCCCCTAGAACTTAGAACTACTTAAACCTAACTAACCTAAGGACATCACACACATCCATGCCCGAGGCAGGATTCGAACCTGCGACCGTAGCGGTCTCGCGGTTCCAGACTGTAGCGCCTAGAACCGCTCGGCCACTACGGCCGGCTGCTTTCTACAAAATACTTTTGAGCGCTACTATAGTTTGTGATGGTATCTTGTGCACTGACTGGCTGTCATATCCCCTATATTGTGAAAACATCACACAGTTTTAATCCTATTATCTGCATTATTAATTTCTGTCAAGACGTGCAATAAACATATTTGGATATCAAGGTAATCTTATACAACATAACACAGTCATTATATCTTCATTTCCTAAAAGTCCACAACATCGAAAAATGATACTGTAAGAGTTATGGAGTTGGAAGAGCTTGTAGCTTTACAACCGTGTGATGCTTATGATACTGCAGTTCACTGTGACATGCTATTTATCGTCAACAACAATCATTGCTTATAATACTGCCGTTCACATTGGCGTGCTATTCGTAGGCAGATATTTTATACTTGATGATGGTGCATAAGACATTGAACCTGTTCATATTTTAATAAAAAGTTTGTATTATTAACTGCACTGCGATCGCTACATCCCAGTGATGATGTCACCTTTTAACAGCATACTTCTTACACCCAGACATTTACATATTTACTGGTATAATTTGCAAGAATTGGATACGTAGTCAGCCGTAACCTTGTAGTAGAAACCACACCGGACTCTGGCTGAAAACCTTGGATAACCTAATACAGGCTTATTGGATGGAGACTGGTGCCTCTATCCTCCCGAATACAAGACCAGTATGTTTACAACAGCACACCCTCATTCGGTTTATACCTAGCGTACTTTGCTTGTTTCCAAAGAAGTTATTTAATAATAAGGAAGATAGCGATACACTGGTCATTCATTCCTCAGTACCAGTCATCGCACACACTAGACACTACGTAAACTACACACACATTATTTATAATGTAGCACTATACACCCTTCGGTTGACATCAGGACCATGGCAACGATGTTTGATTTTTGTTTTCTGTACAACAAGCTTCTATTTGGTTGTTTGAAAATTTTAGTCAGCAGCCTTCCATAGTGAATGAGATTTTGAACTCAAAGTGGATAAAACGTTAGTACAGGGTCGGTCACGGCGCGTGCACACGATTACGGATGACATGCGGAGTTAAAACAGTGCAGCGCGACATTTCGTTTAGTATTGCCGTGCAGCATTTTTCGGTCGACACGACTGTCTTCAGTTCGACAGACTCATGGTGAGCGCTGTTTACCCTTCACTATTTGTTCGTGGTATAACGGACGTTCAAAGGTCCGGTGACTGTTTCCACAAAAACAGGCAGTCCAGTGATCTATCGTCACAAGCCTCGAAAAGGGTATGTGAATGACAGAAGAGAGGAATGAGATATCTCAGTATCTGTTACGAAGTTGTACAACCGACGCGTGCTGCCAATTTGCTATTAAACGACACTACAACACCAAGCAGAAATAATTAAAACTTATTTGACAATGGAAGAGAGAAAATTACAACGATCAACAGATAGGGCCCATTGCTACTACATCAAGAAGCACTTTGTGCAAAATTTTCAGGCATGCAGCAAAATGGTTCAAATGGCTCTGAGCACTATGGAACTTAACATCTATGGTCATAAGTCCCCTAGAACTTAAAACTACTTAAACCTAACTAAACTAAGGACATCACACACATCCATGCCCGAGGCAGGATTCGAACCTGCGACCGTAGCAGTCGCGCGGCTCCGGACTGAGCGCCTAGAACCGATAGACCACCGGGGCCGGCCAGGCATGCAGCATGTGGAGAAATTGAACTGCGTTTCAGAAGTCGCACGCGTTATTTTCGATGGAATTGAACGAACAGTATGGAGACATATATTACTGCGAAGTACGTCAGTTAACTCGAGGAGCACGTCTGGAACAATTTTTCGAATTAAAATCCGCTGCTTCTGAATTAATGAAGGAAAGGCAATACAGGAACGTAAATTAGAATATCCAGAAAGGATTTCAGACGTCACATTTTAAGCTGATTTGGTTGCACACTGTCCACAATAAGACATTGCAAGGTGAGGAACAACGTATTTTTGATTTGATAAGGATGTAATAAAATGAAAATAGCATTGTATAAAGTACAAATTCTGATAAAAGCACAATCCAGATCCCTACACTTATTAGCGTTAAAGAAAACACGATGTTTCAAGAATTCATAGTGGACTTGAGAGAATTACAAAGCCAGTTTTCTAAAAGTTTTGAGACACTGATAATATTACATCTGTTTTCGAGAGCTTTTGCGTGTCAGTTGGAAGCGCTCCTATGCATGTGCAAATGTAACTAATGGATGTGCAGTGTGATTCTCGTTTTAAAGACAAATGTTTTTGTGTTGAAACTGTCCAGGATGTCTACAGTGTTTTCCTCCAGAGCAGTTTCCACATCTATGTAATGAGTTTGCTAATATGATAAAATACACTACTGGCCATTAAAATTGCTACACCACGAAGATGACGTGCTACAGACGCGAAATTTAACCGACGGGACGAAGATGCTGTGATATGCAAATGATTAGCTTTTCAGAGTATTCACACAAGGTTGGCGCCAGTGCGACACCTACAACGTGCTGACATGAGGAAAATTTCCAACCGATTTCTCATACACAAACAGCAGTTGACCGGCGTTGCCTGGTGAAACATTGTTGTGATGCCTCGTGTAAAGAGAAATGCGTACCATCACGTTTCCGACTTTGTAAAGGTCGGATTGTAGCCTATCGCGATTGCGGTTTATCGTATCGCGACATTGCTGCTCGCGTTCGTCGAGATCCAATTGCTGTTAGCAGAATATGGAATCGGTGGGTTCAGGAGGGTAATACGGAACGCCGTGCTGCATCCCAACGGCCTCGTATCACTAGCAGTCGAGATGACAGGCAGCTTATCCGCATGACTGTAACCGATCGTGCAGCCACGTCTCGATCCCTGAGTCAACAGATGGGGACGTTTGCAAGACAACAACCATCTGCACGAACAGTTCGACGACGTTTGCAGCAGCATGGACTATCAGCTCGGAGACCATGGCTGCGGTTACCCCTGACGCTGCATCACAGAAAGGAGAGCCTGCAATGGTGTACTCGACGACGAACCTGGGTGCACGAATGGCAAAACGTCATTTTTTCGGATGAATCCAGATTCTGTTTACAGCATCATGATGGTCGCATCCGTGTTTGGCGACATCGCGGTGAACGCACATTGGAAGCGTGTATTCGTCATCGCCATACTGGCGTATCACCTGGCGTGATGGTATGGGGTGCCATTGGTTACACGTCCCGGTCACCTCTTGTTCGCATTGACGGCACTTTGAACAGTGGACGTTACATTTCAGATGTGTTATAAAAATGTTCAAATGTGTGTGAAATCTTATGGGACTTAACTGCTAAGGACATCAGTTTCTAAGCTTACACACTTCTTAACCTAAATTGTCCTAAGGACAAACACACACACCCATGCCCGAGGGAGGACTCGAACCTACGCCGAGACCAGCTGCACAGTCCATGACTGCAGCGCCCCAGACCGCTCGACTAATCCCGCGCGGCAGATATGTTACGACCCGTGGCTCTACCCTTCATTCGATTCCTGCGAAACCCAACATTTCAGCAGGATAATGCACGACCGCATGTTGCAGGTCCTGTACGGGCCTTTCTGGATACATAAAATGTTCGACTGCTGCCCTGCCCAGCACATACTCCAGGTTTCTCACCAATTGAAAACGTCTGGTCAATGGTGGACGAGCAACTGGCTCGTCACAATACACCAGTCACTACTCTTGATGAACTGTGGTATCGTGTTGAAGTTGGATGGGCAGCTGTACCTGTACATGTAATCCAAGCTCTGTTTGACTCAATGGCCAGTCGTATCAAGGCCGTTATTACGGCCAGAGGTGGTTGTTCTGGGTACTGATTTCTCAGGATCTATGCACCCAAATTGTAATTACATGTCAGTTCTAGTATAATATATTTGTCCAATGAATACCCGTTTATCATCTGCATTTCTTCTTGGTGTAGGAATTTTAATGGCCAGTAGTGTATCTCGAGCAACATACGTGTTTGAAAGGCTGTTTTTTTTTTTCAATTATGAAACTAAATAAGTCAAGATTACGTGGCAGTCTATTGCGAAAATCTGCGAAATTGTTTGCGTCTGTCCTTATGGCAACACTTTGTACTAGATAAACATTATGTCTTCAGTGGGCCAAAAATAATTAAATAATGCTGATAATTTGTTTCGTTTCTAATCTACGTCGTTGAGGAATATGAAACGAAGTCGTATGGAGCGCGAGTGCATTGCCGTCTAAATAGGGCGCTTTCGCCGTTTATTCGTCTTCACCCTCCTCTAGCTCAGAGAGTGTGGCGTGGCGCTGGGGAAACTGTGCAGTCTGATTGTGAGTTCTATGGCCGCCTCTAATTGGTACTATCCATTGCGGAGCTTCGGAGTAAGGCTTCGGGAAAAGAAATGAAAAAATATTGTGCAAACGTTTCGTTTGAAATGATACAAATGTTTTATTACTGTTATCATTTACTTGTTACTTTTTTTTTACCAAACCCCTACTCTCTATTATCCTAGTAATTTTCGCTGTATAGAACATATTGCTTAACAGGTAGTAATTTTTAACTGTATTTTTAAACAAGTTTATTTTAGTAACCTCTAAAAGTTCTTGCGCAATTTATTGGACATTTTATTCCATGGTAGAAAACGCTGCTTTGAGTTTTATGTTTATTCTTTCTTGGTAAATGTATGTTTAGTCTAAAT
The DNA here is from genome assembly GCF_021461385.2 of Schistocerca piceifrons. Lineage (NCBI taxonomy): Eukaryota > Metazoa > Arthropoda > Insecta > Orthoptera > Acrididae > Schistocerca > Schistocerca piceifrons. The sequence continues at coordinate 650,504,907 of NC_060149.1, forward strand.
CTTGTTCGATTATCATGGACAGATCTGTTTGTGCAGCATCCATCAAGGTTATTTTTGATGTGCATAACTGATTGGCAAAAGTACTTACACAGTGCACTTAAAACTGCCAATGTCTCGAAATGATCTTTAAAATGTGTCCGATTATTAATTTTGGTCATTATACTTATGATCTTTTTCTATAGTTTTCGCATTTCTTCCCCTGTAAAGAATTCCATAGCTAAGAATTGATTGTGCATACGAATATACGTAACTAAAAAACACTGACTGTTACACAGATGTTAGGACTCTTAAGGGCGTAACATGCGATGACGTTCTGTTTGCAAATACTTTCGCGTGTTCACACCACTTCAACTGAGAAGCCGCCCTTTGTGACCGAGCGGTTCTAGGCGCTTTAGTCCGGAACCGCGCTGCTGCTACGGTCGCAGGTTCGAATCCTGCCTCGAGCATGGGTGTGTGTGCTGTCCTTAGGTTTGTCAGGTTTAAGCAATTTTAAGTCTAGGGGACTGATGAGCTCAGATGTTAAGTCTCATAGTGCTCAGAACCATTTGAACCATTTTCGAATCAACTGAGAATCTACAGTCAGTCATAAAAATTTCATGTTGTTACGCTGGTGTAGAAGTACTTCTATATTTAATATGACTACATTATTTTCACTTTTCAAACTGAAATTCGTGGCATTCGTTTTCTTTATGTTCAATGTAACTTTACTGTATATTGACCAATTATAAACTTCCTTGAGGGTGTCATTTGCCCACTCCGCAAGGAATTCTGTTGTTTTCTCAGTGATTATAATTATTGCCATCAGCGAATACAATATTTTCCTCGAGACTAACACTATTGAGAAAGTCATCGAAGCAGTACTGGTCCTAATACACTATACTGGGAAACTCCTGTATTCATGTATTTTGGCCCTGAAAAGTGCTTCACTAAACGCGTTGCCTTATTTCAGATTTAAGTTACCTCCACATTTTGTACTGTATCTGCTAGGTGTAATCGGACCAATAATTAGCGACAGGTCTTATTCCCAATGATTCTAAGCTGTTTAGTAGAATCTTTTCAGCAGTGTTAAAAGTCTTAGAAAAACATATCACGTCTGTTAACAGTGTTTCTAACACAGTTATTTCTACCGACCTCAGCTGTTTATTATGATAAAATTGGATAACTATTTCGCTTTCAGTTGTAGTTCTCCATCAAATGGGCAGGCAGCAGAATCAAATTCACTCTCTTCCCTGACACTTTATCAGAACGTTGCGGAGTGTCTTTATGCTGATGATTATTTTGTGTTCTTCTGTTTCTCATCTGCCACAATATGTTGTCAGCACCAACACTTAACCGGACCGTCACGCGTTATTTTAAATCGCGTTGTCAAAGACTCATAAATTCTTTTTTTCCGTTTCGCGTGCTTACTAAAACATCTAGGACATGTATACAACTTGCAGTTTTTAATCAAAGAGCGGGTAGAATTACCCCACAAGAATTATCTGGTTGTTCAACTTACCACCTAAAAACATACTGGAGTTACGGTACCATTATATCTGAGACGCGCAACTTCGTAAAGGATATCGCAATGCAAAACGCTGTCCATATTTTATTTTTTAAAATGTGATACTTGTTGTTTCTTTTCGCTTTAAATGCGATGCAGGACATAGAAGTATGTGATATTTGTTTAGGCCGCTTTCCGATATTATTACTGAGGTAACGACGGACAGTGTAACGTATTTTGCGAGCTTTGTTACGAAGCCGTATAGATCTCTCTGTATGCTACCGCCCCTTGCGTTCAAAATACAAACTACGGCCTGTGGTCTGATGCTGTTGCTAAATAATGCCACAAGATGGCACGCCGGTTTCTCTATCACGAACTACGGCTTGCGGTCTGATGCTGTTAGTAAGTACAGCCGCGAGATGGCATGCCCGTTTCTCCGGCATGTAGGGGAAACATTTGGAGACGTCCATTAATTACGTGAGGGTGTCTCTTTTAATTTCCACCCCCCTCCCCGTTTAGTGAGATGTGGTGGAACCTCCCTCCCCCTCCCCGTATCCGTAGTCGGGTAAAAATAAGTTTTATTTGTATTAAACAATGATTAAAAACAGTTCAATAAAACCTTTTTCCTAATAAAGTGTGTTAAACGATGTTTTTAACAAGCGATTAAAAAGACTTTATTTTAAACATGCCTACACTGAGCAGTATTCAGACGGACGGACAGACAGTCAGACAGAGACAGACGGACAAAAAGGCTCCGCGAAAATAGTGTTAACCGTTTTGACGAATTCCTAAAACAACTGACATTTCATTAGTATATTAAGATGACCAGATGTCCTTATTTTCCGGGATCGTCCCTTCTTTAACCAATGTGTCCCGTTGCCCCGACAAAATACATACGGGACGTATAGTGTCCCGTTTCTCATTAACCTTCCCGTATATTTTGAAATAGCGTGTTTTTAAGTAATGTGTAGCTTAACCAAATAAAGAACATATGACGTCATATCCAAAGAATAAAGAAAATAAACTCTTTGATTAAACGAAACTGAACAAGTTCTATCACTTTCAACTTCCTTGCCTCTCACGATATCTGTGTGTTAGCTAATGCATTGACGCACCTGCACACTGTCTTTTTCTGTCACAAATGCTTTATGGACTGGTGACAAGAGTAGGTTTAGTGTTGAAATTGTTCAGGACTACGACTAATTTTCAGGATACTTCATGTGTTCATTTTTATACAATTCTGTTTGAAAATATCAAACTTTTGATTGACATACCTTCTTCTGTGAAATACAACAAACAACATTTTTCATGAACTACGCACGGCGAAACTCGCGGGCCAGTTGCGAGTGAGAAACGAACAACTTGTGTCAACAATAATAATTTTCTGCCACAATTAAAGACCGTATTATATTAAAGTTATATATATACTGTGTCTGCAAGCGACAACAATAAAAAAATATTTACTCGATTAGTAATGCAACAGTTCTTTTTTTTTACTTTTAACCAAATTTGGGTCCAGTATTTTGGTTTTGGAAGTGTGGTCACCCTGTGGTATACTATATACATTAAATGTCTTCCAACCTTTACTTTCTTTGCAGACGAAAGTCATTATGTGTGCCTTCCTTTGAACAGTATGATTACGAAACCTTTAAATCTTATGATTTATATGATCACTAAAAGAATTGTTGTCGGTGAACTTCAAATTAGCTTCCTTCCATAAACGATTGGCTTCTTGCTCGCACTTTTCGACTTATCGGCATAGCGCTTAACGCTACGCATTGTAAAAGTTTTGATTCAAATTCATGTTAAACACAATAACATCTGCTTTGTATGCGTTTCTGAATATCGCGACTGACTCACTGACTGACACGCAATGATTTCGATAGGCACACCCGAGAACTCCCCGAGTGAAATCTAACGCTGGTGAGGTACTTGTTTCAAATCGGGAAATCTCTGGCATACATAGGTGTAAAACGTTCAGTTCAGCGCAGTGGTTAGCACACTGGACTCGCATTCGGGAGGACGACGGTTCAATCCTGCGTCCGGCCATCCTGATTCAGGTTTTCCGTGTTTTCCCTAAATCGCTCCAGGCAAATGCCGAGATGGTTCCTTTGAAAGGGCACGGCCGACTTCCTTCCCCGTCCTTCCCCAAACCGATGAGACCGATGACCTCGCAGTTTGGTCTCTTCCGTCAAAACAGCCCAGCCCGTTCAGTTCAGAGTCCATAAAGATTGGTGGGCACTTTAATTCTGTCTATGCTCAGTATTAATTATATACAACAAATTATCATTCGTTATAATAATTGCTATACTTTGAATGAAAATGTTGACGTGAGATTTTCAGTCCCCCACCCTCCCCCCATTTAAATGAGATTTAGTGAGCTTTTTCCGGACCCCACTCACCTCCACCACCCTCATTTTCAGCTCACGTAATTAATGGATGTCTCCTTACACTTTCTTTGTGACATACACGTTGAACAGAACCTTTTGCTTCATACCTATGTGGCAAACTTTTTTTTTATTTCTTTATTAGTATTTTAACACGAGAGTCTCAAACATGTTTGAAAGAAATCATTGCAAGGGAGGAAGAACGTCCATCATTGTGGCGTTGGCACGGACATAAACAGCGACGCTAGTGTTATACTAATGGGATCTGGTTCTTGTTTACTCTTTCCCTGTAGTTTAAATCCTACTAGAAATTCCTGGTACAGTTAGGCGGTATTAACTGCTTGTGTGCTATCCAGTTTATTACGATCGAAATTTCCTTCCTCCAATTTTGGTTCCTAACTGACTCGTCTCTACATCTACATACAAATGGTTCAAATGGCTTCTGAGGTCATCAGTCCCCTAGAACTTAGAACTACATAAACCTAACTAATCTAAGGACATCACACACATCCATGCCCGAGGCAGGATTCGAACCTGCGACCGTAGCGGTCGCGCGGTTCCAACCTGTAGCGCCTAGTACCGCTCGGCCACTCCGGCCGGCATCTACATACAAATTCTGCCAATCTCTGTAAGATGCATGGCAGGCAGTATTTTTCTTGTACCATATATTAACATTTCCTACCATTCAGTTCATGGGAAAAGCTTAAGAAGAATGTTTGCCTCCACACTTTTGTAAATGTTTTTACAGTTTAACTTTCACGGGCACTACAGGAGCGATACGTGAGGGAGCTAAAAAATATCTGTAGATTTGATTGTGAAAACCATTTTTCATAGGTGTACACTAAATAATATACGTCTTTAGCCGAGTGTAAGCTAGCTGAGATCTCTCAGCCATTCTGTTACATTTTCTCGTGAGGCAAACTAGTCGATAGCCGTTTGTACCGTTGCATTTTGTGTATGCTCTATGTCTCTAATGATTTTGGTAAAATATGGACGTCACACATTATGAGTCGTACAATTGGTTTGTAAGCTGTATATTTCGAAGTCAATCTATAGTTGATTCTTCATGTTTTCCTGGCGGTTAGCTTACAGTGAGACGGCAAAAGTTATGGGACAGCGATGTGCACATATGCAGATGGTGGTAGTATCGCGCACATAGGGCATAAAAGGACAGTGCATTGGTGGAGCTGTCATTTGTATTCACATGACTTACGTGGAAAGGTTTCCGACGTGATTGTGGCCGTACAACGGGAGTTAACGGACTTTGAATGCGGAATGGTAGTTGGAGCTAAACGCATGGGACAATCCACTTCGTAAATCGTTAGGGAATTCAATATTCCGAGATCCACAGTGTCAAGAGTGTGCCGAGAATACCACATTTTAGGCATTACCTCTCACCACGGATAACGCAGTAGCCGACGGCCTTCACCTAACGACTGAGAGCAGCAACGTTTGCGTAGAGCTGTCAGTGTTAACAGACACGCAACAAAACCTAAAATAACCGCAGAAATCAATGTGGGACGTACGACGAACGTATTCTGATAGGACAGTGCGGCGAAATTTGGCGTTAATGTGCTATGGCAGCAGCTGACCGACGCGAATGTCTTTGCTAACAGCACGACAACGTCTGCGGCGCCTCTCCTGGGCCCGTGACCAGGCCGGTTGGATCCTAGACGATTGGAAGACAATTGGCTGGTCAGATGAGTCCCGATTTCAGTCGGCAAGAGCTGATGGTAGGGTTAGAGTGTGGCGCAGACCCAACGAAAATGTGGACCATGTCGTCAACAAGGCACAGTGCAAGCTGGTGATGATTCTATAATGATGTGGGCTGTGTTTCCATGGAATGGACTGGGTCCTCTGGTCCATATGAACCGATCGGCTATTTGGAGACCATTTGCAGCCATTCATGGACTTCCATGTTCCTAAACAATTATGGAATTTTTGTAGATGACAATGCGCTATGTCACTAGGCCACAATTGTTCACCATCGTTTTTAAGAACGTTCTGGACCATTCGGGCGATTGATTTGGTCACCCAGAGCACCCTACATCAATCCCATCGAACATTTATGGAACATAATCGAGAGGTCAGTTCGTGCACAAAATTCTGTATCGTATACACTTTTGCAATTATCTACGGCTATAGAGGCAGCATGGCTCAGTATTTCTGCAGGTGACTTCCAACGACTTGTGGAATCCATGCTACGTCGAACTGCTGCACTACGCTGGGCAAAAGGAGGTCCGACACAACATTACGAGGTATCCAATGACTTTCGTCACCTCATTGTATGTAGATCAAGTAAGCTTATACTCTCATTTCTCTCGTATTCTATTTCGAATGATGTTTTCCTGCCTAAGTTACTGAAAAAAATGATTTCTGAGAAAAATTATTAACAAAAATATGACGTTCAAGGATACCTGGTAATCAATTATTTTCGTAAGCAGTGTCGTTTGTCTTGAACTATCTGTGTGTTTTATTTAATAATGAAATGTTTTGTAACGAAGGTCTGCTCGAGAAAATTCTTACTGCGTCCGAACTTTAATATACTGTTCGATAAAACTTCTATAGTCGGCCGCAGTGGCCGAGCGGTTCTAGGCGCTTCAGTTCGGAACCGCGCGACTGCTACGGTCGCAGGTTCGAATCCTGCCTAGGCCTGGGAGTGTGATGTCCTTAGGTTGGTTAGGTTTAAGTAGTTCTAAGTTCTAGGGGACTGATGACATCAGATGTTAAGTCCCATAGTGCTCAGAGCCATTTGAACCATTTTGAGCCGAAACTTCTATAACTAAAGATCTAACTGACTTTCACAAAGTACTTTCAGTTTCATTACTTCCCGCTCTGGTATGAAATTAGGCCGAAGTCATAGGGGCATTTAGGACAAACGCTGTTCCAGCCTATGCCCTGAGGCTAATGGGCCGGTACTTCAGATCAAGCGGCAATTCCTCACCGTCAGACAGGCATAAGAAATTTACTTCACATTGTAAATGCTTGCATATGGTACCGTTCCTCTGCTCTTCAATAACTATTTGCGGCCAATAGTGCCTTTTGGGTTTGTCAAAAAATTCTATTTTTCAAGAAAAATTTGTGTGGCGAATAGTCGGCGTAAATAATGCAAATGTCATGTGACTAGGGCCTAAACCACCATCTTAGTCTCTTAGGAGAACCCCCTCCCGTCGGAGTTTCGGTCCTCCCTCGGGAATGGGTGTCTATGTTGTTCTTAGAATAATTTAGTTTAGTTACTTAGTTCAAGTAGTGTGTAAGTCTAGGGAACGTCGATCTCAGCAGTTTGGTCCCTTAGGAATTCACACACATTTGAACATTTTCTTAAGAGAACCGGCGTTGTTTCAGATTTGACTAACTTTAGTAAGTAAAGCACTTCAGTGCGGAGTTTTAGATGACCAGCGGGTATGAGTGGACTGGTAAAAACGGAGGACAAGCATTGGCTATTTGGGGATCGGCCTCACAGATACAATCTCAGTGGCCAGCATGGAGCTGTACGTGAACCTGACGTCATTGGTGCAGATGAGGTGTGGAAAGACTACCAGTTCTTGGTGCCCGTGCCGTACTTTTTTCGCCATATCACATTTTAATTCAGAAAGTTTTGTATTCTGATAAGAAGACAGCAGTAAATTTAAATGAATTCTTGGCCACTTTTGAAACTGACGACGAGATGACTGCGAACTGCTTTTTATAATTTTTTTGTTTATTCTAGACTAATTTTTTATGTTGGAGATTTATATGTGCTTCATTGGGACTTAACATTTTCTGATTTCTGATCAGCAAGAAACATGTATGTGCTGTGGCATTTTAGCCTCTTCTCTGTTGATCTATGGACTTATTTCATAGCAAGCTCTGAGAAGTAACCTAGTACTCGTTTTATTATCCGTCAGTATGATATGTGTGCTTTACGAATACATTTTATACTTATTTCATTGCAAAATTTTAACTTTTTAATATTTTTATTCACACTCGTCTCTGTGTTTTAGCATGGGCGCCGAATACCACGATATCGAGCATCTTAAATCCATTCTTCCATCCAATTTTTCACTTAATCTAGCCGAGTGAAATTCTTTCAGTGGGTGCAGACCGAATGTTACTGCTTGGAATTTTTCTTATAACATAAGACTTACCATACTTGCCTACTTGAATGGTAATTTTATACACAATGCAAAGAAATGGAACTGTCTCGATAGGTCTTCCTTATGTTGCCACGATGGATATGCGATGGAGTTGGAACTATCGTTTGAGTATGAAGCAGAGAACGCAGGAGGCTCTTTCTGAGCGATAACTACAGTAAGCCTCTGTGTTGAACGTGTTCTCTGTTGCCGTTTTAGAACCTACAAACACAAAGCAAATACTTTTGGTCAGTGGCCAAATTGCCGTCTTCCTCACTCCCTTAACAGCAGTTTAGCACTATGCAGCAGGAGACAGGCATTTACTTTCCTCATTTCATACGCTATTAACAGGTCTCTTGGAATGTCGTAGACATTTGCGTACTTCCGCGTTCCAGGTTTCTTCAGTTGGCTCTCGAAAGCCATATATCAATAGAAGCTCGTACGTACGAGGAGGAAGTGAATTAATGATGACTCGGTTTTCCCAAGCTATTCGAATACCATTTATATTTCGAACATATATACAACGTTCGTCTAAAATACGCAGCAAGTGTGACAGTTCTTTCTGTGAAACTTCGTGATTGAAGTGGCGTAGTTATCTTTTCAAGTAATTAGTTTGCACTTACCATAATAAAGAGGTTTTGCCGACTGAACTAGGAGCACATATTTTCTTTTGATTCATGCTTGTATCAAGGGCAGTGATGAAAGGTGGGGCGGAATGTATGAAGACACTCAAGTAAGCAAATACTGGTGATACGGAACCTGTCTCTATAGGAGGTGGAGCGGTTATTTGTCTTATTCCTTAGGTTCTAGTTACCTAAATAAATTTACTCTAGACAATAGAACAACCAATTTCAACCACATTATAAACTCTTGCAACAGGAAAATGTATTTGTTTAAGCTTCTTCCAATACTGTTAATTGTTTTCAGTGTTGCAATTGGTGAAGCTAAATGCTTTAACAATGGATGTCTAATGGCTTTTTCCCCTGACGACATTAAGTGATTTTTTTCATATCCGTCTGCAAAATTTTAGAACAAATATTGTAATTATTTTAAACATCCTGAAACTGAAAGACGTTAAATAATTAAGGATTTAAGGAAGTTTCCTTAATATGAGGCACTCAATATTCAAACCATCCTGTGTAACCCGCATTTAAACAAAATATTGCAAAAAATTAAAAATAAAATTTTTAAAGGCGTGACCTAGAATCGATATACACTGAAGGGCCAAAGAAACTGGTATAGGCATGCGTATTCAAATACAGAAATACGTATACGTGCTTACTACGGCGCAGCGGTCGGCAACGCCTATATAATACATGTGTGGCGTAGTTGTTAGATCGGTTACTGCTGCTACAATGGCAGCTTATCAAGATTTAAGTGAGTTTGAACGTGGTGTTATAGTCGGCGCACGAGCGATGGGACACAGCATCTCCGACGTATAGATGAAGTGGGGATTTTCCCGTACGACCATTTCCGGTAAAACATCACATGACTGACATCGCTGTATCTGGTAAAAGATCATGCAAGAACGGAACCAACGACGACTGAAGAGAATCGTTCAACGTGACAGAAGTGCAGCCCTTCCGCAAATTGCTGCAGATTTCATTGCTGGGCCATGAACAAGTGTCAGCATGCGAACCACTCAACGAAACATCATCAATGTGAGCTTTCGGAGCCGAAGGCCCACTCGTGAACCTTGATGACTGCACGACATAAAGCTTTACGCCTCCCCTGGACCCATCAACACAGACGTTGGACTCTTGATGACTGGAAACATGTTGCCTGGTCGGACGAGTCTCGTTTCAAATTGTATCGAGCGTATGGACATGTACGGGTATGGAGACAACCTCATCAATCCATGCATGTCAGCGGGGGACTGTTAGAGCTAGTGGAGGCTCTGCAATGGTGAGGGGCATGTGCAGTTGGAGTGATATGGGACCCCTGACACGTCTAGATACGACTCTGACAGGAGACACGTACGTAAGCATCCTGTCTGACCACCTGCATCCATTCATGTCTATTGTGCATTCCGACGGACTTGGGCAATTCCAGCAGGACAATGCGACACCCCACACGTTAAGAATTGCTACAGAGTGGCTCCAAGAACACTCTTCTGAGTTTAACCACTTCCACTGGCCACCTAACTCCCCAGACATGTACATTATTGAGTATATCTGGGATGCCTTGTAACGACCTGTTCATAAGAGATCTCCACCCCCTCGTACTCTTACGGATTTATGGGCAGCCCTGCAGGATTCATGGTGTCAGTTCCCTCAGCACTACTTCAGACATTAGTCGAGTCCATGCCACGTCGTGTTGCGGCACTTCTGCGTGCTCGCGGGGCCCTACACGATATTAGACAGGTGTACCAGTTTCTTTGGCTCTTCTGTGAATCTGAATGGAGCATTAACAGCACCGCAGTAAAGACAACGGTTCAGGGAAGCGTGTTGTGGACAGAATTGCAATCATGTACTGGTAATGAAAACACTGAGACCCTAAACACGGCACTCGTTCGGCTGAAACAGTGGTCTCTTGTTTATATTGTGTTTATAAAGATGGTACATATGACACTGACAACCACAAATAGTGCAAACAAAAGAATTTCCGTGATGACATGTTATGGTCGTGTGGGAATCTTCAGTGTTCTTCCTAAGAAGACATGAGGTGTATCTATGTGTTGGCAGTAGCGCAAGAAAGGTGTGCAGGTTAGTCTCCCGTATTACAGAAGCCAGCAGCATACAGATGTGCGCTAGGAGCGCCACGTTTTGATGGTAGGCATTTCTGAACGCAACACAAGAAAGACTTGAACTACACGGTGTCAGCTAGTGTAGTCACGAACCATTTCTTGAAAGATGAGCTACGAGCAGAGGTACCCAGTGACGGGCACCTTCAACAAGTGAGGTGGCGGAATTGTGGGTCACCGGACCCCAACCCCCTCCCATCCTCCCAGCGGCCGTCCAGATTTTGGTATTCCATTGTTTCCATAAAGCGCTTCAAACATAAAATCTATATATGTGAAGCAATTTTGTCATTGGAATAATACAAAAAATGGGTGTTCGAAACATGACGTCATTTTTCATCGGCTGTTAGCTATCGAAGCTGTTATTCCATATTATATTCCAGGAATTCAGTTCCCCCCCCCCCCCCCCTCTGATGTGTCTCGACGTAAATACACTTCCAAAATGTCAACATGATCCAAAGTAAAGAAGGGAAGATTTGGCTTTAGCATTCCGTCGATACGGAGCACAAGCTCGGATTGGGGAAGCAAATTGGCAGTGCTCTTTCAGAGGAAGCATCCCACCATTCTCCTTAAGCGATTTAGGGAACCACGGAGAACCCAAATTTGGATGGCCGGACGAACCGCTGGCCTCCAGAATACGAATCCAGTGTGTTACCACTGCGCAACATCGCCCGGTCAGAATCCTAAGCAAGTCCCCGTGCACAGTGAGTATCGGGTGTGATAACGTTCCAGAAAGTAGAGCTACAAGAGCGAATATCCGGTCCAATAAGCAGCGATGGATAACCTAGAGCTAGACATCATTGGATAGAGTAGAAATATCTGTGGAGAGATAATTCTGATGCTTAGAACAGAATTTTTGTCTTAGACTGTCCCCAGATGATGATGATGATATTAGGTTTGTGGCCGCTCAACTGCGAGGTCATCAGCGCCTGCACAAAGTCTCAATTTTTACACAATCCAATTTTTTTACGTAGTCCAATCTACCCACTTTCACGAATGATGATGATTATGATGATGATGAAATGATGGGGACAACACAAACACCCAGTCTCCGGGCAGAGTAAATCCCCAACCCGGCCGGGAATCGAACCCGGGACCCGTGATCCAGAGGCAGCAACGCTATTTGTCAACAGATCACAATACTTCGGTACGAGGAAGTTTTGCTCTTAAAACTGTTTACAGATGTTGAAAGTCGTTAGATGACCCTGAACAAAGAAAAGTGTGAAGTTACTCACATGAGTACTAAAAGAAATCCGGTAAATTTTCGATTACGCAATAAGTCACACAAACCTGAAGGCTGTAAACTCAACTAAATACTTAGGGATTACAATTACAAATAACCTAAATTGAAACGATCACATAGATAATGTTGTGGGTACAGCAAACCAAAGACTGTGATTCATTGACAGAAGAGGTGCAACAGGTCTACTAGACAGCCTACACCACGCTTGTCCGCCCTATTCTGGAATAATGCTGTGCTGTGTGGGATCCGCATCAGGTGGGACTGACGGATGACATCGAAAAAGTACAAAGAAGGGCGGCTCGTTTTGTACTATCGCGAAGTAGGGGAGATAGTGCCACAGACGTGGTATATGAATTGGAGTGGCAATCATTTAAACGAAGGCGTGTTTCGTTCTGACGGGATCTTCTCATGAGATTTCAATCACCAGTTTTCTCCTCCGATTCCGAAAAGATTCTGTTGACGACCACCTACATAGGGAGAAATAATCATCACGATAAAATAAGAGAAATCAGGGCTCGCACAGAAAAATTTAAGTGCTCGTTTTTCCCGCGCGCCGTTCGTGAGTGGAACGGTAGAGAGATAACTTGAAGATGGTTCTTTGAACCTTCTGCCAACCACTTTATTGTGAATAGCAGAGTAATCACGTAGATGTAGATCGTTAATATAGACAGATCGTATTCAAATGCACTGTGGATTTTGTAGTCACGTTTCATCAACATTTTAAAAATTTATATTTAATTTGGGGAATGAATTTGGCTTAAAGCTTTGAAGAGAGAATGGCAGGGCACTTCCGTTGCTTCCCTCAAGTCTCACATCTCAGATAACGCTAATTTGTTTCTTCTGCCGAAAGAAGGAATAGTCATCGTTCTTTTTTTGGGTTTGAACTTTCTCACTGGCCTTAATCGTTTTACCGAGTGCCTTTTAATGTTGTGTCGGCATAGCCAAGTGACGTGCCGGAATAGTAGGACACAGGACACCATCGCCCCCTATCCGTCGGCTATCTATATTTTGGTTTTCCATTGCCGACATAGTACGTCATCGAAAGTGTCCCAGAAAATATTGAATTTAGAGCTACGCCGCAAATGAGCGATTCATTATATATGCTTATCATTATTTGTTTCTCGAGTTTTTCTTTATTAATTTGTCTCATTCATAGAAGCTTCCTAACGACAAGATTTAACATTTACAATTATTTAAGTGGCGAATTTTTTGGACAAGTGTCCACTGCGTTACAGAATAATTACCATGGGGAAAAAACACAGAGCTGACTGAATGTACAACGAGGCCAACTAACGTTAAAAAATATACATGACATTCTCCTGTAAAGACACATCCAGACAGAAAAACCTCTGCAACAATTTCTTACAATAAATTTGTGCTTTGTAAAATTCTTTTTAGTGCAGCAGCATCATATATTGCGTTGAAGATCAATTCGACAACTAAAAAAGAGAGAGAACAGAATGAAACTCGCGAAGAAATTACAATGACGGAAAAAGTCGCAATGCCTTGAAGTAGTTGTGCGACGTGAACGAAAGTCGGCAGGCGTGTTTCTACATCTGAAAGATTATGTCTATTGCAGTTTCGCACCAGTCGTACGGGAGTGGCGTTAGTAGCGCCATTATGAGGTTTGCTTTAAATACATGCTGTAACGGTCGTGAGCGTTAGTTACCTTTGAGGCTGGACGTGGTGAGTTGGTGTTAGTCAAGAATGCCACTATCAACATCTCACTGAGTTGAATGAGGTCATGTAATAGGGCTACGAAAAGCTGGATGTTCCTTCCGCTATATTGTAGAAAGACTTGGTAGGAATATAGCCACTGTACATAACTGCTGGCAGCGGTGGTCACGAGAATGTACGGTTTTCGAGAAGACCTGGCTCCGAACGGCCACGTGGCACTACCGAGAGGGAAGACCATCGTGTTCGACGTATGGCTCTAGTGCATCATACTGCATCTGCAGCAGCAATTGGCACCACAGTGACACAGGGAACTGTTACAATTCTGTTACTTCAAGGATAGCTCCGAGCCAGAAGCCCTGTAGCGTGCAGTCCACTAACCCCAAACTACAACCATTTGCGACCTCAGTGGCGTCAAGCGAGAGCTCATTGGACGGCAGGATGGATGTGTCTTGTGTTTCCTGCGGAAATCTGGTTCTGTCTCTGTGCCACTGACAGCCGTGTTTTGGTTAGGAGGAGGCCAGTTGAGGGCTTAGATACCAACGTGCCTGCCTGCTAGACACACTGGACCTACACTTGGAGTTATTATGATCTGGGGTGAGATTTCGTATGACATGAGAAGCACTCTCGTAGTTATCCCACGCAGACTGACTGCAAATCTGTACGTCAGTGTGGTGATTCGACCTGTTGTGCTGCCATTCCCGAACAGCATTCCAGGGGTGTTTTACAACGGAATAACGTTCGATTACGTATCGCTGTTGTAACACAACATGCTCTACAGAGTGTCGACACGTTACCTTGGCCTGCTCTATCACTAGGCCTGTCTCCAATCAAGCACATACGGGATATCGTCGGATGACAACTCCAGTGTAATCCACAGTCACTATTAACCGTCCGTGTATTGACCGAGCAAGGAAAACTGACATTCGGCACCAGTACAACACAATGCATTCGCCTCTGTATGTCTGCATTCAATATTCTGGCGGGTACAACAGTAATTAATGTACCAGCATTTCACATTTGCAATGGCTTATCTCGCTCTTATATTAACCTGTGATCTTGCAACATTAATCGCTTGCATATGCTCCATAGACAAATGTATTCCCGAAATTTCATTACTCTACAGTAATTACTTTTTGGTGATGTGATTTTTTTAGCGTCATTGTAGATAGAATCACATATATTAATTTTTATGCTTTTTAATCACATGGTGAAAACAATAATCAGAATGAAAAATCCACCAAAGCTTCTAAAATGACTACACACTATTTATTTTCTTCTTGTTCCTAATTATTACTCTTCACATTCAGTATTCTAATTTCTTCTCTCCCTCCCTCCCTCTCCCTCTCTCTCTCTCTCTCTCTCTCTCTCTCTCACACACACACACACACACACACACACGAGCACACTGTCACTGTTGGGCTCTCGAAACATTCTTCTTTAGAATGTTTTCAGCATCACTTGAAATATTTTTACTGACGAAATTTTTCGGTTTTTATTATCTGATACCATACGTTTAATCCTGGTTCATCCTTACGAAAACTAAAAGCTTAATTCCAATTTTTTCTTTCGAATAGTATGTATGTGGTACTTACATTTTTACATAAAACGACGAAGCTTTTTCGGCTCATTACTTAATGACTGTACCAAATCTGCATATCTTGGCTCGATGTGATCGGAAAATTGTTTGTATTCAGGCATGGGTATTTGTTATTTATGCATAAATTATTTCCGATTGTCTTACTTTGAATGTTAGTGCACTTTGAATGGCCAGATGCCTGTGTCTTACTATTTTGTAGATCTTGAAGATGCTCATCATAGACCGAAATTAATTTCCTGGTGTGAAATATTGTGGTCTGTAATGGGAAGAAATATAAAAAGCCTTTCCTGGATCACTGTGAATTTTGCTGCGACTATATTGCAACTCACAGTCACATGTAATCTTTCTTCACGCCTCAGGTACTACTAATAAAGCTTACAACTGTGTTTTTTTTATAATATATATAAAGGTTCGGAAATCTGCAAAAAACCTGATTCAGAATGTCGTGTATAAATCTCATCTACAAATTAACAATGCTCGAAAAGTATTTACATTTAACGACAGTGTACGCCCACATTGCTACGTTAATGTCTCTTGTAAATAAATGGCCATACAATCACAGAACTATCCCTATGAGATTACACATGCATTAAACGGTGTGTCTATATTTTTCGAAGTGTAAAGCGCCTCTTACTAGGGTGATAATTATAATCGGACCTTTCTGGTACTTTTCTATAAAAAGGATATGTTTTTTCCGTGCATAAAATTCTCTCTGCATCCATAGAAGCAACAGTAGTTCACCATTTCCAGTGAACAAACGAGTAGGAACGGGGCAAAAACGTGTAATGCTTAAGTTTTGACTTTTCCGTAAAGCGTAAACAAAAAAAAAAGGTTCAAATGGCTCAGAGCACTATGGGACTTAACTTCTGAGGTCATCAGTCCCCTAGAACTTAGAACTACTTAAACCTAACTAACCTGAGGACATTACACACATCCATACTCGAGGCAGGATTCGAACCTGCGACCGTAGCGTTCGCGCGGTTCCAGACTGAAGCGCCTAGAACCGCTCGGCCACAGCGGCCGTCTAAAGCGTAAACAAACAGCGCTACATCGAATTAAATGCAAATGCCTCTAAGCATTATGGGACTTAACATCTGAGTTTATCAGTCGCCTAGACTTATAACTTCTTAAACCTAACTAACCTAAGGACATCTCACACATCCATACCCGAGGCAGGATTCGAACTTGCGACCGTAGTAGCCGCGTGGTTCCGGACTAAAGGCCGGTTCCCACTAGGGCTGCCGCGCGTCAAAACCGCGCGGTGGCGGCGTGGTTGCCACGGAAACGGCGTCAGCGGCGCGGCGCGGCGGGTTCTGCGTCGCGGTTTGACCATGTCGAACCGCTTCCGCTACCGCGTGCCGCGCTCCAGATGCGCGCCGCCAATCACAGAACGCGCTGAGCGTGACGTCAGGTACGGAACCCCGGGCCACACGAACTTTCGCCGAACCGCTGGCGCGGATGCGGCGGCAGCTATGAAATACTTATCATCCGATTCCAAGGAAACTATTCGGTAGAAAAATTTGATTCTTGGACATGTTACAGCCTGATATCTTCTCTCGATAAAAGACCGAATTTGTTTTCGTTATTCTTCGTGGTTACTTGCTGTATCGCATTTACGTAAACCTTTACACGAAATTTTAGTGAGTGTGCAGAGGTAAAAACGCATTGCGTGGACTTTGCTTACAGTTCATTTTAGGTAATACATTATTGCGTATGAAATTTAGCCAACATATCGAAATTGTTTTTAAAGTTGAGAGCAGAACGATAGCTATCACCGTTCTCGAGATATTGAATGATACGTCGGCAGACGGGCTGTGTGGTGACCGCGCGCGGGTCGCTCGCGACGCGACCGATACTTCGTCCTGCTCGTCGTAAACCATGTGGTTGTATCAACTGCAAATTTCGTAAAAGGTTCAAGAAATCGAAACGTGTTTTTTTTTTTTTTTGCAAACAATAACTTGTAAAAAGTCATGTATTTCGTCGCATGATAACTATCCAAAATCTGTTTATCTACCGAGATATGAAAGTAACTACAGTTTTTCCGAAGGGATAGATGAATTTTTTTAAACAGCATTTAATAGCATGTGGAATGAGAAGCTAAATCGAGACTAATTTGCTGGTCTGACATAAGATGTAATTTGCTAAGTATCTACAGCTATTGATTATTTCCTCTGGTAAGTAACAAACGGTGGAATCTAGAATGATTCATACTTGCAGATTATAAAACAGTTCACATCCTTTTTTTACGTGAATAACTGATTAATTACAGTGAATCGAGCTTTAGGCGGACATCTGCGTTTCTCCTCACCTGTTCACATGCTGGAGGTTGAACTAAAACTTAAGATTATGGAACATAAGCACATTTTCATGTTTGCTCTTTCTTCTTCTGTCACTAGCTGTAGACATTTTACCGAAAACACTGATTTGAAGTCGTAACTACAGCGTGTTCACCTCATGTCCCTTACTGTTTGGTTTGTTTATGTACATGTTGCCAACCTAAAGAATTATATGCTGAAAACTAATGTTTGTTTATTTCTGTTCTTCTTATATCTGTATGTGTGTGTGGCTAGCCAGTGATCGTTATAGAAAGTGGAAAGTGAATGCAGTAGTTGTCAGACAGTGGTTGAAAGATTTGGTGTTCAGCTGATTTCAGTTTTTGTTTAAATGTTTTGTGGAGGAGTGCATGGAAGAGTAAGTTCACTGCTTACATTAATAGATAAAATAGTAGAATAGCATTTCAACAGATGATTATTATCAGAATACTATCACCCAACCCCTTTGTCCTCACTC
Source organism: Schistocerca piceifrons (assembly GCF_021461385.2). Lineage (NCBI taxonomy): Eukaryota > Metazoa > Arthropoda > Insecta > Orthoptera > Acrididae > Schistocerca > Schistocerca piceifrons. The sequence continues at coordinate 650,522,936 of NC_060149.1, forward strand.
TTTGACGCCTCATAATATGTCCTGTCAACTTACCCCTCTTGTAGTCAAAGTTGTGCCGTAATTTCCTCTTCCTCCTATATTTAATTCCATACCTCTTCTTTAGTTACACGATCCTCATATCTAATCTTCAGCATTCTTATTGATCACCACGTTTTGAAAGCGTCCATTCTCTTCTTGACAGAACTGTTCATCGCCCACGTTTCACTTGCATACAAGGCTGCACTCCACACAAATACCTTTGTAAAATAATACCCAACCATTAGAATTTATATTCGATGTCAACAAATTTTCTTTTTCAGAATGCTTTTCTTGCTATTCACAGTCTTCGTTTTATATCCTCTCTACTTCTGCCTTCTCAATTACTGCTTCCCTTTCAAGTCATTGAAGTGCTAGAAATGCAGTTTGGTTTCTGTACAAGTTGTAGATAATCTTGTGCCCTGTGTTTTATCGATGACATCTCCAGAGCTTCAAAGAATGTTTTAGTTAAGATTGTCAAAACCTTTCTCTAAACATGCAAATTCTATAAACACAATTTCGCAGTTCTTCAGTGTGTCTACTTAGCTAAGTGGTAGGATCAGTGTTGCCTTGCGTGTTCAGACATCTCACAGGAATCTAACATAGTGCTTATGTTAATTTGTACAACCCCTCCCCCTCTCCTCTCTACATATTCCTTCCACTTTCTAGTCTTCTCTTTTTTGCTTAGTTCTGGCTTGCCAAATGAGCTCTTTACAGTTGCTTCTCCTTTGAGCAAAATTTTCTTTGTTCTTTCTCATTTTCATTCCCCTATGTTTTCCAAGTGCAAAATCGCGTTGCAGTTTTGGACTTTCTGTCAACGTCGTGTTTAGACATTTCTATTTCGCATGGCCTACTTTATTTGCTGCATTTTTATATTTTTCCCTCTTGTCAAATTTAATATATCACGTTCTATCTAACGATTTCTACTGTACCTTCTTCCCATTCACATACTCTGCTGCAGTCACCACTTCTTCTCTCAAAGATATCCATTCGTATTCTAGCGGATTCCTTCCTCTGTTTCAGCCAGTCGTTGCATTATGGTAACTTTAAGATTGTCGAAAAACTGTGGGTCTTCACTTATTCAAGTTCAGTTTCCTTAATTTGCCACCGTTTACTGTATCTTTAGTTGTAAACTGCAGCTCGTAACCAATAAAGTATTGTAGGTTTGTGTCTGCACCGGGAAATGTCTCATAATTTAAAATCTGGTTTCGAAAACTTTGTTCCAAATATGTATTATTATTTCATGATTCTTAAGCAAGGTGTTGGCGATGATTACATTATGCTCTGTACGAAATTCTATTAGGTGGCTTCCACTTTCATCCCTTCCCCCAAGCCTTTGTGTTCTTACTGTTTTCCTGTACCTGCTACTGTATCACATTTTAAATTTTTGTCTCTTGTAACTATCTGAATAATCTCTTTTGTTGTACATTGTTTCAATGTGTTAGGAGATAGTGAACAATTATGAACGGTAGTCAAGAAATCTTTTTGTGGTGAAATGAGAAAACACGATTAATGAAATATGTGAAAGAGTACATTGTACAGAAAATGAAAAATTGGTATGTCTTCACCCAACTTCGTCTTTCCTTCATGTAGGTGTAAGATATAATTAATCAAACGCACCAGGCGTTTCAGTGGGTACCGCCCCGTACCTCAGTGGCTGTCCGTCATTGGCTACCGCTAGCGTCTGCCACTTCCAGATGGGAACGCCAATTCCGCGAGCCGCCGCGTCAAAGCGGAAAACGCTTGCCGCTGCCGTTGCCGCATGCCGCGCTCTAGTGGGAACCGGCCTTAAAGCGCCTAGACCCGCTCGACCGCAGCGGCCGGCTACATCGATGTCACGGAGCAATCCCAGCTAGATATTCACAACATGGCATGATATGCTCAAGCCATAGATAGTTCGATTCTACCAGCGAGAGCGATGACAGCATGCTTCAGTTTGTACGATCCACCGGGCCCAAAATACTGCTCAGCAACTTTTCCCTTGATCCCCGAGCTGATACTTTTGAAATTCGAAGTCCAGTTGACGCCCCATAGTTCTCCCCGAACACAAGTGCTATCGAACAGACTATATGTTTCTTTTCCAGGGTCTTGCAGAACTTCAGAGTTGATTGTTTTGTTCATAATGGGTCACACCCGCTAGAAAGGGTTCGATACGGTATACCAGTCAGTCCGACAGGCGGAAGGTCGAATGTTGTACAGTATAATTTCTTTTCTTATTTTTAGGTCGGGGGGGGGCAGAGTGGTTAGGGGTTGTGCTAGGAGGCCTAGCCACGGTGTCACTTCTCCTGATAGGATATGGGAGAGGCGCCGGATAGGAAACATTGTGCCTTTATTTAAATTCCTTTTTTATTTTTATATCCCAGGAAAAAAGTCACTCACCTCTTACAAAGAAAACAAAGAAATGTAGGGCTGAAGTGACTTCCTTGTCGTTCTACTGACAAGGGAACCTCCCCATCGCACCCCCCTCAGATTTAGTTATAAGTTGGCACAGTGGATAGGCCTTGATAAACTGAACACAGATCAATTGAGAAAACAGGAAGAAGTTGTGTGGAACTGTGAAAAACTAAGCAAAATATACAAACTGAGTAGTCCATGGGCCACATAGGCAACATCATGCAGAACGTGAGCTCAGGAGCGCCGTGGTCCTGTGGTAGCGTGAGCAGCTGCAGAACGAAACGTCCTTGGTTCAAATCTTCCCTGGAGTGAAAATTTTACTTTATTTATTTTTGCATAGTTATTATCTGTCCGTTCGTTCATTGACGTCTCTGTTAACTGTAATAAGTTTAGTGTCTGTGTTTTGCGACCGCATCGCAAAACCGTGCGATTAGTAGACGAAAGCACGTGTCTCTCCAATGGGAACCGAAAACATTTGATCGCAAGGTCATAGGTCAACCGATTCCTCCACAGGAAAACACATCAGATATATTCTATACGACACTGGTGACGGCATGTGCACCACATGACAGGAATATGTTGTCGACCCACCTAACTTGTATACTTGGCGATTCTTCTACCTTGCCCGATTTAGGTTTTCTTGTGGATGTGATAACCACTCCCAAAAAAGTGATGAAAACATAAGAGTTTGTCACATAAACTGAAAATAAAAAATAAAAATTTTCACTCAATGGAAGATTTGAACCAAGGACCTTTCGTTCCGCAGATGATCAGGTTACCACGAGGCCATGGCGCTGCTGCGATCTTATCGTCCTTGATGTTGCATATGTTCCCATGAACTACTCAGTTTGTATATTTTGCTTATTTTTTCACAGTTCCACACAACTTCTTCCTGTTTTCTCAATTGATCTGTGTTCAGTTTTTCAAGGCCTATCCACTGTGCCAACTTATAACTAAATCTGAGGGGGGTGCGATGGGGAGGTTCCCTTGTGAGAGGAATATCCTAGCTCGTAAAACTGCGCAAACCCTGGACTCCCCATCGCTCTGTGGGTCATGAATCGTGCAACATGGAAGTTCGCTAACTGTATTTATATTTAGAGTGAGGTCGGATGATCTCATGTTCTAGTAGATAGAGCCAACAATAATCCATGCCCAATATCACGGGCCGCGCAAGGTAGCCGCCCGGTCTTGGGCGCCTTGCCACAGTTCGCGAGGCTCCTTCCGTCGGAGGTTCAGACCTCCCTCGGTATGGGTGTGTGTGTGTTGTCCTTAGCGTAAGTTAGTTTAAGTTAGACTAAGTAGTGTGTAAGCCTAGGGACCGATGACCTCACCAGTTTGATCCCAAAGGAACTTACCTCAAGCTTCCAAAAATTTCCAGTATCACGGTCCGCGAGAGCGCGTAGTGCGATACGTGTCCTGCAATCCAGCGGATTGCCGACGTCTCTGTGAGGAGAAAAAGACCGAATCCGGGAAGAATAAAGCATCCGCGTAACCGCGGAGTCGCCGGTACGTTGGAGGAGTCCCATGACACGTGGCGTCAGCCGCCATACATCCTTCGCCTAACCGCACTGCAGACAATGTTCGTCGGTGTCGTGCATACCACATATAAGGCAGAGTGGGAATCGACCACGTAAGATGTCGTACAATCGTCGGCGTGTGACTGTCTTGCAGGTGATAAATGTACACCAACACGATCTCGCTGTCCTGGTGAGGAGAGGCGTACGGACAGCTCGCCAGATCTTCGCCAATCCCTCGTTGGGAATAAATGCGAAAACATTGCTGCCGTGATGATGCCTCAAGTATCGATGTACCTCACGGATATTGTGAATGCTCGTGGCAGGTATTTCTAACTGAACATAATTAAAATTAACAAAGAATCACACGACGTGAAGAAAGGAGGCGATATTGTGGCTGCCGCCGCCAGTGGTTGGAAGGATGGAGGAAGGAGAACGTTCAAGATCGCCGACGTGATGGCGTGTTGCCGTTGGTCCCACGACCGTATCGCTCGCAGGTACAGAGCGAGTGCCTTGTTCCACACATTCATAAGATTAAGTCCTCAAGAATGGTGTGGGAGAGTTAAAGTCTCGTACTTGACCTTAAAGAGCATCCATTTACTGAGATGGTATCCAATGGTCGCCATTAACCTGTCAGCAATACCATGTGGCATTGGAAGTATCTGTGCCAGGTTTGGCAGTCGTGAGACAAGATGAATATTAGTATATTCCACCCTTTGGAGAAGGTCGTGGGTTCGGAGCCAATATAACAGTCTTGAGCTTTGCCGCCAAAATTCGCGCAAAGGTTTTGTAGTCTGCATTGAAATCGTGAGCAGTCGAAACTGATCGACGCTGACACTCCCTGCGGAGTTCGGTATTGGTATAATCACCCCCGTCATGAATTGCGACGGGACGTCCGAGTTCGGATCGAAAGTCCGTCCAGTCGACGTCTCGTGATCGATAAAATGCACGCCAGGATGCGATGGACTTCCGCTTGACGCTCGGGTGATGGAACCCTGAGGGACAGGTCACGAAGCACTATGCAGTAATATTCAAATGTATCTCGGAGCCATCTCTCTTTTTCCTTGCCGTAAGTTTGAGAGGCCTTCCACTATCGCCGGTTTTGCACATTGCAGCCACCATGAGACAATCATACAGTGCACCGAAAGACGGCGAGTGCATGTCTGTCAAGCTTCTTCGATCTACAGACGACATTCGGGATCTATCAATATTGGTGAATTAGGTTTCCACGAACTACGGCACCACTAGACCTGCTGCCGTGGGAGGGTTAACGCGCATAAATGTGCAATGTGATCCGTAAAAGGTGTGGGCCAACGTTCAGCAGCCTGTACGTGATCTCATAATCCGTCAGAAACATAAATCCGATCCAGTGTGCTTGCCGAGTGGTTAGTAAAAGACGTGTAGCCCTCACGCTGTCCATGGATCTTTCCCACGAGTCCATTAGGGTGCTGTCTCTGCAGATCGAGCTCATTGCATAGTAGGAGTTAAAATTCGGGGTTTGATCCTTCTGCGTGAGAACACGATTAAAATCCCCTCCTACCAATACGTGATCATATCTGCCACATAAAAGAGGCGCAATCTCCTCAGAGTACAACGGCGCACGCACTCGTCGATTGTGAATTCCGGAGGTTGCGTAGATGTTGACTATACGAATGCCGTTCACGGTCATCGTCAAACGCCGGGCCGAAGGGCGCTGTCGAGGTCACACATTGTAATTCATTCCCGGACCAAGATCGCCGTTCCACGTCCTACGTCTGGAGTCGGCGCTAGATAATTGTTATATCCATGCACGTCTGGAAGAGCAGCATTGCAGGTTTCCTGCACCAGCAGGAATCCACGTCCGTGGCGTAGATCATGTCCCGAAAAAATAGCAACTTTGCAAGCGATAGTACGGTATTCTCACATTATATACTTTATCCGTTGTTTTCGTCATGATGGTGTCATATCATTGTAAACCCCAAAGGCTGAAGTCCACTATTCATGCCCAGAAGGTTGGCCGCCAACGGGCTTCCCTCCATTGTCTTCGTCATGTTGTGTGCGTCCTGTGAGTGAGCCGTCATCAAGTGGGGGTGCCAGCTACGGCACCTCTCCGACTTGCTCTGCCAAGTCACATTGATCATCAGTCCCAGAAAAGCCCTCTGCTGCATTTCGTTGTGGATGCCGGGACGCTGTCACTGACTCCTCCATCGGCATTATAGAGTCAGCCGGTGTCAATGAAGAGGGACTGTCTGAAAGAAAGGGCATCCGGTTACCAATATTTTCGACGTCCTCTAAAGGCACGTGTTCCACGTCAGATGTCTCTTCGACTCAGAGATCTGCCGTGTCCCCTAGGCTAGAGGTGGACGTGTCGCCCGAACAATGGCGATGCTTTTCGCGACGCTTCGGCGATCGTTGTTTTCGCGCTCTGCCCTCTGCCACAGCAATTCAAATATCCGAACGACCCTAACCCTAAGCCTGCAGGAGCCACTGTTACTTCGCTGATATGGACATCGGAGTGTAGAAATTTAAATCCCCTTTGGGCTGCGGCGATAGATCTTTCACGCACAGTTTCATCGGTCATCTTGACGTACATTGTGCTGCTTACAGTGGATAGGTGTATCCCAACTAGGTATGTAACAGGTAAACGAAATTCATCCCTCAAAAAAACACTCTATTTCAAATGCCTTTGGTCTGGCATATTCGTTGTCAGACGTAAATGGGATCGTAGTCTTTCTGAAATTTTGTTCCAAGGCGATCTATTCAGATAACAACACGCGCGAATATCAGCGGTGTAAACACCTCCTCTTCCATACGCACTCGTAGCCGGGACAACAATTCCGAACCACGCTACTGCCTGTGAGTCATGACAATGTACCCACTAAGATTCTATGGGGTCCTACCTGAGAGAGGGGACGAGTGTACTTTCAAACTGGGGTTTGTTCTGCGCCAAATCGACGCTAATGAAAAATACAGCCGCACAAGTCGATCATAGCCCGTCTGCCTGATTAAGAAAGCTGCCACTCGCATATATAAGTAATTAGAAGCGGTTACATAATGGGAGATCCGAATATGATTGTTACCCAGTAGATTGCTATGAACTGACATTCATAACAATTCCCTTCGATGTGGTAGTTGTAACGCAACTGTTTTCCATAGTACAAAGACGTTACAACAAATGGCAAGTGAACTGTGAAGTACGTATGCCCACGCTGTCTTCATTCACCTAGCCAAAGAAAGGAAAATATCATTAGTAATTACTGAAGGTTACACATTGTTTGCATGTTAGCGATGGTCATGAGCCTTCCACAGTTGCAAAGGATCCTTTTGGTCATCCGCCCCAACATAGTGGCACATAACTCAGGAAATCTCATAACCATTACTAGATTTCAAGTGACTTGGTCAATCGCATTCTCAGACAATTATAGACTTCCGTGGCTGTGACTACGAATGCCACGCTCCTCACCCGTAAACCCGAGTAATGGATCTTGTGACTTACAGCTGTTCATTGGTAGTAGAAACGTACTGGCAGAAGTAAAGCCTTTAGGACGGGTTGCAAGCCACAATTTGATAGTTCAATCGGTCAAGGCATTGCCGTGAAGGACAGGGTTCTGGTTTCATGTCTCCATCCGACTCGCAATTTTAGTATGCTAGGAAGTTTTACCAGATATGTTGCAAATACACTGAAAAGCCAAAAAAATGGTACACCTTCCTAATATCGTGTAGGGCGCGGCGAGCACGCAGAAGTGCCGCAACACGACGTGACATAGACTCGACTAATGTCTGAAGTGCCGGTCGCTGTGGCCGAGCGGTACTAGGCGCTTCAGTCTGGAACCGCGCTGCTGCTGCGGTCGCAGGTTCGAATCCTGCCTCGGGCATGGATGTGTGTGATGTCCTTAGGTTAGTTAGGTTTAGGTAGTTCTAAGTCTAGGGGACTGATGACCTCAGATGTTGAGTCCCATAGTGCTTAGAGCCATTTGAATTTGAATGTCTGAAGTAGTGTTGGAGGGAATTGACACCAAGAATCCTGCAGGGCTGTCCATAAATCTGTAGGAGGATGAGGGGGTGGAGATTTCTTCTGAACAGTACGGCCGGCCGGGGTGGCCGAGCGGTTCTAGGCGCTACAGTCTGGAACCGCGCAACCGCTGCGGTCGCAGGTTGGAATCCTGCCTCGGGCATGGATGTGTGTTATGTCCTTAGGTTAGTTAGGTTTAAATAGTTCTAAGTTCTAGGGGACTGATGACCTTAGAAGTTAAGTCCCACAGTGCTCAGAGCCATTTGAACCATTTTGAACAGTACGTTGTAAAGCATCCCAGATATGCCCAATAATTTTCCTATCTAGGTAGTTTTGTGGCCAGCGGAAGTGTTTAAACTCAGAAGAGGGTTCGTGGAGCCACTCTGTAGTAATTTTGGACGTGTGGGGTGTTGCATTGTCCTGCTGGAATTGCCCAAGCTGGCCGGAATGCACAATGGACATGCATGGATGCAGGTGATCAGATAGGATGCTTACGTACGTGTCTCCTGTCAGAGTCGTATCTAGACGTGTCAGGGGTCCCATATCACTCCAACTGCACATGCCCCACACCATTACAGAGCCTCCACCAGCTTGAACAGTCCCCTGCTAACATGCAGGTTCCATGGATTCATGAGGTTGTCTCCATAGACGTACACGTACATCCGCTAGATGCAATTTGAAACGAGACTCGTCCAACCAGGCAACATGTTTCCAGTCATCAACAGTCCAACGTCGGTGTTAATGGGTCTAGGCGAGACGTTAAGCTTTGTGTCATACAGTCATCAAGGGTAGACGAGTGAGCCTTTGGCTCCGAAAGCCCATACTGATGATGTTTCATTCAATGGTTCGCACGCTGACACTTGTTGATGACCAAGCATTGAAATCTGCAGCAATTAGCGGAAACTTGCACTTCTGTCACGAATCTCTTCAGTCGTCGTTGGTGCCGTTTTTGCAGGATCTTTTTCGGGCTGCAATGATGTCGGAAATTTGATTTTTTTTTTACGGAATCCTCATATTCATGTTACACTCGTGGAATGGTCGTACAGGAAAATCCCCACTTCATCGCTACGTCGGAGATGCTGAGTTCCATTGCTCGTGCGCCGACTCTAACACCACGTTGAAACTTAAATTTTGATAACCTGCCTTTGTAGCAGCGGTAACCGACCTAACAACTGCGCCAGACACTTGTCTTATATAGGCGTTGCTGACCGCAGCGCCGTATAATGCCTGTTTACATTTCTCTGTATTTGAATACGCATGCCTATACCAGTTTCTTTGGCGCTTGAGTGTTTTTGTCACCTGACTTAACATAGATTTTATATACTATTTATCTTATGATGTGCAAAAGACTATTATAAAGGTATACATCACACATTTCTACATACTGTAGTCGTACTTACTACATAAATGAGAACAATGCTAAGTTTGCTTTACACGAATGCCATCCGTATGATGCGCCTACACATATATATAATCCAGAAGACGCTAAATACTTGTTACATCTCTGGTAAAATTTTGTGAACAGAAAATGCGTAAAACTGAAATGCAGTGCTCCCGAGGAAAGTACACAACAAAGATGAGCAGGACAGCAGGTACTCCACATCAGATCAAAAATATTTCTTCTTTTTAATTCACTGAATACATTTTGTAATTATAGCGATAAGCTTAAAACATTTTACATATTTTGACATCGTAGGTTTTCCAGGAACAATGCACCTGACGTAAACATCTTATCTGCCAGCTGATGGACCAAAGCTTCTGCAACACATCGTAATTAGGAAATTTTACATATTTGTCTCAAGTTACGTTGTGTTTGTTTTTATTTATATTTTCAATAGACAGTCACGGTAACAGCCTACCAAACATGTGTGTGTATATATATCTTAAACTTTATGAAATAATTTTTACTGCTTCAGTTACTTTTACTAATATTTATTAGCACGGCAGCGAAGATGTCCTTTAAAAAGTTCATCGCCTTGTGGGTGGTATGTGTACTCGCCCTGTCCTGTTGGGACCAAACATTCTTAATTTCGTTCTCATTCAGTTCACTTAGGAAGGGCTCCAGAATGCAGATGCAGTAACGTTCTGCATTTATGGTGTCCTGAAGGAAGATCGGCACAATGATGCGTTTACGAGTCACGGTGAACCAAACGCCAACCTTTTAATCATGCAGCAGGAACACCTTAAATTCATGCTGATTCTCCGTAGTCCACACACGACTGTTCTGGCTATTCACGTAACCGGTGAGGTGAAACCATGCCTTATCCGTGAAAAACGTTGTGTCAAGAATCCCCTCACCATTGTCCTGCAAGAACGACAGAAACCAGTTGCAAAAGTTCACACGCGCCGGGCGATCGGTGTCTCTCAGTTCATGCACGACCGACAATTTGTACGGATACATGGACAATGAATTCGGCAGAATCTTGTGAGCGGAACCCACGTACATGTGGGCGTGCTGAACTAGTCGTCTAACTGATTTCTTTCGACTTTGCAGCATTCTGTCTTGCACCTCTGCCACCTTCTCTTCGGATGTGGATGTGGATGGCCTGCCTGATTTTGGAGCATTATGAACTCGTCCGGTCTTTCGAAACTTGGTAATGAGGTTCCTCACAGCATTACGGTTAGGCAACTTCACTCCTGGGAACTTTGCTGCAAATGCAGCCTCTATTGCTGAGGTAAACTTGTCTCCATTGCGGAACACATGCCCCACAAGAAACACTCTTTGTTCAATCGTCAGCATTATGACCTGGATCACAACGATGTCACACAAGACGTTGTCTTCAGTCAAACCGGATCTGCGAACAAATACAAATAAATACCTGGTGAAACATGGTTCAAATTTGCTTCAAATATGGTTCAAATATGTTAAACAATGGAAAATGTATTAATGTTTGACAATCACGTAAGTCATTATTTAGCAGACCACAAGATGGCACTGCATAGTTACTTTCTGAACACCCGGTACTAAGGAGGCAGTCCTCTTTGAAAATTTAAATAATCGATTTTTTTGCTTGAAATGTTCCCTGGGATGTTTACTTCATTGTATTGTTCGTATCACGTTCGTCACAAATGCCGTTATCAAGTTGCAACGTTATTTGTGAGAAAGTGTCTCCGAAAACCATTCACAGAGAGAAAAAAATAGTCGACATCGCGGACATTGTGCAGCACGTAATTTCAACGACGGCCTGACAGTAATTCTGGAAATAATGAAAATTCTTGAACTTGAGATAGGACCGGCCTGCTACAACTTTTCCACAAAAACGGACGAAAAGCGTATCGAGCGAGCAGAGCAGCGGATGACAGATGCTGCCAAAGACGCCCACAGGGCTACCACGGCGACGAGCAATATGGAGGAAGACCTCCTTTTGGATATGGAAGGATTGCTATATGGTCCAGGAATCACTGACTAAAGGTATGTTTAACTTAACTACAAGAGATTTAACCCAAAATTTTAAACGCGTTTCTCTTGCAATCGTGAGAAAGGTAACGTTAGAACGGTACATACCTGGTGCAGGGTTGCAGGGAGCGTCCGATTATAATTCCTCCTCCCTCTTTGGTAAATGATTAAATGATATTTGTCCCATATGATTAGCGAAAAATAGATTGGACTTCGAAAACCAAATTCTGAAATATGCCGATTCTTTTATTGATCATGTCAAATGCATTGAGGGCCGTAGCAAAGGCTGGCGAGCAATAGCATCACTGTATTTGTAATACAAACGTCGTTCCCACCCGCGATTACAGCTCTGAAAAATACATTCATAGATAAGTTTAGGACAGGAAATATTGATAACACTACGCCTCGTTATATCATGTCCAAATCAAATGTAGTTAGTCTAAGTCATACAACAGCATCACTTTCTGCCGTCCGTGCAACAGGTAAGGCGCCAAGAGACAAGTGATACAACAAGAAGCAAGTCGGGAGTATCAAATGTTTACAGATAGAAACATAACGAAACAACTACAGAGAATATAATGCCTTAATCTCCATAGTATCCGAGACTTCGGGAGGCAATGCATTTATTTTTCTCAATCTTTAATATCTTATTATATGATGTGGATACAAAAATGACGTCTTAAACACAAAAGTGTAGGGAATAAGATTATATCGTCGGATTTAGAATTACTTTTTATTAATTCTGAAGAAAATCACGAAAATCACCTATTTTTCATGCCTTTAAAATAGGAGTAGCCTCTCAATAAAGTAAGCATTCCACAATGAGAGAAAGGTTTCAGGAAACTCAGACTGTTATTTTCTAGCGTATCATTAAGCAGCCCGTTAGGATTTCATAAATCTACAGTACAGTCGCTGACTGCAACCAATTCCATATAGCATGGATACATGCTGTTCAATGGTCATGATAATATCAGTTAGGTTTTGGTTTTCATGAATGATTTTCTATTTTTAAATGGAGATTATGTTGCCCTCCTTTTTTATCTAAAGCTGACTGACAAGGGAACATTTCCAAGTGTCAATAAACGATTGTGGTGAAACTTGGAGGATGTGTAGACGGGGCAAAATAATGTAATATGTATTTTTTTCTATGTGCCTAATTTCACTTTTAAGGGGTAAAACACACCTCTGAAAGGTAACTTGGCAGATTGGATTTGGAGGGAATATCTTCGAAACGATGATATAAAAAGTGTTTCTCATATAAAAGTTGATAAGTAAGTAATTTTCTTGACAACTGTATAATCGAATTTTGTAAGAATTTGAAATTTTGCAAAATACCCCACCACCATTAATTATTACAGAAAAAAACTTTTTATACAACGTAAATTAAACAAGCTTTCAAGGTACACACATCCGTGATACGTAATAAAGCTGGTTTCTGAAATACCATTTTTGGAAAATAAACTGTATACAATGAGCTGTCGGAATATTTTCAACATTACTAATTAAAATATCTAAACATTTATTATTAGTCTCGATGTTTATTTTACTTATATTTATTTAACGATTTAAATTGTTATTTTCCTTTCATATTCACTTTTATCTTTTTTGTTTTCATTTTACTTTCACTTAAGCGTATTTTGTTAGTTGAAAATAATAAGTAACTCATAATCATGACACAAAACTAGTACAGTAATGATAATCCTTAGTAAATGCTTAAAACATAACTTTTGATTATAGCATGCACATAAAATGAACGAAATTTCATCACATGATATACACGACGGAGAACACAATATAAAACAAAATTCAGCAATATTTCAAATTGTCACAGGTGATCTTCTAAATATCCTTATTTGCATCAGGCATATTTCAGTACACTGGTAAGGCGTGGCGAAAAGAACTGATTATGTGCTAGTGGCTGCAGCTTAATTATATTGTTTGTTAAGTGGAGACTGGCATCAAAATCATTCAACAGAACTAGATCTTAAAATTTTTTCACAAGGTTCTTCCAACATCGAAAGCCGTACACGTACCACATCTCTATCTGTGCCGTCGAGTCCTTTGGCATCACCAGATGAACAAATTTCTTTTTCTCACATATGATGGTCAATGCGGTTTTTTCACACTGACAATAATTTCAAAAGAAACTAATAGTGGGTTTCGACCGAGAACTCGGGAATATCTGTTTGAGGCCCAAATGTCCTTGTGGCAGCATCGAAATACGGTAAACAAACGTCCGAGCAGGTCAAAAGATGTTTTCTTTCCCAGCGAGGGGGAAAAATTTGCATTGTTTGATTCTTAGGCTTGCCACTGTCAAAGAACCGTATTGACCACTACACCTGAGGACAAGGAACTTGTTCCAGAAAAGTTTTCATTTTTCAAAATCAATAGTGGTGGGGTGTTTTGCAAAATTTCAAATTCTTACAAAATTCGATTACACAGTTTTCGAGAACGTTAATTACATATCAACTTTTATATGAGAAACATTTTTATATATCATCGTTCCGAAGATATTCCTTCCAAACCTAATATGCCAAATTACTTTTCCGGAAGTGTTTTACCCCTTAAAAGTGAAACTAGGCACAAAAAATACGTATTGCATTATTTTTCCTCCTCTACACACCCGCCGAATTTCGTCAATATCGTTTATAGACGTATGGAAATGTTCGCTTGTGAGTCTACTTGCTGGACTACCTTAGTGTAGATATAGATTGCGAGTCGGCGAGGTGAGCCCGGGTGGGCTCGAACATTGGCACCAGACAACTGGTCTGGTCCATGACCACACCGTGAATGAAATTGCTCGATTTGGTGCCGTATCAGTGCGGACTGTCCAACGTGCGTATAAGAAATGGCGTACCACTCGTTGCCATCTGACACAGCATAAGAACACTGGTAGCAAGAAGATAGTAACCGATAGGGACCGGAGGCGAGGGTCACGTTTTGTCAGTGACAGGAATTGCTATTGTCAGGGAATGTAGGTCCCTCTCAACCAGTTTCCGAGCGAAAGCTGCGAAAAGATGTGCATGCAATGGACATTCGGAGCCGGGTATCTCGCAAAAGTCCAGTGTCCACAGCGGCACCCTTCCAGTTGATCAGACAACACAGAAACTTGTGAGTAGCTGTCTGGAGGCGTGTAGTGTGGTCCGACCAGTCGTGATTTTTGCTTTTTTTTTTTTTTTTCAAATGATGCAAGGCATCGAGTGCACCGACAGCTCAATGAGACGCTTAGTTCGCAATGTGAGGAGAATATACTTCCGACTGGAGGTGGTTCCGTGACGTTTTAGGGTTATTTTTCGTACCAAGACTTCACCTCACTCGGTCAGGCTACCGTGAACATAAACCAGAATTTTATCGAAGAATAATCGCCAAACAGCCGTATGTTTTCAGACGTTATTTTATTTAGTCCACCAGTTTCGGCATCTCATTAATGCCATCTTCAGGCCCGTATGCATTCCATGTATAGACAATCAGGTATGCCAACACTTGCGTAACTGGAGCCATCAATATCTGGATTCCACGAATTCGTTTTTGAAATGTTTATCCAAAAGCGAATTCACGGAATCCAGATACTGATGACTCCAATTATGCAAGTATCAACATATCTGATTGTCTATACATGGAGTTTATAGGCGCCTTAAGATGACATTAATGAGATGCCGATACTGGTCGACTAAATAAAACAACTTCTGAAAACGTATGGCCGTTTGGCGATTATTCTTCGTATCCGCGATAGATCAACAGACATACACCAGTATGGTTATTTCGTCATTTTCGGTGACCCAGGGCTACTCTTTCTTCTACATCTTTACAGTGAGTGTGCTGTGGACACTCCCATCTTCCAGTGTGAGAACAGCTGCATTCATTTGGCCACTGGCATACACGCCTGTTGTGAAGAGCACTCAAGCACCCTATCGCACTTCGACTGGCCCGTTAAATAGCCCGATCTGAATATCATAGTAAATGTTTGTGACTATTTGGAACAATGGCTGAAATACACTCTAAGACAAAAGGAAGTAGGTATATGCAATGTACAGGTACAGATAAAAACACACGATTACAGCTTCAGAAAAACTGAATGATTTATTCGAGAGAAAGAGTGTCACAAGCTGAGCAAGTCAGTAACGCGTTGATCCACTTTCGACCCTTACGCAAGCAGTTACTCGGCTTGCTATTGATTGACAGAGTAGTTGAATGTGGTCCTGAGGGATGTCGTGCCAAATTCTCTCCAGTTGGCACATTAGATGATCAAAATCCATCGCTGATTGGAGGGCCTTGCCAATAATTCTCCAAATTATCTCAATAAGGGGTAGTTCCGATTACCTCGCTGGCCAAGGTGGGGTTTGGTAAGTACGAAGACATGCAGTAGAAACTCTCGCCATGTGCGGGAGGGCATTATCTTGACGAAATGTAAGCCCACGATGGCTTGTCATGAAGGGCAACAAAACGGAGCAAAATATCGTCTACGTAGCGAAAGGATAGTGCTATGAAATGAAATGACACCCCTGCCCGTCACTCCTGGTATCTGTATGTCCATCTTTTTAGAAATGGTTGCGGTACTCGGTTGTTCGATACAGGATGTCAAATGAAGCCCCTTTCAGCAGTGTAGTTTCAAACCTTATATTATTATGCAACCAGTTTCATCGTTTTTACTACTCCATCTTCAGGACCCTGATTGACGTGTAGGAAGATTCTACCCCGGTTTTGATTAAAACAGGGGACAGCAATACCGGTATTAGTAGATTTTTGCTATAACGATCAGTTCAACCATCATCTGCCGACACTAATACCAGTATTGCTGGCCCCTGTTTTAATCAAAACCGAGGTAGAGGCTTCCTACACGTCGGTCAGGGTCCTGAAGATGGCGTAATAAAAACTGAAACTGGTTGCCAAGTAAAATAAGGTTTGAAACTAGACGGCTTAAAGGTGTTTAATTTGACATCCTCTATCATTACTGGTAGTCGCGCTGTAAGGCGTCCGTGTTGTCTCCAAAAACGTCTTCGCAGATCACTGGTGCTCACTGGGCTTCCATCACAGCAAGATAATGCCCTTCCGAACATGGCAACAGTTTCTACTGTTCGTCTTCGTGGTTGCCGAACCCTGCCTTGGCCATCAAAGCCACTGGATCCATCCCATGTTGAGAACGTCTGGAGCACTATGGGGAGTGCCGTCCAACTAGTTCGGGAGTTTGATGATCTAACGCGACTCTTGGACAGAATTTGACACGTTATCCGTCAGGAGGATATCCAAGAAATATATCAATAAATGCCAAGCCATACAACTGCTCGCATAAGGGCTCAAAGTGGATGAATGCGTTACTGATCTGCTCAGTTTGCGAAGCTCTTTGTCTTGAATAAATCATTCAATTTTTCTGAAATTGCCATCATTTGTTGTCTGTACCTGTACATCACATCTAACGATTTACGTTCCATTCGGATAATTCCTTCACGTTGTGTTTTTTTTCTCTTAGAGTGTATAGCAATCAACATCGCCTCAATCTGATAGTACTACAGGATCTAATAATCAATGAATGCCTTCAGCTGGATATGGCGTACATGGAGGAATTTGTGGACCTCCTACTTCGCCTTCGCCGAATTGAGGCAATAACGTAGAGGCGAAGTGACGTGGTATTAGCGGGATGTCTCGTAGTGCTGACTAATATTTTGTCTGGAACGGTTATTAATGAACGCCTGCCACGCTCAAGAGAGGCGGGAATTTCTCGAATAGTGATTCACCTTCAATGCCACTGACAATCAACTATCTCGCAGTCTATCGCCGTTACACGCGTCAGGCGCCCACGATAAGTATTTTCAGATTGAGAAATGATGGCAAAGAAGTCGTCTGGGTTCTTTTCACTGAAACTACACCAGTAATTGCGTAAGCGACTTAGGGAAACCATGTGAAACGTGAATGTGCACCGGCCGGGGTGACCGAGCGGTTCTAGGAGCTAAAGTCTGGAACCGCGCGACCGCTACGGTCGCAGGTTCGAATCCTGCCTCGGGCATGGATGTGTCTGATGTCCTTAGGTTAGTTAGGTTTAAGTAGTTCTACGTTCTAGGGGACTGATGACCTCAGAAGTTAACTCCCATAGTGCTCAGAGCCATTTGACCCATTTCGTAAATGTGCATGGCTGAATGGGGATTTGAATTGTCGTCCAACTGAATGTGAGTCCAGTGTATGATTTTACCGATGCCCCAACGCGTTCTTTACACTCCACCCAATTCAGCATTTGCAGCAAATATTCCTTAGACGAGTCTGTGCTCAAGCAGTCCCATCACAGATAGTCAGCTAATCTGATTGCACGAGTCTGTGAAATAATTTATAAAAGACCACTCATTTTACTTGGATAGTACCGATTTCTGTCGAGGTAGAGCTAAATGGAAGGAATGAGGAATGAATTGCTCGTGATAAGTCTGGAGCAGACGTTCCAAAGACAGATAAAGTCCGAAATTTCTGAACAACAAAGATTGTAAATGTAAAGGTTTATGAGCCCGATAGTCTGCATATCAAACAATAACACTGAATAGCGAGAAATCCCAGAGTCCAGCGGACAAATACGTTGACGCTAATGGAATGTCGCTAAATTAAACATTTTGGGTTTGTAATAAACACATTTTTTTTGCAATTGGCAATAGAAATCACGTGGCTCAACAATATTTTATAGCAAAAATTTGTATAGGTCAAACTCAAGGCACGATCTGTGAGATTAGAACGAGATCAATCCAGGGAATGGTCTGGCGGACACTGATGGAAGTTAGGGATCATTTGTTTTCGAATAGCACTTCTGGAGAAATCGTGACTTGTGCTACGGACATCATCTGTGTGTTCCGACAGAGAAATTCTCATCAAGATTTCTGATATGGACGTCGGACACTTTAAGCAGGGGGAATGATAACCTGTCACCGCACGCTCTCTGGAATTAGCCATCGCATCAGCAGATGTGAATACACTTTCCTCGCATGTCCTTAAAATACATACACTACTGGCCATTAAAACTACTACACCAAGAAGAAATGCAAATGATAAACGGCTATTCATTGGACAAATATATTGTACTAGAACTGACATGTGATTAAATTTGCACGCAATTTGGGTACATAGGTCCTGAGAAGTCAGTACCCAGAACAACAACCTCTGGCTGTAATAACGGCATTGATACACCTGGGCATTGAGTCAAACAGAGCTTGGATGGCGTGTACAGGAACAGCTGCCCATCCAGCTTCAACACGATACCACAGTTCATCAAGAGTAGTGACTGGCATATTGTAACGAGCCAGTTGCTCGGCCACCATTGACCAGATGTTTTCAATTGGTGAGAGGTCTGGAGAATGTGCTGGCCAGGGCAGCAGTCGAACATTTTCTGTATCCAGAAAGGTCCGTACAGGACCTGCAACATGCGGTCGTGCATTATCCTGCTGAAATGTAGGGTTTCCAGGGATAGAATGAAGGGTAGAGTCACGGGTCGTAACACATCTGAAATGTAACGTCCACTGTTCAAAGTGCCGTCAATGCGAACAAGAGGTGACCGAGACGTGTAACCAATGGCACCCCATACCATCACGCCAGGTGATACGCCAGTATGGCGATGACGAATACACGCTTCCAATGTGCGTTTACCGCGATGTCGCCAAACACGGATGCGACCTTCATGATGCTGTAAACAGAACCTGGATTCATCCGAAAAAATGACGTTTTGCCATTAGTGCACCCAGGTTCGTCGTTGAGTACACCATAGCTGGCGCTCCTGTCTGTGATGCAGTGTCAAGGGTAACCGCAGCCATGGTCTCCGAGCTGATAGTCCATCCTGCTGCAAACATCGTCGAACTGTTCGTGCAGATGGTTGTTGTCTTGCAAACGTCCCCATCTGTTGATTCGGGGATCGAGACGTAGCTGCACGATCCGTTACAGCCATGTGGATAAGATGTCTGTCATCTCGACTGGTAGTGATACGAGGCCGTTTGGATCCAGCACGGCGTTCCGTATTACGCTCCTGAACCCACCGATTCCATATTCTGCTAACAGTCATTGGATCTCGACGAACGCGAGCAGCAATGTCGCGATACGATAAACCGCAATCGCGATAGGCTACAATCCGACCTTTACAAAGTCGGAAACGTGATGGTACGCATTTCTCCTTACACGAGGCATCACAACAATGTTTCACCAGGCAACGCCGGTCAACTGCTGTTTGTGTATGAGAAATCGGTTGGAAACTTTCCTCGTGTCAGCACGTTGTAGGTGTCGCCACCGGCGCCAACCTTGTGTGAATGCTCTGAAAAGCTAATCATTTGCATATCACAGCATGTTCTTCCTGTCAGCTAAATTTCGCGTCTGCAGCACGTCATCTTCGTGGTGTAGCAATTTTAATGTCCAGTAGTGTATGAAATTCAGAGAGGACAAATGTACCTAGGAAAAGTGACGCTTAGAAGCTCTAGTAATATGGGATTATTTAATCAAATGATATCTCTTTAAAAAAAGCAGTTTCATTTTAATAATAATAATAATAATAATAATAATAAGGGATCAGTCAAATGAAAAGAGAGAGATACAAAAATAAGTTGACTGTTCATCTTCTCGAAAGTAATCACCATAACCATTAATATATTTATTCCACTGTGAGACAAGATGGTCAGTGACATGTTGGGCCTGCCCACGTGTTGGCAACGTCGTTTCGACTACGATGCAGAAGTTTCGCTTGGAAGCCCATACATATCCTCCATACAGTTCCGATCTCTTCTTACGCGATTTCCATATTTTTGGAGCCATGAAGAAAGACATTAATAGATGTTGATTTGTTGGTGTAGCCAGACGTGCACCTCTCATGGTTCCGTAGGTAACAGAAAACATTTTTCCTTGAAGTCATTGGCCGTCTACAGTGGGACAACTGTATTAACAGTTATAGCTATTACTTTTGAAATAATAAGCAGTTTACTTATTTTTTCCGTCTGTCTCGTTTTCATTTGACTGCCCCTTATAATAACAATAAAATATAAAACTTTTTAATATAATAATTATTATGTATTTAAAATAAAATGTATAAAATGTTTTAATGTAATGTTAATAATTATGTGTTTACATCAGTGCTAGATATGCTGCTTAAGCATAACTTACAAAAATTTCCAATTTAGAGAAATACAGTACTTGAAAATCATTCGTCCGAAAAACTAAGAAGCACATTGAGGTGACAAAAGTTGTGGGATACCTTGTAATATCGTGTTGGACCTCCTTCTGCCCGGCGTAGTATAGCAGCTCGATGTGGCAAGGACTCTACAAGTCGTTGGCAGTCCCCTGCAGAAATCTTAAGCCATACTGCCTCTGTAACCGTCCATAACTGCGAACGTCTTGCCGGTGCAGGATTTTGTGCATGAACTGAACTCTCGATTATGTCCCATAAATGTCCTATGGAATTCATATCGGGCGATCTGGGTAGCCAAATCATTCGTTCGAATTGTCCAGCGTGTTCTTCAAACCAATCGTGAACAGTTGTGGCCGAGTGAAATGACATCATTGTTTGTGAACATGAAGTCCACGGATGGTTGCAAATGTTCTCCAAATGGCCGAACATAAACATTTCCAGTCCATGATCGGTAAATGCGGGCCAGAGGACCCATTCCATTCCATGTAACACGACCCACACCATTTGGAGCCTTCATCAACTTGCACAGTGCCTTGTTGACAACTTGAGTCCACGGTTTCGCGGGATCTGCGCCACACTCGAACCCTATCATCTGCTCTTACCAAGTAAAATCGGGATTCATCTGACCAGGCGACGGTTTTCCAGTCGCCTAGGGTCCAGCAGATATGGTCACGAGCCCAGGAGAGACGCCGCAGTCAATGTCGTGCTGGTGACAAAGACACTCGCGTCGGTCATCTGCTGCCATAGCCCATGAACGCAAAATTCCTCCGCACTGTCCTAACGGAATACGTTCTTCGTACGTCCCGCATTGATTTCTGCGGCTATTTCACGCTGTGTTGCTTGCCCGTTAGCACTGATAGCTCTAAGCAAACGCCGCTGCTCTCGGTCGTTAAGTGAAGGCCGTCGGCTACTGCGTTGTCCATGGTGAGAGGTAATGCCTAAAATTTTGTATTCTCGGCACACTCTTGAAGTGTGGATCCTGCAATATTGGGTTCCCTAACGATATCCGGAATGGAATGTCCCATGCGTGTAGCTGTAACTACTGTTCCGCGCTCAGAGTCTTTTAATTCCCGTCGTGCGGCCATAATCACGTCGGAAACCTTTTCACGTGAATCACTTGAGCACAAATGACAACTCCGCCAATGCACTGCACTTTTATACCATGTACGCGATACTACTGCCATCTGTATATGTGCATATCGCTATCCCTCGCCTTTTGTCACCTCAGTGTACATGAACCGTGCAATTAATTTAAGAACTGTAATAGCAGCAAACTCTCGCAACTTTGAAACGTCATATTTACAAATACAAAATTTTTGAGTTCTTCCACCATTATCAGGACTGCACTTAGCAATACGATTATGAACAAGGTGTGCAGACTGTAGCTGTGCGAGCGTGTAAATTCCTCCTACGTTCGGGGAAGCCAGACGTTCTGTTTCTCTTTCTAGTGTTGGGTCTTTCCGTATCTGTCTTCTCTTTCTCAGCGTCCTGTGGTTTGACTGTTGCGTCTGTGTACTCGTGAACTGTGTCGTTTTTCTTGTTGGTGGTGGGTATGTGACTGACCGTGTTTTCCTGGTTGGAATGTTTGCTGCAGGCTTTCGAGCCTCATCCTATCCACGTGGGCAAATCAGACATCTCATGTCAAACACAACTCTTAATTTCTAGAATTCTTTGCCATTTTCGAAACAGGTTTCATGCTACGGTACTTAATCCTCCGTCAGTTAGCTGAGAAATTCGGGAATTTACATGTGTAAAAATATAAACGTTTACTAAGATGTTGTGGGGGGGAGGGAGGAGGGGAATCATGGCACCCATTGACTCCCCCTAACCTTCCCCTTTTGTATCAGTGCCTGGTTCATGTAGAAATACGCCGGCCGAAGCGGCCGTGCTGTTCTAGGCGCTGCAGTCTGGAACCGCGAGACCGCTACGGTTGCAGGTTCGAATCCTGCCTTGAGCATGGATGTGTGTGATGTCCTTAGGTTAGTTAGGTTTAACTAGTTCTAGGTTCTAGGGGACTAATGACCTCAGAAGTTGAGTCCCATAGTGCTCAGAGCCATTTGAACCATTTTTTGTAGAAATACAAGGTAGATTTTTAGCGCACCTAGTGGGGAAACAGTGCATTTGACAGATTTTTGTGATAAAAAAACACGCTTCTTACTTCCACAGTCAGTTCTGAAACTCTGTAAACGCACTATGTTGTCAATACGTTACTGAAAAATTGATTTCATTGGCTAATGCATAGTCTATGCCATATACCGACTCCTTTCCGCAAAACCGGCGAACTTCTCCGTTTACGACCAGCTTAACAGCCAGTCGTTCCAATGCCCACGTTGTAGGGCGTCAATAGCGACAGAGGGCCACGAAATGCGGCAGAAACGGGGAAAAAAACATTGGTGAAGGAAAAGGGGCTGGAGGGTAATGCTGTGGCTGAGATTCATTTATGCATGAATTCGCTCGCTACGAGCTCCGGAGCGCTTATGCGTGTTAAAACGGGTTCCCGCTGTGAAATGAGTTATGCGTTCTTAAGCCCGAGCTTGGCGGAGATCTGTTTGCGTTTGTAGCTTCCTAACTGGAGCTTAAGCGCGGCGCGGGCTGTCAACGGACTGGTAAGGTGGCAGCTCATAGCGGCCGCGGCCGGCCCGCGCTAATCCCCGCTGCGTCACCACACACGCTCCGCCGGCTACTTAATAAACGCGCAACTTAGACATGAATTAGGGATTTGTCCGAATGTCGATACGGCGTTAGGACCGCGCGAGCTTAGGCCCTAACAAATCTTCCTTTACCTTAGCGAAGGAACGACGGAGAGCTGTATAAATTCCGGCGAGAATTATGCGCGTCGCGCAACGCGCAATCCCCCTGCGTCCGAGCTTCACCATCTTGCATAAAGAAAGGACGGCCACCTTTCGGGGAAATTAGTAATCAGGAACGCAGAGACGGCGCGCAATAAGCATGATAAATGCACTCAGCTCTGCGTGTGCTCTGCCGTACGAGGTCTACTCTCCAGGCCTGTCGTTGGAAATTTATGAGCCACGACACCAATGAAATTCTTAGGCTGTTTCACTGCTACACGTATAAGCAAGTTGCGACAAGTATATATAAAACGTTTCTCCAGTATAAGTATTTGCCTGTACATGTAATAAATCTTATTTTACAACTCTAACAATCTTCTGTTACTACATACAGGGTGTTTCAAAAATGACCGGTATATTTGAAACGGCAATAAAAACTAAACGAGCAGCGATAGAAATACACCGTTAGTTGCAATATGCTTGGGACAACAGTACATTTTCAGGCGGACAAACTTTCGAAATTACAGTAGTTACAATTTTCAACAACAGATGGCGCTGCAAGCGATGTGAAAGATATAGAAGACAACGCAGTCTGTGGGTGCGCCATTCTGTACGTCGTCTTTCTGCTGTAAGCGTGTGCTGTTCACAACGTGCAAGTGTGCTGTAGACAACATGGTTTATTCCTTAGAACAGAGGATTTTTCTGGTGTTGGAATTCCACCGCCTAGAACACAGTGTTGTTGCAACAAGACGAAGTTTTCAACAGAGGTTTAATGTAACCAAAGGACCGAAAAGCGATACAATAAAGGATCTGTTTGAAAAATTTCAACGGACTGGTAACGTGACGGATGAACGTGCTGGAAAGGTAGGGCGACCGCGTACGGCAGCCACAGAGGGCAACGCGCAGCTAGTGCAGCAGGTGATCCAACAGCGGCCTCGGGTTTCCGTTCGCCATGTTGCAGCTGCGGTCCAAATGACGCCAACGTCCACGTATCGTCTCATGCACCAGAGTTTACACCTCTATCCATACAAAATTCAAATGCGGCAACCCCTCAGCGCCACTACCATTGCTGCGCGAGAGACATTCGCTAACGGTATAGTGCACAGGATTGATGACGGCGATATGCACGTGGGCAGCATTTGGTTTACTGACGAAGCTTAATTTTACCTGGACGGCTTCGTCAATAAACAGAACTGGCGCATATGGGGAACCGAAAATCCCCATGTTGCAGTCCCATCGTCCCTGCATCCTCAAAAAGTACTGGCCTGGGCCGCCCATTTCTTCCAAAGGAATCATTGGCCCATTTTTCAGATCCGAAACGATTACTGCATCACGCTATCTGGACATTCTTCGTGAATTTGTGGCGGTACAAACTGCCTTAGATGACACTACGAACACCTCGTGGTTTATGCAAGATGGTGCCTGGCCACATCGCACGGCCGACGTCTTTAATTTCCTGAATGAATATTTCGATGATCGTGTGATTGCTTTGGGCTATCCGAAACATACAGGAGGCGGCGTGGATTGGCCTCCCTATTCGCCAGACATGAACCCCTGTGACTTCTTTCTGTGGGGACACTTGAAAGACCAGGTGTACCGCCAGAATCCAGAAACAATTGAACAGCTGAAGCAGTACATCTCATCTGCATATGAAGCCATTCCGCCAGACACGTTGTCAAAGGGAAAAAAGTTCGAATAACAACTATTGTGGTGAGTGACATACAGGATGTTAAAAAAAAGTGTCGAACACTATGAGAGGTGGTAGTACTCATCGAAAGAAGAAAAATAAATCCAATAAACATGGGTCCGTAGTGCATACTTTCCGACAAAAGTTCAATAAACATGGGTCCGAAAATGCATACTGTCTGCGATAAACACGTGTTTACAGGAGGTGTCCAAGGAATGAGACACCATTTGATGTACACCCGGTTGTTGTTGCACCTGGTGGCACACATTGAAGACGCAACTCTGTAGTGTCCACACATCGTTGACTGGCGTGGAGTAGACCAATTCCTTCAAGTGTCCCCATAACCAAAAGTCTAGGGGATTGGGGTTGGGGGAACGAGCAGTCCAATGTGTGCCCCCCCCCCCCCCTCCCCTCCCTCCCCGATCACTCCAACGGTCCTGAAATGTCTGCGTCAGATGTTCGCGCACATTGTGACGAAAGTGTGCTGGTGCACCATCACGCATGAACCACATTTGTATTAGTTGCTGGAATGGGACAGCCTCCAGCAAGGTAGGCAATACATTATTCAGAAAGTCCAGACAATGCGCCCCAGGTAGCCTTTGTGGAGCACGTATGGCGCTGTTAATCTATCGCCAAGTACGCCTGCCCATGCGTTGATTGAGAATCGGTATTGATGCGCTCTTTCCTGAATTGCTTGGGGATTTACATCTACCCGCACATGCTGGTTATGGAAATTGACAACACAACCTAACCTAACCTAACCTAACCTAACATAACCTGAACCCTGCCTCATCGGTAAATAAAATCTTGGATGTGAACAGTAGATCTGCGTCACACTTCTGCAACAACTATTCACAGAACCGCCGTCTGCCATGATGATCCTATGACCTTAGGGCCTAAACGCGCTGTAGATGATATGGGTGCAGCAATTGTTCATGAAGTACCTCCATATATAAGAGTGAGACACGCCTTCTGTTGCTGATAATCGTCTCATACTGGTCCCAGCGGTTTCTTCCACCGAACGTGGCACACGGGCCTCCACGTCAGACTATGCGGGGCCTTCCACTGTCACTCTTCCAAGGTGCAAGTGTACCTGTGTGACTCTGACTGTGGATAAGTCTGTCGAACAGCTAATCAGAGGGCGCTGTGCACTGTAGATATTTTGCAACGTAGAGGGCACGGGCTCGCAGGCTACGTCCATCTGCTAAACCATAGCAGAATACCACATCCGACATTTCACATGTGGAGTAGTAGGCTTCCATTATTAACAAATGGTGGAAGAGAGGTTCAAACGGCTCTGAGCACTACGGGACTTAACATCTGAGGTCATCAGTCCCCTAGACTTCGAACTACTTAAACCTAACTAACATAAGGACATCACACACATTCATGCCCGAGGCAGGATTCGAACCTGCGATCGTAGCAGCAGCGCGGTTACGGACTGGAGCGCTTAGAACCGCTCGGCCACAACGGCCAGCGTGGAAGAGAGAAAACGTAAATACATTACACCGTTTGTACATACAAACAGTGCAATAACAATAAACACGTGAGTAAATCCACAACGGCCAGCGTGGAAGAGAGAAAATGTAAATACATTACACCGTTTGTACATACAAACAGTGCAATAACAATAAACACGTGTGTGAATCCGTGTCTGGAAGAAGGTAAACACCATGATACTTACCCAGGGTTGACAGTACTGTACAACAAAGCACAAAAACACGACGAAAACTAACGTAGCCTACAACAAGACCCGAACCACACGACTAACTGCAGACTGCCTAATAGTAGGTAGAGTACTGTAAGACGACATAATACCCTGCTGACACATTTAACGGAGTACCAACGAAACGACTGTGCTAATATCTGCAACCAAGCGTAGCGCAGCCCTTGTTATAAACACGTGTTTATCTCGGAAAGTATGCGTTTCCAAACCCGTGTTTATTGAACTTATTTTTCTTGTTTCGATGAGTGCTACCATCTGTCAAAGTATTCGACAGTTTTTTTGTGTATCCTGTATAAATAAGAGGAAAATTTCTTGGAAATGTTTCAAATGACTCTGAGCACTATGGGACTTAACTTCTGAGGTCATCAGTGCCCTAGAACTTTAGAACTACGTAAACCTAACTAACCAAAGGACATCACACACATCCATGCCGGAGGCAGGATTCGAACCTCCGACCGTAGCGGTCGCGCGGTTCCAGACTGTAGCGCCTAGAACCGCTCGGCCACCCGGACCGACTTTCTTGGAAAGAAAATGAATCGAATTCTACAGCTGTAATAGACATCATGAGACACAATAAGAACTAAAAAATTATCTGTCGTAAATAAATCGTCACCTGTATCGCAAAATACGCTACAGCTACATAGCTTTAGTGGAGGCTGCGGTACACAGATTCGGATACATGTACTTTTCGGTAGTAGATCGAAAATTGATTTGCTAAGGAGAACGTTAACTGTTTGCCGGAAAGACACCAAATCGAGTATCGGAAAACAGCACTATAGCTTTAGTGAGGACGTCGATCAAAAGTACGAATTTAAAAGAAATACGTATATCGTAAAGAAAAAAAGACTAATAAATCGACTAAATATTATAATTCCCTTGGAAGTAGAAGAGATAGTACAATGTTTCTCACACACAGTAGGGATTAAAAACACAATTTCTCTCGAAACCATTGAAAATATGGCAACAAATACACTCCTGGAAATTGCAATAAGAACACCGTGAATTCATTGTCCCAGGAAGGGGAAACTTTATTGACACATTCCTGGGGTCAGATACATCACATGATCACACTGACAGAACCACAGGCACATAGACACAGGCAACAGAGCATGCACAATGTCGGCACTAGTACAGTGTATATCCACCTTTCGCAGCAATGCAGGCTGCTATTCTCCCATGGAGACGATCGTAGAGATGCTGGATGTAGTCCTGTGGAACGGCTTGCCATGCCATTTCCACCTGGCGCCTCAGTTGGACCAGCGTTCGTGCTGGACGTGCAGACCGCGTGAGACGACGCTTCATCCAGTCCCAAACATGCTCAATGGGGGACAGATCCGGAGATCTTGCTGGCCAGGGTAGTTGACTTACACCTTCTAGAGCACGTTGGGTGGCACGGGATACATGCGGACGTGCATTGTCCTGTTGGAACAGCAAGTTCCCTTGCCGGTCTAGGAATGGTAGAACGATGGGTTCGATGACGGTTTGGATGTACCGTGCACTATTCAGTGTCCCCTCGACGATCACCAGTGATGTACGGCCAGTGTAGGAGATCGCTCCCCACACCATGAAGCCCGGTGTTGGCCCTGTGTGCCTCGGTCGTATGCAGTCCTGATTGTGGCGCTCACCTGCACGGCGCCAAACACGCATACGACCATCATTGGCACCAAGGCAGAAGCGACTCTCATCGCTGAAGACGACACGTCTCCATTCGTCCCTCCATTCACGCCTGTCGCGACACCACTGGAGGCGGGCTGCACGATGTTGGGGCGTGAGCAGAAGACGGTGTGCGGGACCGTAGCCCAGCTTCATGGAGACGGTTGCGAATGGTCCTCGCCGATACCCCAGGAGCAACAGTGTCCCTAATTTGCTGGGAAGTGGCGGTGCGGTCCCCTACGGCACTGCGTAGGATCCTACGGTCTTGGCGTGCATCCGTGCGTCGCTGCGGTCCGGTCCCAGGTCGACGGGCACGTGCACCTTCCGCCGACCACTGGCGACAACATCGATGTACTGTGGAGGCCTCACGCCCCACGTGTTGAGCAATTCGGCGGTACGTCCACCCGGCCTCCCGCATGCCCACTATACGCCCTCGCTCAAAGTCCGTCAACTGCACATACGGTTCACGTTCACGCTGTCGCGGCATGCTACCAGTGTTAAAGACTGCGATGGAGCTCCGTATGCCACGGCAAACTGGCTGACACTGACGGCGGCGGTGCACAAATGCTGCGCAGCTAGCGCCATTCGACGGCCAACACCGCGGTTCCTGGTGTGTCCGCTGTGCCGTGCGTGTGATCATTGCTTGTACAGCCCTCTCGCAGTGTCCGGAGCAAGTATGGTGGGTCTGACACACCGGTGTCAATGTGTTCTTTTTTCCATTTCCAGGAGTGTATATAAGTGCAACTCAGAGTGGGCACGAAGGGATGTCGCAGCATCTTTACAGTGGTGAAAGCCTACGATTAGTGCTGCGAATTCCAGCCGACCAAGAATGTCCAGTGAGTTAGCGCTACCTCACCTGGCTCGCTGGTTCCGCATTCGGGAGAAGAGCGATTGAAGTCTCGTCCGGCCATCCAGATTTTTCTCTCCCGCGAGTTCTCTAAAGGAAAAATGAGGGGTGATTCCTTTGAACAGGACACGGCCGAGTTCCTTCCTCACTTTTATCCAACGCTACCGTGCACTTCGTCTCTAATGGCCTTGACGCTGCCGGAATGTTAACCTTTACCTTCATTCCTCTGTTCCTTTTGTTCTTTTGTGGTTATTTTTTATTCCACATATGTTTACATGGTTTAATTGTCAAGCATCTATTTTTTGAATGTTAACATTCAGACATTTCCACGCGGGTAAACAATTTTATTCCTGTTTTACGCTGAATTGCTCACCGCGTATACGTTCAGCCAATCTCACACACACGCGCGCGGTCTCTCTCTTTTTTATATTCGTCTTACTGAGATTTTCCGGTATTTTACTGTCCTTACCTGATTCCTCTTCGGAATTATTTTGTTCATTCCTTCAGTACATTATGTTGTTGTTGTGGTCTTCAGTCCTGAGACTGGTTTGATGCAGCTCTCCATGCCACTCTATCCTGTGCAAGCATCTTCATCTCCCAGTACCTACTGCAGCCTACATCCTTCTGAATCTGCTTAGTGTATTCATCTCTTGGTCTCCCTCTACGATTTTTACCCTCCACGCTGCCCTCCAATACTAAATTGGTGATCCCTCGATGTCTCAGAGCATGTCCTACCAACCGATCCCTTCTTCTAGTCAAGTTAAGCCACAAGCTCCTCTTCTCCCCAATTCTATTCAATACCTCCTCATTAGTTATGTGATCTACCCACCTAATCTTCAGCATTCTTCTGTAGCACAGTACATTCTACCGTGCATTAATCATTTCATCTGTGTATGCCCAGCAATTTATGTTTCCCAACTAACTATGCCTCACACTCCAGTACGTGCTAGTCTTTGGATTTTTTATTTTTTATTTCTCTGTCATGAGGCTAGGTGATTCTGACTCCCAAAGAGCGTCAATCGAGACTCGGTAGCCGTCTCTTACTGTTTCTATTATCGTTTCCTGGTTGCAAGAATTTTGATTAAGAAAAATAAGTGCCCCAAAAGCAGCTGAGAAGGCTGAGGCGACGTAGTATTTCGTGTACAGTATGAGGAAAGGAGTACAGAACTGTGAAAATTTTATCATGTGACATTTAGCATTCAAGAATCTCCCAAACAAGGAACTAAAAATATTCTGAAACTAAAGATATAGATTTTAAAAAGGTAACAAATTCGTAATATCTTTTCCCCAATAACGAAAAGTTAATAGGTGACATGGCCACCTTTAGCTACTACATATGCCTGATAAGTGACGGAGCATCCTATCTATAATGTGGATGGATAGCCTGTAGAAACAGTTATGCGAACGGTCGACAGTGTCCTTGGTGCTATCTGACGGGCTGCAACTCGTCTCCCCAATGCAATAGTGCATATCCGAGATGTGATTCGTAAGCCAATAGATGCGTTCGATATTTTCATCTGTGAGACATCTATCCACGACAGCAGGTCGGTGATTCATAGAAGAAATCTAGACCAACTACACTTGGGACAAGACGCACATGTGGACTCAGTATCTTGACTTCGTTCCGTTGGGCACTAACAACAATGCTCTGACCACTAATGGAGATGTCAAGCTTCTTATGCCTGTCAAATATGATGCCTCCCCACACCAGAGCTGAAAACCACCAAAATGGTCCTCTTCCACTATGTTGCTGTGACTGCTGGTAGCCACTTCCTTCTCGACGAACGTGCTGTGAGGTAAGTATTCAAACAGAATAAGGATTCATCTATAGCCGGCCGCGGTGGTCTCGCGGTTCTAGGCGCGCAGTCCGGAACCGTGCGACTGCTACGGTCGTAGGTTCGAATCCTGCCTCGGGCATGGATGTGTGTGATGTCCTTAGGTTAGTTAGGTTTAACTAGTTCTAAGTTCTAGGGGACTGATGACCTAACATGTGCTCAGAGCCATTTTTGATTCATCTATAAACTGTACATTACTCCATTCATTCTTCATTTCATGTACCTGATTGCACAATAGATTGAGTCCTTCTATGTAAGACACACACGTCCGGATGTCTGCTCACAGAGTATCTGCTCCAATCCACGAGAAACAGCAATTCCTTAGGTAGGGGCTTAATTGTATGGTCTGCATACAACTGTCTTGCAAACATTTTTAGATTTCGCTGTGGAGTTAAAG
Organism: Schistocerca piceifrons; assembly: GCF_021461385.2. Classification (NCBI taxonomy): domain Eukaryota; kingdom Metazoa; phylum Arthropoda; class Insecta; order Orthoptera; family Acrididae; genus Schistocerca; species Schistocerca piceifrons. The sequence continues at coordinate 650,554,314 of NC_060149.1, forward strand.
CTAAATGTCGATCATACTGCGGTGTAGTTACTCTTGGTTGAACTTGGACCGGCCTACGCCGAACATTCTTTTGTGCCTCGGAACTGTCGCCAAACGTTACACTTCGTGGAAACTCAGAGTAGCTTTCTCTTATGCCTCTCTGTGCGCTTTCCTGTGCAAAATACGTACTTCAAGTGGCGTGTTGGTCATATTACAAACTGAGTGCTTCCAACATATAACAAATGTGAAGACGCGACAGGGACATTATGGGTCTATTGCACGCTGTTTCTTAGAATCACGTCCGTATACAAAAAGCACAGGTACGATTTGAGGATAAATCTTATGGATCCGTGATAGTGAACGCACAACTTTCCCCTTTCGGTTTTCATCTTCTCATCATTACAATTAAAATTTGAACACTGGCGCTACCGGCGTTGGTATAGCACACGTCCTCATTTCGGCTTTTACATGATTTCTGAAAGTCGTCTAAGTAGATACTAAGCCACTTCCATATCCTTCCAAGCTACTCTGTTCGCTCAGATGTATTTCTATAATGTTAATTTTTGCTGAATGATATTATCAGGTTTCACATTTTGCCCTTTTATCCGTGTAAGATAAGGAAAAGCAGTATAAAAACTAGCATATACCATCTTTAATTAATGGTTTTTTAGCAGCCATCGACATCGAAGCATTGTAAAATTGCATGTGTTTAATGGGCGTTTGGCGACGAAGTGAATAGGTTTTGCTGGTGGAACGGTGTGTTCAAGCGCTTCCTGGTTAACTTGTCCTTATAAAACTAACTTACTAAGCAGCAGAATTGTTTCTCAACCTGCGTTATCTTCTAAAATACTATATTTACTTATTAGTACAAAGAAATATGTCCGCTTCCGTAGCTTAGTGGTCAGCGCGTCTGACTGAAATAGGTGGTGTTGGTGGCGAGGGGGGGGGGGGGGGTTACGACCCAGAGGTTCGACTCGGGGTACTACCAGGGATTTTTCCTTGCTGGAAGGACATGCCTGTGGGGGCAACTGAAGACCTACTCGGCCGACTAATAGCGGTCTCAAGATCGATAAATCTGACAACGAGCGGGAAAACGATCTGCTGACCACATGCGATGACGTCACTGACAGAGGATGACACTGCGGTAGGTCGGAGCCGATTGTCCCGTCAGGGCCAGCCCACTGAACGTTATCTACCTTACAAAGCAATAAACAGGGAAATGTGTATGTGTGAATTTTACTTGTATACATCATGCATTTATTCAGCCTAAATTGCTACTGCGTAACGCATTACTTAGCACTAAGCAATCAGCGTATTTCCTGGCCTTGCTGTTCGACGAGAAATGTACATTGTTGTCACAAGGTGAGAGTTTTAAATGTTGTGTCATCGCAGCAGCAGCAGGTTATTGATGGACCAGTCACGTCTATCTAAGTAAATGTATTGAACTTTTCACTGCATATGTGTTTCCGTGTAGTCTTAACAAACTTATTTTTTTATACATTGGTTTAGCGTCTGCACATAGAATAGCAGATATGTATAGCACTTCGTACCTCGAAAAAATAATAGCCTCTTACCAAAACATGTTGCCAGAGACACTGTGTAGATCGTGAGGTCGGTAAGCACAGCTCGCAAGTGGAGAAGCTATCTACGAGGGCGGGCTGAAAAGCAATACTTCCGAATTTTGATGCGAAAATTCTTCAGGCTTTTTAAATAAAACATACGTTATTAACATTCTACATCTTTATTCTTCATTTATTTTATTTCTCAACGTAGTCACCCTGGCGACGAACACATTTCTCTCAACGGAGACCAGTTTGTTGATACTGTCATTGAGGAATATTTGACTTTGTTGACGGAGCCACAACCTTACCTCTGCTTGCGTCGCTTCATCACTGTCAGAGTGAAGTTCTCGAAGGTATTCTTTAAGTTTTTAAACAGGTGTGGAAGGATGTGACCAAGTCGGGACTGTATGAGGGATGATCGATGACAGTGAATCCAAGGCATCCGATCGTTGCAGACGCCGCGGCTTCATGTTGAAGGAGAGGGTGCTCCGTGTGTGAACGATCTCTTCGAATTCGAAGCTCGATTACAGCACGCTGTTTCTCACGCTCCGATCCAGTTACGTTACACGCCACCATGTTACACACTACAATGCAGAGCCCTCTAGCGGCAGATGGTTGCAAATATGCAGACATGAAGAATAATGATGTAGAATTTTAATACCATTTGTTTAATTTAAAACGTTTTTTTATTATTTTTTTTTAAATTCCTAAGTGACCAAACTGCTGAGGTCATCGGTCCCTAAATTTACGCACTACTTGAACTAAACTTATGCTAAGAACAACAAACACACACACAGCCATGCCCGAGGGAGGACTCGAACCTCCGGCGGGAGGGGCCGCGCAGTCCGTGACATGGCGCCTCAAACCGCGCGGCCACTCCGCGCGGCTAAAAAGCTTTACGAGTTTTCAAATAAAAGGTCTGGAGGCATCACTTTTCAGCACTCCCCCGTAGCACATCCCAAATGTTTGCGTATTTATACGCTTCATCAATGTATATGGAATATTTTGTACAGTCGTCGACAAAGTGTAGTCTAAAATTGAATGAATTCTTCCTAATGGGTAACTTATACATAATAGTGCGAATGACCCATCATTTGATTAAAAAATAATCATTTAATGGCGTTGTGCAAAGAGGTCTTCCACTGTGGTAATAAATTAGTGGCAAAGATGACATCTAAAAAGGCGAGATTAAGCGCTTTTGCTAAATGTCGTGCGGAAGGGAGATTAGGGTTTAACGTACCGTCACCGACAGGTTTATTTGAGACAGAGCACCAATTGCATTTGTGGATCAATCTGGATATAAATCGGCAGTGTCTTTTTCAAAGAAACCCACTCGGCATTTGCCTTAAGTGAGCGCTCGGTGACGCCCAGGGTGCTCTTACAGTTAATCGTTACTGCTACGGGTCGGTTGCAGGTGCAATGCCCTTGGCCTAACGTTATCTAACGACGTGACATTACAACTTTCAACCGGAATTAATATAACACGTGAGGCATTGTGCTCAAGACCACTCATTACCCTTGTATCTCATCCACTAACCCACTTGTACTTGTCTTTGGGCCTGAGAGGTTGCGGGCTCGAGTCCTGTTATATTGTTTCAAAATTTAAAATTCTATGTTTCCAAGTTTTCACTTCAATTATCATGGCAGGAAAGTATCCCTAGGGTCTTACATCTCCATCTTCTGTCCTGTTCGATCTTCCAACTTTCGGGTTCAGGTTTCTGTGCAAGATGTTGAACATTTGAACCGCGAAGGAGCTATTTTTCCTAATTTTCAATAGTTGCTCATATTTTTACAAATTTCCACTTCGCAAGTATTTCAAAAGAGACAGCAGTCTACACCTCGTCAATTTAACTCTTGGAGACGATATTTTTCACACGTTTTCACTATTCTTGACATTTTTATGCATTTGTTGCTAAAGAGAGTTTATTACAATTTTTTATCACTTTTAAAATTTACATGTGTTGCACGAATGCCTCATTACTTCACCCTTCCGGTTCGAGTCCCCTCAACAGCAAATGTTATTTTTGTACCTTCGGCTCTGCTTCGTATGCACAGCATTGCTTCATCTGTTAAATTGCAGTGCCAGTGAAAGTTGCTGAAATTGTTCACATACAGCTTGACTGTACAAAACTATGAAAGAGGTATCCTTTTTTGTTAATACTTTTAGCAGGTATAAAGCAACTTTAGAAGCAAAAATCTATAATTAAAGTTGGTGCACGAGAAATGGTATTAATGAGGTCAAAAGACAACTTTCGTTGTTCATTTGATAGTATTATCGTGATTCAGCCTTAATTTATTCCTAAGAACGTTTGGAATTTCCAACAAATTTGTAAATAACTGCTTGATAAAGTGATAGTTAACAACAGCGCGAAGACAGGCTATCTGGAAATGCCCTCTCAGACTTTGAAAGAAACCTTTCCAGTAATTTAATACTTGGAGAGTGCAAAATATGATTACATTGTCAGCTTCAATACGGGATGGGAAGCAATTGGTACTTATGTATGTAAAACTTTGAAAGGGTAGGAGGGTAGGGTAGACATAAGAACCCAGTGTGGGGAAGTCAACAGGCACATAAATGGTTCAAATGGCTCTGAGCACTATGGGATTTAACTGCTGAGGTCATCAGTCCCTAGAACTTAGAACTACTTAAACCTAACTAACCTAAGGACATCACACACATCCATGCCCGAGGCAAGATTCGAACCTGCGACCGTAGCGGTCGCGTGGTTCCAGACTGTAGCGCCTAGAACCGCTCGGCCACTACGCCCGGCAAGAGGCACATGTTCAATACTTACAAAGTGTGACAGTTCCACGAATATCAGCGAAAAGCAAGAATATTACAATCCCTCGGATTTGAAGATGATTTTTTTTTCTGTGTCCTCGGCTAAAAAAGCTGTATGAAAGAGGTCCGCCATTTTAAAGAGAAAATGAAACAGTTACATTGTCCGATTGCTTCGACATATGCCGTCACGGCTTGAAAGGCCCGCATACAGAGTGGTTATAATTAAACTTTTTCTACTTGAGCCAGTGTAGTTCACTCGTGAACCTATTTTATCAAAACAGCAACAATAGTGTTGCTGCTCTTCGCGAGTATCGACGCGTTAAAAGAATACGAAAGAGGCCCTCTTTTCACGCTGGGGTTGAAGAAATTGATTCGGAAGTTCGAATTAACTGGAGATTTGGGAACTGCTTTTGGGAGAGACCGACAGCTAATTTCGCTACTGATTGTCGAGGAAGTTACTGTTGACACGGCTCAGAATGCTGGACGCAATGTGCGATCTTCAACCAGTGCACGAGCTCTATCATGACAGCCGAACATCCATGGTCTACCGTTAGAAAAGTGCTGCACACAATTGTGAAATGGTATCTCCAGTGCTGTCCAGGCTGTCGTGGATGCAGATGGTGGTCACACAGAGGAACGTTTGTAATAAGTAACCACGGTAAGAAATTAACGATTGCTACCCCTCCCATGTGGAAATTAAAATGTTTTCCTTTCAGTGGTTTATTGCTTATTTCTCATCCGCATGTCCTTACAAATGTTTCCAGAAAGTTTCATCGCTCTGTGATCACTCGTTTTCAGGGGGGTCCTCCGAAGTAGTGAAAGTTTAATTGTAACCACCCTGTATACGAGACAGGCGTATGCCTCGACGATGCGATGCCAGAGGTCAGACATTATTGTTGTTGTGTCTCTAGTCCGAAGACTGGTTTGATGCAGCTCTCCATGCTAGTCTACCCCGTGCGATCCTACACAGTCCAGTCACATTAATGTGACCTTCGTCTACGTTCGACATCATCGTGCAATAACCACTCACAGACGGCAGGTGGCAAGACTAGCAGTGGAGGATATACACTGCCAAAGAAACTGGTACACCTGCCTCATATCGTGTAGGGCCCCCGCGAAGCACGCAGAAATGCCGCAACACGACGTAGCATGGACTCGACTAACGTCTGAAGTAGTGCTGGAGGGAACTGACACCATGAATCCTGCAGAGCTGTCCATAAATCCGTAAGAGTACGAAGGGGTGGAGGTGTCTCTGAACATCACGCAGCGAGGCATCCCAGATATGCTCAATAACGTTAAAAAAAGAAAAAAATTCAAATGCGTGTGAAATCTTATGGGACTTAACTGCTAAGATCATCAGTCCCTAAGCTTACACAATACTTAACCTAAATTATCCTAAGGACAAACACACACACCCATGCCCGAGGGAGGACTCGAACCTCCGCCGAGACCAGCCGCACTCTGTAGCAATTACGGACATGTGTCTTATTGTCCTGCTGGAACTGTCCAGCTGCGTCGCAATGCACAATGGACATGAATGGCTGCAGGTGATCAGACAGGATGCTTACGTACGTGTCTCCTGTCAGAGTAGCATCTAGACGTATCAGGGGTCCCATATCACTCCAACTGCACCCGCCCCACGCCATTACAGAGCCTCCACCAGCTTGAACAGTTCCCTGCCGACATGCAGGGTCATGGATTCATGAGGTTGTCTCTATACTCGTACACGTCCATCCGCTCGACACAATTTGAAACGAGACTCGTCCGACCAGGCAAAATGTTTCCAGTCATCAACAGTCCAACGTTGGTGTTGACGGGCCCAGGCGAGGCGTAAAGCTTTGTGTCGTGCAGTCAGTAATGGTACACGAGTGTGCCTTCGGCTCCGAAAGCCCATATCGATGATGTTTCGTTGAGTGGTTCGCACGCTGACACTTGTTGATGGCCCAGCATTGAAATCTGCAGCAATTAGCGGAGGGGTTGCACTTCTGTCAAAATGAAATGTGTGTGAAATCTTATGGGACTCAACTGCTAAGGTCATCAGTCCCTAAGCTTACACACTAATTAACCTAAATTATCCTAATGACGAACACACACACCCATGCCCTAGGGAGGACTCGAACCTCCGCCGGGATCAACCACGCAGTCCATGACTGCAGCGCCTTAGACCGCTCGGCTAATCCCACGCGGCGCACTTCTGTCAAGTTGAACGATTCTCCTGAGTCGTCGTTGGTCCCGTTCTTGCAGGATTTTTTCCAGCCATAGCGATACCGGAGATTTCTGATATTCACGGTACACTCGTGAAATAGTCGTACGTCAAAATCCCCACTTCATCGTTACCTCGGAGATGCTATGTCCCTTCGCTCGTGCGCCGACTTTAACACCACGTTCAAATTCACTTAAATCTTGATAACCTGCCATTGTAGCAGCAGTAACCGATCCAACAACTGCGCCAGTCACTTGTTGTCTCACATAGGCGTTGCCGACCACAGCGCCATATTCTGGGTGTTACATATCTCTGTATTTGAATAACCATGACTAAACCAGATTCTTTGGAGCTTCAGTGTATGAAGCGTATCGGAGGGACGGGGAAAGTAGTGCAGCCGTTGTCGTAAAGCGGTAACACAGCGATTTATCTGACGTCCAAAACGGCATCATCATTGGCTTTCGGACCAAGGGTGAAAGCAATTGCAAAACGGCTAAGTTTGTGAACTATTAGCATGACGCCGTGGTTGAAGAATACCGGGGATGACAAAATGGCTATCCAAATCCGGTGCCGAGGTAATTGTGGTGCACCATGGGCCATAAATGACCCGGGCGAAAGGCGGACATGTGTATGGGAGAATAGACGTGGAGCTATTGAACAACTGACCGTCCAGATGAACCAAGGGGCTACCAAAGTGTTACCTCGACGACCTTTCAGCGAACGTTGCTGCGTATGGGCCTCCGCTGCAGGTGTCTAGTTCATGCACCCATGTTGACTGTTGTTCATCGGCGACGAAAGCTGGAATTTGCATGCCAGTGCAAATTCTGCTGGACGTCCACAGAGTGGCGATAGGTGGCGTTTACCGATTAATCACGTTTTATGTTCCATCGGACAGATGGCCATTGGCGTGTACGACCTTATAACAATCATCGGAAGGGTCCATGCCGCAGAAGGGAGCATTGTGGTCTGGGGAATGTTTTCGTGACATTCCCTGGGTGATCTCGTCGTTCTCGAAGGCACAGTGGATCAACACAAGCATGTATCTATCCTTGGGCCCCATGTCCACTCTTGCATGCAGTTTCTTTTTCCTCTGCACGGTGGCACGATGGCGTGTACCAGCAGGACAAGGCACAGCGCACAGTATATGTGTATGGTTCGAAGAGCACCAGGATCAGTTTACTGTACTTGTCTGGCCACAAGCTGCCCGGATTTGAACCCAAACGAGAATCCGTGGGACCACCTCGATCGGCTGATCGGGCTGTTGGCACTGCATTGAAGTCGGCATGGCTCCACATTCACGTCGGTACCTTTCACAACCTCATTCGCTCTTTTCCTCCATGCCCGCGCTTCAACGACGGTTGCTGAGGCTTTTAACAGATTGTCATATTTATGTGACTGGACCGTGTACGTCTAGCGTGTCATTTCCTAATCTAATTCCGTCAATATACCTGATCTAATTATACTAAATTCCATTAGCCTTGTTTTACTGTTATAATATTCAACTTGTGACCTATTTTCGAGACATTATCGTTTCCGTTCAGCTGGTCTTCCAAGTCCTTTGCCTTCTCTGACAAGTTTACAGTGGCATCGGCAAACCTCAAGGTTTTAATTTCTTCTCCCTTACCTTTAATTCGCTTTCAAAATTTCCCTTTGGTTTCCTTCATAAGTTGCTCAATTTACAGGCTGAATAACACTGGGGAGAGATCAAAAAAGTGAATCCATTAAGGTATTCCCCCATATCAACCAAGCAACCAATCAAGGTACCTATAAAGTGTGAAATTACTGCTGCCTAAACCTTCGAATCTATGAGAAATAAACTGAGGCTAATTTAGCGGTTCTGAGGTTCGAAATCAAATCGTTAGAGACAAAGTACCAAATATGGAGAAGGAATCAGACGTGTCCTTTTCAAAGGAATAATTCTTGCGTTTGCTTTAAGCGATTTTGGGTTTGCGCAGAAAACCTAAATCTGGACGTGAACTTGAATCGCCACCTTCCTGAATGCGAGCTGTGTGTGTTCCCACTGTAGCACCTTTCGTGTTCTTTGAGACTCGAGCCCGTGTGAAAAAGAATGAGTATGGATAGAACACTTGCGCAGTCATAAAATTCCCAATATTTAATACAAAAATAGGGGAATATGTTGAAAATTGAGTCTCAAGGCTATCTATCAGCTTTCACAAATCATGCTCTCTCCCGTCTAGCATTTCACATTGTTACATCTCTCATCTCTCGCCTTAGGTATACTTAAGAATGCTGCTACAGACAATTCCTTGCTTAAAAAAAAAAAAGTTCTCATCGATGGGAGCTGAAGGGCGTCGTGCGACATTCGCACAGGACCACTGACGTAAAATGAACAAGGAAACAGATAGAAATAAATAAAAGGACAAAACATGTAAAATGACGTGCCTGCAAACAGAGGTCGCGGGATCGAATCCCAGTCGGACCAGGGTAAGTTTCAGACTGTCTTTAATATAGCCTTTCACTGGTACTGTCAAAGATTTCTCCCTTGGTGCACTCAGCTTCGTGATGCCAATTGGGGAGCTACTTGAATGAGAAGCAGCGGGTCCACGTTCTGAAAAGTCGACAAAACGCCAGGGTGAGCGGTGTGCTGACCCAAGGTAGAGGATGACACGGTGGCCGGTCAACATCAATCGAGCCTTCCAGGCCTGCACGAGGAACTCGTTTGTAATCAAGCTTTCACCTCTCAACTATGTGAGGAGTCACCAAGAATGCCATGTCGTTCATGTGCAACGTTTAATTGTAGATCCTCTTTCTCCTCTTGGAAAACTGATATACATAAGGGACACGCTGTCTCCTAAGTGGCACTCTATTGAAAGTCTTGCATACGGCCATAGAGCCACACCAAAGTATTATTATTGTTATTATTAGCTATAGTACTAGTAATAGCGCCAGTTAACATCATTTCGTATTAATACAGTTTCAGGCATCAATCACAGTAGTTCATGTGGAATCGAGTAGCTTTAACCATTCCGTTTGTTCTTATGTATCGTCGATACATATCTACCATATAGTACAGACCTGTTGCGATAACATTTCAACTGGAGTTGCATGATACGAGCATAAAAAGATTAATTATTAGAGAATCGTTTTTTGTGATTCGGTGCTGCAGTATATATTATTAGAACATTCACACATAGTTCAGCGGTCACATCTGTTACTATTCTCATCAAGGTGAAACGCAGATCCACAAATGCTTTCGTCTCTTGTGTTATCTCTGCAAGACACGATCAAACGTTCCTGAAAATGTGTATACACGAGGCCGTTACTCGATAGGTTTAGCCAGCAGAAACACAAGCTCAGAAGCTCAGTTGCATAGCTTGCATCTGCCAGGTTGCTAATGGTTGATTCCTGGAGGTGCGTATACTGTGCAGTATCCAAGGTGTTGTAAATATTAAAGCTAATTTTCCTAAAAAAATTAAGAACAGCAACCAGGGGCTTTGAAGAATGCTATTTATTCAGAACAAATGTTCGTTACTATTTCGAACCGCCAGGTTCATCATCAAATGGCTGTCGATTTGACTCATGCTGCACATGCGATGTAGGCTGTCTCTCTTCGTTGCATGTACTGCACAAGTCAAACGTAATTTTAAACGTGAACAGTCGTCTATCAATGATCCTGTCGGTTCTAAACCGGTACCGCTGTTATTTACTCTTAATAAATAGCAATGTTAACAATAGTTAGTTGCCGTTTTTCCTTGTTGTAAGAATTAACGTTTATTTCTACACAGTCATGAACTCACAACGTCAATTTTCAATAAAACTACGTTGTAAAATTTTAATGTAGCAGCCATATTCGCACTGCAACTTTTCATCTTGCGAACTAGACCCGTAACGCCATTACTTAAGTACTACCTCGGCCACTATTAGCTCTCAAACAACGGTGTTTCTTTCATTCCCAGAGTCAGACATTTTTGGAGTCGAGTGGAACGTCTGTGCTGAGCACTTACATCTTCAACTTGAGGCAACTGAAGTCACATACCTAAACCACTGCCGTGATTACTTTTTCGAATATTGTGTCCTCCTTTCACATTCGAACGTGAAAATAGATACAATTGTTAGCGTACTACTGTAAGCAATAAGTAGACAATTATCGATTGTTTTTCTTTTTGAAATGCTAGGAAACAAAAGGTTACAAAACTGCAGGACATAAGCCGACAGCGCCCTTTCTTCTGTTCCATAACGTAAAGGGGCAGGAAGTTTCTTTCGGTGCCAGAATTTTCGTGAAATGCGGGATAAATTTTAATTCATGTCCTTTTTGTATTCATTGTCTTCATTTGACTTATATTTCTGGATAGAGCCTAAATCGTAGAGAGATTTTGTGAAATGTGAATAAACTGTGCTTGTCGCTTGTTAGGAGGCAACGATATTATTCTATTAATGAGCCTTGTCTACGGAGTATCGCCTCAGTTGTGCGACTGGATTCGTGATTGCCTGTCAGAAAGATCACAGTTCGTAGTAATAGACGGAAAGTCATCGAATAAAACAGAAGTAATATCCGTCGTTCCCCAAGGAAGTGTTACAGGCCCTCCATTGTTCCTGATCTATATTAACGACATAGGAGACCATCTGAGTAGCCGTCTTAGATTGCTTGCAGATGATGCTGTTATTTACCGTCGTGTAAAGTCATCAGATGATCAAAACGACTCGCAAAATCGATTTAGATAAGATATCTGTATGGTGCGAAAAGTGGTAAGTGACCCTGAATAAAGAAAAGTGTGAAGTTATTCACATGAGTACTAAAAGAAATCAGCGAAAGTCACACAAATCTGAAGGCTGTAAATTCAGCTGAATACTTAGGGATTACAAATACATATAACCTAAATTGGAACGATCACATAGATAATATTGTGGGTAGAACAAACCAAAGAATGCTATTCATTGGCAGAACACTTAGAACGTGCAACAGGTCTACTAAAGAAACTGCTTACACCACGCTTGTCCGCCCTATCCTGGAGTACTGCTGTGCGGTGTGGGATCCGCATCAGGTGGGACTGACGGATGACATCGAAAAAGTACAAAGAAGGGCATCTCGTTTTGTATTATCGCGAAATAGGGGAGATAGTGTCACAGACATAATACGTGAATTGGAGTGGCAATCATTAAAAGAAAGGCGTTTTTCGTTGCAACAGGATCTTCTCATGAAATTTCATTCACCAGTTTTTTCCTCCGATTGAAAAACATTCTGTTGCCACCCACCTACATAGTGAGAAATGATCATCACGATGAAATAAGAGAAATCAGGGCTCACACAGAAAAATTTAAGTGCACGTTTTTCCCGCGTGCCGTTCGAGAGTGGAACGGTAGAGAAACAGCTTGAAGGTGGTTCATTGAACCCTCTGCCAGGCACTTCATTGTGAATAGCAGAGTAATCACGTAGATGTATATGTCTTTGTGACAGTTAGAAGGGCCACCAGAGTGCATGAGCTTTGTTCGTGTTTAGTGGTGTTAGCAGACGTGGAAGGGTATGTAAGAAGCGTGACTGTGTCAAATGTTGAGCGATTACTGTGGAGAACACGGACGGAGACGTACTCGTTTGAGACAGCGTTGTCAGCACCTGACAGAATTTGAAAGGCTCGTCATTGTGGGTCTCTGTTTGGCCAGTTGGTGGCTTAGTGCAATATCCACATCTGTGGGGGATTCACATGTGACAGTGGCCTTATTTGGTGCCGTAGGGGAACGTGATGACATACATACTCGTCGTCAAGGTTCCGGTCGACCACTTCTGAACACCACAAGGGACCATCGCCATACTGTGCACCAAGCATATCGCGCAACCCCTTCACACCTCTGCCTGAAATCCGAGATAAATATTGAGCTCCCGGTAACATTTAGTGTTATCATGCACCAGTGTCGACTACTGACGACTGCCTCCACACTATGTTCAGCGATGAATCGCGGTTCTGCACTACACCGAATGATCATCGTCGTTCGGTATGATGGCGAGCTTGAAAGAGATCCCAGTGGTACAATGTTTTGGAGAAGCACAGCGGTGTTACTCCTGGCGTCATTGTGTGGAGAGACATCGGATATCAAATCAAATGTGTGTGAAATCTTATGGGACTTAACTGCTAAGGTCATCAGCCCCTAAGCTTACACACTACTTAACCTAAATTATCCTAAGGACAAACACACACACCCATGCACGAGGGAGGACTCGAACCTCCGCCGGGACACATCGGGTATGACTTCAGGTTACGTCTACTAGTGATTAAGGGAACAGTAACGCCTCAACGGTACGTCACAGACATCCTGCGTCCTTATGGGTTACTTCTCATACGAGAGTATTGCGGTGCCATGTTTCAACAGGACAATACCCGTCTACAAGTGGCATGCGTCTCTATGAACTGTCTGCGTGGTCGTACACCCTTGATGATTGTGTGAGACCAGCTCAGACTTCAACTCAGTCAGAGGATATCAAGAACCAGTTACAACAGTTGTGGGTCATCTCGCTTCAGTTGAGGATACAACGCTTTCTGACACCCTTTCCAGACCACAGGAGATGGAGCGTGATGCTACTAAATGGGTTCGTATAGCCAAGATCTTTGTAAATTTGACTCGATTTTGTAATCACTTAAATAACATCACATAGCCTCACAATCACTGAAGTTTCATTTCGTTTCCTTCTCCTTATCTGGTGGCTTCACTTTTTTCGTCAAGTAGTGTAAAAGGCTGTTTGTTTGGTTGCCAGATGTCTTTCGCTTGTTCAGTGACCTATTACACACGTTTAATTATTATTATATGTATATGTTACGAGGTGGTACCCAAAAAAAAAAACAAAAAAGAATGGAATAACACTGCCGTGGGCAGAGCTCGTGCAGTACGCATTTCTGCCGCTAGGCATGTGTAGCGCAACTCATTGCCAGTTCAGTGCCGCCTGTATTGTCGACTTGTCCTGCTCCTTTTGCTAGCTTTTTTGTTCTTGTTTCGTTTTTTTTATGATGGCAATTTTAAGCGAAAAACGTGCAGCTGTGAAATTTTGTTTTCTACTCGCTAAAAATGCTGCTGAAACTGTTTTAATGTTGAAAACAGCTTACCAAGATGACACTATAGAAAAAATTCAAGTGTGCGAGTGGTTTGCTCGTTTTAAAAATGGCGACATGCCGATTGATGACAAACGTCGTTCCGAACGTCCATCAATTGCCCAAATCAACGAAAATATTGAAAAAATTCGAGAGTTGTCCTCACAGACCGTCGACAGACAATTTATCAACTCTCAAAGTTAGTGGTTTACCTTGGAGCTCAGTTCAATCAAAACAGACCCGATTTGTGGCAGACAGGAGACTGGTTCTTCCAACACGACAACGCACCTGCACACACAGCCATCCATGTCAGACAGTTTTTGGCTAAAAATCGCATGGTTCCGCTGCCCCCCCCCCCCCCCCCCCCCCCGCACCTTACTCACCTAACCTGGCTCCGTGTGACTTTTTCTTATTTCCATCCACGTAAAGGGTCATGAAAGGATGCCGATTTGACAACATTGAAGGAATCAAGAAAAAAAAAGAGGGAGGAGCTGTCAGCCATTTCTAAAGATGGCTACAAAAAATGTTTTGAATGGTGGAAGCACCGGTGGGACAAATGTTCAAAAAATGTTCAAATGTGTATGAATTCCCAAGGGACCAAACTGTAAATGTAAATGTCATTGTATCACAGAATACATTTGATAGTTATCCTGTTTCGTCCATCAGTTTCTCTATAAGCAGGATGGTTCTGCCAATATTACAGCGGCAACGAGAGGATTGTCGCTGTTTTGTTTGGGCTGTCACTCCTCGGTCGCGTATCGAAAATCTACGTCTACATTTGCATTTGTACTTCGGGAGCAACTTTACGGTGTGTGGCGGAGGATAGTTCTGATATCACTATCATCCTCCTCTTACTTGTTATATTCACTAACGGCGCCTGTGTAAAATTTCGTACGACATCAAATTTCTCTACGTGATAATTTTGCTAGACATATATGGGTGGAAGTACTACTTTTCCCGGTTCTTCTTGAGAAGTACGCTCTCAAAATTTCAACAACAAACCTCTTTGAGATGCAGGACGCCTCTCTTCTAATGTTTGCCACTGGAATTTGTTGAGCATCTCTATAACATACTAGAACCCAGTAAACGATCCGTGATATCCTTTGAATTCTCTTTGTCTCTTCCTTTGATCTTACTTGGTATGGGTCCCAGACTGATGAACAACACTCAAGAATCAATCTAACGAATGTTTAGCAAGACACTTTTTTCATGGACGAATTACATTTCCGTCAGATTCTCAAAATAAATTTCAGTCTGGCATCTGCTTTTTCCCACCACCTGTTTTATGGGGTCATTCCACTTTAGGTCGTACCGGATGATGCTCCTTGGTATTTTACGGTTGTTAATGTTTCCATCGATTTGTCGACAAAAATATAATCGAACAGTAGTGGATATCTTCGTATGTTTATGCGCAATACGTTACATTTATTCACGTTCAGGATCAAGTGCCAGCCCCTGCTCCAGGCGTCGATCCTCTGAAGCTCTTCCCGCGTTTCGCTGTAGTCTACATACATTGCAGCTTTCCGATAGACGGTAGCTTCGTTCGTGAGTAGACTCACGGAACCTCCGACATTATCCACTAGATGATCAACATAAACTGTAAATGGCGTAGACCCTTTAATACGCTCCTGAGGTACTATCGCTTTTGTGTACATTGTCCTGGATCTCATGGAGTTTCGCAAGATCTCCGTATGCGGAACCCAGGTTTACTTTTACCACCCACAAACAAAACCGAGAAAAACATTACGAAGCAGAATAACTATCGCCATAGATTGCAAAATTAAGGTTATTTGTAAGCACAGTTCTTTTTATTGTAAGGCTGTAAATAAGTCTACAAAGATTATGCGAAAGGACTTGCTCCACTTCTAGCAGCAATTTATCGTAGATTGCTGGAACAACGAAAGGCATTTAGCGACTGGAAAAAAACTCAGTTCACTCCCATATTCAAGAAAGGTCGCAGAACAGATGCACATTATTAAAGACCTATACCATGACGTCAAACTATTGTAGAATTATGGAACATGTTTTATGCTAAAGAATTATGACTTTTTGCAGAACGAAAATCTTATCTATAAAAAATCAACATGGATTACGCAAACAGACCTTGTGAAATTACCTCCCTCTTTTCCACCATGAGATCCATAGCGCTGCAGACAACCCGCCAGGTTAGCCGAGAGCGCTAATGCGCTGCTTCCTGGACTCGGGTAGGCGGGCCGGCACCGGTTCGAATCAGCCCGGCGGCTTAACGACGGATGCTGATGTGCCGGCCAGCCTGGATGTGGTTTTTAGGCGGTTTTCCACATCCCTCTAGGTGAATACCGGGCTGGTCCCAACGTCCCGCCTCAGTTACACGGCTCGCCATAGCGCTGTAGACAACGGCGCCAGGTTGATGCCGCGTTGTTTGACTTCAGGAACATATTTGACACCGTCCCGCACTGCCGTTTAAGGCAAACAAATACTAGCTTACCGAATATCGGACCAGATTTGCTATTGGATTCAAGACTTCCTCGCACACAGAACTCAAAAAGTCGCTCTTAATGGAACAACATCGACAGATGCAAATGTAATTACGGGAGTACCCCAATGAAGTGTGATAGGACCGTTCCTGTTTACAATGTATATAAATTATCTAGCGGAAAGCGTCTGAAGTTTTTTAACACTGTCCGAAGATGATGCAGTTGTCTATATGAAAGCAACAACGCCGGAAGTCAGAGTCGATTTGCAGACTGATCTGCACAGAATTTATGAATTGTGCAGGCTGTGGCAGTTGATCCTGGACGTGAATAAAGTAACATATTGCGCATACATAGGAAAAGAAATTCACTACTGCACAACTACACTATTGATGAAAAATTGCTGGAAACAGTATCTGCCGTAAAATGACTAGGAGGTACTATCCAGAGCAACCTTAAGTGGAATGACGACATAAAGCAAATAGCAACAGCAGATACCAGACAGATTCATAGGAAGAATCTCAAGGAAACTTAACTCATCCACGAGGAAAGTGGCGTGCAAGGTGCTTTTTCGACCGTTCTTGAGTATTGTTCTCCTATCTGGCAGCCCGCATCTCGTGGTCGTGCGGTAGCGTTCTCGCTTCCCACGCCCGGGTTCCCGGGTTCGATTCCCGGCGGGGTCAGGGATTTTCTCTGCCTCGTGATGGCTGGGTGTTGTGTGTTGTCCTTAGGTTAGTTAGGTTTAAGTAGTTCTAAGTTCTAGGGGACTGATGACCATAGATGTTAAGTCCCATAGTGCTCAGAGCCATTTGAACCATTTTCCTATCTGGCATCCTTACCCAGTGGGTCTGATAGAAGAAACAGAGAAGAACCAACGAAGAGTTGCACGTTTCGTCACGGGGTCATTTAGTCGGGGCGAGAGCGTTACAGAGATGCTCAACAAACTCCAGTGGCATGCGTTACAAGAGAGGCGTTGTGGAACACTGAGAGGTTTACTAATTGAAATCTGAGAGGGTACTTTCCGGGAAGAGTCGGACAACATACTACTTCCTCCGACATACATCCCGCGACATAACCACGACGAGAATATACGAAAAGTTAGAGCTAATACAGAGGATTACCGACAATAATTCTTCCCATGTGCCATTCGCAAGTGGAACAGGGAATGGGGGATCAGTTAGTGATACCAGATGAACCCTCCGCCACACACCGTAGAGTGGCTTGCATGGTATGATGGAGCGTAGTTTCACGCGGAGATATTGTAACGTATTACTATCTTTACGACGTTTCTCATCGAGCCATATACGTTATCTCTCATTTCTAGCTGCTTCTCTCACACAAATAATGATAAAAATTCAGAAATTCAGGGTCGCCACCAGCCCGAGCCCTTCCTAACGATTTAGAAAAAAACGGAGCTGGAAAATTATTAGTTTAATTACTTTAATAATTTAATTACAAGTATGCAAATTTCCTTAAAGAGCGAGAAAAATAGCATACCATGTCGTGCATAAAGCAACTTGATTAATTCAGAATTGGAAATCGGAGTAAGGGGGTAAGATCGACACCACAGAATTTATCTTTCACGTAGATTATTTATGTATCTAAGTATTTGGTTGCACATCCTAACTACACATAACTGGTGCCTGACTAGAAATATTTAAGTAAGAATTACGTGAGAATGTAACAGAGCACAATTTAACTACAGCAAGAAGAAGCACAGAAAACGGGGGTGGGAGACAATGATACTATTATCTCCTTTGTATTCATACCATAAAAATATTTCAGTGAGATTGGCATTACGATTCTACGCATGCACTATTCTGGACAGAGGTTTAACCAAGGCACGAGGTTGTGCGATAATTATTCAACATACTAACTGCGTCTGCTGCTTGCAAACGGCCGAACTAGAGCACATGGTGCATT